>NW_027122485.1:1200000-1574468 GCF_030686945.1 Centruroides vittatus
AGAAAGAACATATAATTGGACAAATAAAGCAATTTTAAACAGAAAACATTTAATATTTGACAAAGATATATGGAAAACAATATTTTCAGCCATATTCAATGACTTACTTCATGTTCTAGAATGGAAAAAAATTCAAAATATAAATACAATGGAATTTAAATCTGTAGTAGCCAGTACAGCATAAAATTAAAAATTTAACAGTCAACATAAATAAGATAAATATTTAGACATGCATTAGTGTAGTAAATGATAAAGAACTAAAAAGCATAAAATTAAAGGTTTAAAACTTAATTATTATAAAAGATTTATAAATGTCAGAAAGAATGTCTAATTGTAGAGGACATACATTTTAATATTTAAAAAAATAAACCATTAACTTTAATATTTTTCATTAGGTTTATGTATTATATTTGTAAGTGTTATTTATTTTTATGCTTTAAAAATAATTCAAAACAGTTTAATTTCATCATTAAACTCTTTATTGAATATATAAAATAAATATTCATGATTAAATTTAGTAGTGAAATTGATTAAAATATATCAATTAAGACAGTTAATTATAAGATTGTTAAAATTTTGATGATAAAATATTTTTAATTCAGTGAATGAAAAAATATTTAAAAATATATAATATATTGTATTTTATGAAATCATATAACCGAGGGGGTAACTGCACTTTTCTGTAATATCTTATTAGCTAAATCAAAAATTAAGTCAAAATCGTTAAAACAACTTCTTACACAATACTGGAATGTATACTTTACACTCAAGAACCTTAAGAGTCCAGCAATAACACTTTAATGGAAAACAAATGTTTTTGACCATATCCCAGTCTTCCTCAGGTTTTTAAAACTAGTAAGATTCAAACTTGGAATGCAAAGAACAATATTTACAAATCACTTTTTAAAAAACCTATGAAAGAACATGTTCAAACTTTTTGGGGGTTAAGAAATCAAATGTTTCTTAACCCCGGAAGGGATTAAGAAAATGTTTGATTTCTAAGTGAAAATTTGTATTATGCAGTTGTTAAAGGTTCACATAAGTCAATTATCCATGTATGTTACCATGGCGATAGAACTATATCAATATCATAAACAGTGAATAATACGATGTACAATCTCTCTACAGACCGGTAAAATAAATATATAAATTCTTCAAACCTGTTAACCAGAGTTTGCAATTGTAAAAATAGATCGACTCTGGTTAACAGGTTTGAAGAATTTATATAATACGATATAAATAAAAGTACAGAAAAAGGTTTGCTAACTGCTGGTGTTGCCTGTTTTTTCATAACAGTAACCTCCATGCATAGGAAACATTAATGGCATCATTTGTGTTAATACAGTTGCTATGTAAGCCAGCTTTGTAAATTTCTAATGCCTCAAGGTTTTAAAGGTGTTCAGTTCGTTGTGACAATCTGATCAGTTTGGTTTTATGGAAGTTGGTTGGCCCGTATGTCGGGGTCTGTGGCGTAGGTGGATGGGCGGTGGTATGCCTTTTGTTAGTGATATCATATCTGTGCTCCTGTAATCATTTACTTAGAGAAAACGCTTTGTAGACCCAATGTATACTAAATCCCTTTGAAATCTGGGATACGAGGAGACAAAATCAAAGGATTTTGTCTCTCTATACCCCTCAATCAAAATGCAACCATGCTTCTGTGCATTTAGAGATCTGTTACTATGCAACCCTGGAAAGAATGTGCAATGTAAACATGTGTTGGAGCTAGCACATCTTTTGTGCTATACCTCTTTCTTCTGGTACATAGGTTATAAATTTAAGCAAGTTTACAGATAATTAATGAGTAAAGTGACAAAACAATATTACAAATTGTATATATAAAAAATACAAACCTGATTGTAAACTGTCTGTTTTATGGAAAGGAAGTGTTGTAAATCAGATTATGGGGATTGTGAAGATTCCTTGGCAAATTAGCCTGAAGAGATATGCAGATGAGTCAGACTGGTTGGGTAAAAAGTAGGAGCAGTTTGTAGGCAAGATCTGTGTTGGTTACTGTAAATTGAATACTTTGTAATATATCCAGATTTATATTAAGCTTGTTTTTGTTTTTGAATTGTTGGCAATGATAATTACTTCAAATTTCAAATGAATAATAGCCCAATAAAGGAATCCAGCTAAAGCTAAATAAATTGTTAAATTTAATAAATTATATTATATTAATTAATTTATTTATAATTAACATATATGACCAATATGATTATTAAAACAAACACAAATATATTCAAAAAAACCAGTAAGAGGAATTAAATTATTTCATGATATGAACATTTTTGCCCATTTCTAATGAACATCAGGTATATCTTACAAATACTGAACAGAACAACATTTATAAATGTAATGTGTTTAAAATAAATTTATTTATAATTTGTTTATTTATAATAAATGTGTTTAATTGTTTAAGATTTGAAGTGGTTCAAGTTGCACACATTGGCATTGGTACAGCATTTCCAATTTAATACATAAAAAATTATAATTATATGCAAATATGTTACATGTAATTTAATACATTTAATATATAGGAAATTAATTTTCTATATATTGTAATTTTTAAATTTCTGTGTTAGATTGGTAACACTACCAATATGCATGTGTGCAACTCAAACTACTTTAAATCTTTATATTTAAATGTGTTTGATTACTAAATTATTCTGTTCAGTGTTCATAAGATATATTTGATGATGATCATTACAAATGGACAAAAATGTTCATGTCATTAAATAATTTTACTGGTTTTTGGGTACAATTCCTTTTACTGGTTTTTGGGTACAATTGTGTTTTCTCATTACATACAACCAGTTTCTGAAGAAGTAAATGTGTTAATATGATTATATACAAATTAGTTAATTAATTAAAATTAAAACACTTGCTAAACCGGCAGTATAATGTTGATTTAATAAAAACAAACATTTTTGACAAACTTAAGTTGTCACCTTCAGGTTGAAAACTAATTCAGAAGATGGAGCAGAGTATGAAACAACATTTGAATATAGCATAGAGTTTTAAAAAAAAATTTAATGTGGTATTATTGGTTGCCTCCTAAACATGATTGATGGTGTCAAACTAGGTTTACATGAAATAAAGATCTCCATGCATGGGAGAAAGATTCTTCCTTTCTATAACTAATTGCCGTGTCTTTAAATAATGCATTGAAAACATCTAGAAAGGTTGGAAATTTTCAAGGCATTATTGAAAGACATGGTGATTAATTACCATGTTTTTAAATAATGCCAAAATAATGTCTTTAAATAAAAATCTCCATGTCTTTCTCCCACACATGGAGATTTTTATTAAACCTAGTTTGACACCATCAATCATGTTTAGGAAGCAACCAATAATATGCTACATCAGGAGTTATGGCAGTGACTACCCACAAAGTAAAGAAGACACTGACTGACTATATATGCAGGAATCAGAGTTGCTGATTTCCAGGGGTTGATTTCACTGCCTTCCAAACACCTAAAGTAATTTGAAATATCTTGTTTGAAAGAAAATTATTTTCTTAGGCAGTATGCAAAATTTTAAGATTTTCTGTAATGCAGATGCTGAAATATAAGCAAATATCACCAAAAAAGTTGTATTTTCTTCTATTCCTCCTCCATCTGGCACTGCAGCTGCTCGCAGAGAAAAAAACTGCTGTGTCTAGAAAGCTCAAATTTTAAACTTAAGCCTTTCTTGTTATCAGTAAGGTGCTTGCAAAACCTCCAGGTCAATAGGTCAAAGTTCATGGGGGTTTCCCCATAGAGTTCATTCAGTTTTATGATTTAATTTTATGCTTATAAAAATAAAATTGCATGGAAACAAATGAATTTTATTCAAAATGTTATTCTGAGTTACAAAAGCTCAAATTTATGCCAATTAAAACTTTTTATAATGATTTTTCTAAACAGTGTATTGAAAACATTGGTCAGTGACAAGTTCAGTCAGAGCTGATTGAAAAGAATATTGTGAAATCATTTGGTTGGCAGCTCATTTGGTCAGCAGCACATTCAGTCACCAAGCACTGATAGAATTGTGCATCATTGTCTTATGTCTTGACATAATAATACAATTATTAAACAAAAACAATTGATATTCAAAACAAAAACTTTAGAGATGTAAAAAAATTATTCCAAGTAAAAATTTGACAATTAGACGGTGGTCAAAATCTTTCTTTACCAAAGAAAAACTGCTAAGAAAAATTCTAAAATTAAGAATATTTCCAAGGAAGCTTGGTGCTTGGAAGCAGTACCCATAAGATTTTATCTGTATTTTTGTTTTCTTCATTTTGTCTCCAAGTGCCAAGCTTATCTTTACAAAAGAAAAACTGCTAAGAAAAATTTTGACTGTCATCTAAATTGTCATAAATTTTGGTGTAATTTTTTACATCTCAGATGTTTTTGTTTGGATTTGGTTTTTCAAAACTGTGCTATGTTTAAATGCTATATCGAATTCTGTTCTGTCTTCCAAATTACTTTTCAATCTGAAGATGACAACTTGATTTAATAGAAACAAATATTTTTGACCAACTTAATATTATACTGCTGGACTTTCTGGTTTGACAAGTGTTTTAATATTAATATCAATCAGTTTTTAGTCATTATTACAAGTTAATTAATCTGGAAGCAAAGATTGGACAGAGGTCCTGGTAGCATAACTGGCAATGTACGGTAAGTGGGAGTTTCAGGTTCTAGTCCCACTCTAGGCTTCTCTTCCAGAATACTCTAAAATTAAGTTAATTTATTTATAATTATTAAATTTAACAAGAGATGGTAGCCTAATTGCTTACCTCCTGCCAAACTATTCCTGCCAAATTGGGTTATTAAGACTAAATACTTAGTAATTATTTAGTCTTAATAACCCAATAAAGGAATCTGGCTATTTGTTTGATATTTGATAATTGCATAAAATTGATTTTACTATCTATTAAATTCCAAAATATTAATTACTTTATTTTCATGTATATAACTTGTGGTTTATCTGTGTTTAAAAGATTTGAAAAGAGTGTGTTATGTTGTGGATGGGTTAAATGTAGGCAGACCATTTCATTTTCAATCCAACTGAGGAAATATCTCAGAATCAATAAAAATAATAAATAGGGTCTAAAATGGATTGATCTTTGCTTATTTTTAAAATTTATTTATTGATCTGCTTTTATATTGACATGTTAATAAAATTGCTGTATTCAAAGATTGAGTTACAATATAATATTAAAATCAGCAAAACTGGGGACAGTCCCAGGAAATCAAATGTCTGTCAGCTATTATTTGCCAATTTTAAGTAATTTGGACTAAAGTTAGGCAATTAAGATGTAATTTTGTATTAAATTAATTAATTTCAAAATATTCTGGAAAAATGATCAATCTGGAACAAGGCCCAAATGTGAAATTCTTGCTTATGTGTGTTGCCAATTAGACTATCTAGACAGTCCAGGTAGGTTTTAAAGTCGAAGATTGGATAGAGATTTAGACAGTGTATTTGGCAACATGTCTGCATGATAAGGAGGAGTTGTAGATTCAGCTCCTGTTAATTAATTTTAAAATATTTTGTAAGAAAAAAAATCAATCTAATTCTAATTATTAAATTTAATACAATAATGGCAACTTAAGTAATTTGTACTAAAGATAGGCAATTAATATCTATATTAATAAATGATTTTTATTCATAAGGGTGGACTCATTATTAGAGGTACCACTAGAATTTCTTAATTCTTTACATTACAAGAATATAAATACAAACTTTTATGAACAAAATAATATAATTTCATTTTTTCACTCAACAAGGATGGTATTACTTTGTGCAATAATACCAATAAACTTACACATTCTGTATATTAAATAAAAAGATTCTTATTTAATAACATTGAAAAATTTCCTTTTCACTTCAGTACATTCTAAAAAACCTAAATCACATATTTTTCTTATGCTTTGAAATTCTTTACAATTATAAACTAAATGCCTTGGAGAATTCTTAATTTGACAATATTTGCAATTATCATTTATAGGTAATTAATAATACAATGTTACATTAACAGCTAAGAATCTTAATTGAACTTCTACTTCCACAGAACACCGGGATATAAACAAAACGCACCTGTACCTGTTACCGGTGTTGTTGAAAAAATGAAAAATCGTAAACATTTTCAAATCTTAATTGAATGTAAAATTTCTTTATTTCAAATGGGAGTTTACTGAAGTAGTTTATTATTGTTGAGTGATTTGTACTTATTTATAATAAACATAATGTTTTAGAATCTTGTATTGGTTGTGTGTCTTTCAATACAGAGTCAGATGCAATATTATCAACTAACAGGCTAATTGCAAACTTTAAATTCTTAACACTCATCCTGAATAATAATAATGGATTTATTCCATATTATGAATAAAATTAAATTTGATTAGTTGAGTTATGGCTTGATGAATCAGGCATTATTATTTGATTATTAATAGTGCATAATTTTAAAATATTCGTTATTCCTATCGGATGAGTTAATTCTTCTAGATCAGCGGTTCCCCACCAGTGGTCCGTAAGAGCTAACATATGGTCCGCGAAAGATTTAAAACTTTTATTCATTTTAAATTATTATTTCCACATTGATACAAACTGAATTTAATTTTTACTAAAAATGTTATGTTTTCTATTATAATAGTACTGTTAAAGCATGTTACTCTTGAGTTTAACAATTATGTATGTTATGTAAGTTTTGATTAAAGTTTATTTTTAGATTGACACAGTTTATTTTTCTTAAACCTTGTGGTCCCTGCTAACAACAATGAAATCAAAGTGGTCCCTGGTCAAAAAAAGGTTGGGAACTGCTGTTCTAGATAGTTGGGAAGAAGAAACATTATTACAGTTCTTTTTAATTTAACGTTTTAGACACTAAGAATACAATCTTAACAAAATAAAAGAGTGACTTCTCATAAGGAAAGTTAGTCTGTCATGATTAAACCCAGATTAGTTTGACACTTTCCAGACTGGGCATAGGCCCTTGTGAATGAACTTGCTGACTGGGATTTTTGATTATTTTCAAAAAATTATAAGAGAAAGAACCAATAATAATTATACCATGATATGATATCTTGGGATTTGTTTTTTTTTTACTTTTGAGATACAATTGAATGTCATGGAATTCACAATAGTATGGTGTTTACTTTGACAGAGCTTAAATAGGATTCATTTTCTTTGGTTTTAGTATCAGAACTGTGTATATCTGACCTGAAATGATCATTTATTAAATGCAAAGTTTTATCGACCAATAACTTTTCGCATACAACAATTTTAGAAAATATCGAAATATTAAACAGTGTGTGCCACTTAGCAGTGGAAATGATAATTTTTTTATTAAATATACTTCCTACATAGACTTTAAATGAATTTCAGCCTTTCAGCTTCATAGAACAATATGTAAAACTATGAATGAGTGAGACTGTCCTTGTCTTTTGGAGAAAAACTGGCTTGAAGAGCAAGCCTGGCAGTGTTATTGAATACAGTATGTAAATTTTCTTTTCCCACCTTCTGTCAATATCAATACATGTGATCCTTCTTGAAACTTGTTTCAGTGTTGCCAGATCTCAATGCTTCTGCTTCTGGTGTTGTTTAATTTATATAATTAAAGACGTTTATGAAAATATAATAGCACGTTTTTTTAATTTTTGAAACCTAACTCTCCCTTTTTGTACTAGTTCTTTGTTTCGTATAACACGGATTTACATAACAGGGCAATTTTTTGGAACATAACTCCTGTGTTATACGGGGGTTACCTGTACACACCACACACACACACACACACACCACACACACATTATATATATATATATATATATCAAAGGTTGTCAATAACCCTTGCTTGTTAACAGAAGCAAGGACTTAAAGTCTGATTTGTACTTCACATGATACAGCCATGTGAAGTGTTAGTAATCATGTGTAGTACATGGCTAATGAATGTGAATGGCTCTCTCCAACTTGCACTAGTGATCATGGAGAGACATGGCCAATTTCCCTCTAGTCTTATCCATAATATATATACCAATAATTTTTGTGTGTGTACACAGGGTTTGTACAGATCTGGAAAAACGGAATTTGCAAATAATGCGGAATCTGTCTGTCACTCTTGTTCCCTTTTGATTCGAACACATCTCTAAATTTGGTTCGGTGTAGGGAGGCCTATGAAAACTGGAGCGACCAAACAAATGGCAAGATTTGTCACACTTATATCTCATAAACTATAAATGATAGTCTCATGATTTAAATTTTGTTGGATAGAAGGTCCATATTTAAAATGGTGGGTAGTGGGGGAGCTGTTCAGGGAGGGGTAACAGTTGTGCAGCTGTTCAGGAGGGGAATGTGCAGCTGTTCAGGGAGGGGGAATGTGCAGCTGTTCAGGGAGAGGTAACAGTTGTGCGTGAACACTGAAAATGGCAACATGGTGTGGCATTTGGGCAGTGAAACTTTGAATGACAAAGTGATAAGATGTCAAAATTGGTGTTGATATGTACAGAACAACAGGATGTACAATAGTATTTAGCAATAACCAATAAAATAGATTTTGTAAATTTATAAGCTGGTAGCTGTGAGAGTTGAAGAAATTTTCATAAGAAATTGTCGAAGAAATTGCAAAGGAAATACAAACAGAAATGTAAGAAACATATATTGTTGGAAAGAAAAATTGAAAAGAAATTAGAAAAGCCCAGAATGACTAATGTTGAATGATGCAGATTGTACAGAGAGTGTAAGAAAACCCAGCACGTCAACTCTGACGTGAATGCTTTGAGTGCACTACCACATAAACTGATAGATATTGACTTGGAATATGATAGCAAGACATCTAATCCTTTCTCTAATAATACAAAAACTGATTCACGAATTAAATGATTGCAACCCTCCCAATTTTTTTGATCTGCCATCTGGTTGACCCTGTACAGTCAGTTGATGCCATAGGGGTAGGCAAAGAACTGTCAGTCAGCTTAATGATATTGTGTATGGCACATTTTGGACCATGTGATGGACTTCATTCATGCAATTCATATATTTTTATTAGTTGTATTCTTTCCTGCTGGCCACATGCAGTATGTGGAGGTAATAATTCTGCCAATTTTGCCGGATTGATGATCTGTGGTATGTCTTTTCTCTAACTGCAAATTTTTGTCTTCAGATGGGCCACAGAATTTCAGGAAGTCCACATTTTTTAGAAGTATACCAAAATATGACTATAGAGTTAAAGTTGGGTTTTCAAAAACATCAATAACAGCCTGCTTTTCTGCCAAAACTCTGCTGCTCCCATTATAAGTGTTGGGGAGAGATGGACCAAAAATACCATGCAATAAACTTTCTCCCTCTTGCAGAGTGTGTGATTTCTTCTGTTTAAATTATTTTGAATTTACTGCCTCTTCACTTTAAGAAAATTTGATTTTACAACGTGACATGAATTTTTTTCTTATTTAAATAAAATTTACGAATTAATTTAAATTAAATTATGAAATTATTTAAGTCGTGTAGAAATGATGTAGCTAATTACATAATCAATTTTACGTGAAGTTTTTCATTTTTTGTAAGTGAATAAAGTGTTTTTAATAAAAGAAATTTATATAATTGTGCACAAAATGGGCTTAAATAGACTTGGTCGAATATTACATAATGGAAAGGAGAAATGCAGATACATTAATATGTCAGAAAATAATGTCTTAATTGGTCAGGGAATTTCAGGAAATCAAAGATGGAATTACCTGTATGGACCCTGTATTAATAATAATAGAAATTGAATATATTTGATACATTTTGTTCTTTTAAACAGAAAAAAAATTACTATAGTAATACTAAATTATATATATAATTAAATTTTGTGATTTTGAAATAATTAAGTAATATGTTTTGTATTTTTATTTTCTTAAATTTTAAGAAATTTCTGATTTATAATTGTATAGTATTGAATTATATTTAAAATTTATGTAAATGCATTGAGTAGGATTGTTAAGGGATTTGATGATGATGTTCTAATGTAGAAATGCATAGTATTTAATTTATCTTTCAATTTAAGTTTCAAGAAGTATTAAATTCCCTTAAGATAAGATTTTTCTTTATTATCATACATTTAATCAGGCAAGCCATTACTTTTAGTAAAAATTTAAATTAGTTGTTTAAACAAAGAATAAAAAAAGAAGACATTTTTTAAAATAAATTTTTAAAAAATTTATTTCAGACTGGATGCAATTTATTTGGAGTAATTTTTTTCTTAAATTAAACAGAATTTATTTAGTATTCAAATAAATTTTTCAATTTCATAACTTTCCAATGAATGTAATCAATAATTTTATTTTTTAAAGAAAAATTTAAGAAAATATTGTTATTGATTTTAATGTCAAATTATGAAATTAGTACATATGTTTTATTCAAGAGAATCATAAAAGTCCATTATGAATTTTGAATATTTCTATTACATTTTTTTGAAGTACTTTATTAGTAACTTTTGCATTTTCTATAAATGACACTAGTAAATAGTTGTATATTTTTATTTTACGAAAGTATTAATAAAAAATAATAAACAAATGTATCTTTAAAATATTTTTATATGAGTTTATAATTTTTACATTAGAATAACAATAATTTATTATGAAATTTTTATATTTTCATTAAAAAAAACACACTTTTGCTTAACAGTCAATATTACTGCAATGAGACAGTTACATTTTAAATTTACTTTAACGAATTAAATTTACTTTTTAAATCAATAGATTATGTTTTAAAGATTGAGTAATTTGTAAATTTTAAAGTATAAATCAGAATTAAAATATTCTTAATATAAACAATTTTAGACTGATATATAATTAATTGAATAGCATTAGGAATAAATTTTTTACATTTGATTCTGATGTTGTTATTGAGGATGTTCTGAGGATGAGATATAATAGTCTTGAAAAACATTTTATGAAGTAATACTGATACTAATAAATTTTTTAAATAATAATTTTTATGATTTTTGTGAAACCCTGTTGTATTATTTTTAGAAGTCTCAAACACAAATTCGTGTTAATAATAACCACATGGCATAAAGGTGGAAAAAAGCCATGTGGTTGTTATTAACACGAATTTGTGTTTGAGACTTCTAATAATTTTTATATTAACTTACATTTAAAGAATTGTTTTTAATCAGATTACTATTGAAACAGTATTTACAAATATTTCATTTTAAATTGTTAAAAATACCTTGGTTAACATTTAAGTAAATTAGAAGTTGAAATATTCATGTTGAGAATTATTACTAGTTTATAAAAAGTCTTAGTTTCAATAAAAAAAATATAAAAAATTACTAAATACATTAGTAATTTTGAAAGTTCTTGTAAATATTATTGGACACACTAAAATATTTATGGTATTTCAAATTTCATTTT
Organism: Centruroides vittatus; assembly: GCF_030686945.1. Lineage (NCBI taxonomy): Eukaryota > Metazoa > Arthropoda > Arachnida > Scorpiones > Buthidae > Centruroides > Centruroides vittatus. Next base: position 1,211,382 of record NW_027122485.1, read on the forward strand.
AGCCAGTTAACTATATTTTTTATTGTAATAATGAATTTAATTGAAATTTAAAAACAAATGCTACTATTGTATTAATTATTCTAGAAATTTAAATATATTTTAAAACTAAAGAATTTATAATTGAAGTAAGGTGATTAAAATATTTTCACTTCACTATTTATTTACATGTAGAAAATACAGAAAAATAAAATAGTTTTATTTTTGAGTGTGGTTTAGGATCTTAGACAATAAAAATGGGAGTTATATGAAAAAATCAGACAGTTTAATTTTTGACATTTTTCAAGATTTGCATTTAATATTTTATGTTCAAATGCATCAAAACTGTCATTAAATATTATATATTATATTATGAAATATTAAAAAAATTTATTAGTATTTTCTGAAATGTAATTTGAAAGATAAACTTAAATATTAATTTAATTTAAAGCAAAACATATTGCAGAAAATAAGTTGTTGATGATTGTTTTTACTCTGTAGGTTGGGAAAATAGAATTATGAAAATTTATTTGACATAAATTAATAAATTTTGATGTTTTTATTTTTCTCTTTTTTCTAAATTTTTCAATAACAATAACCTTTACTTAGGTTAAACAAAACATAATGGGAATTTAATAGAATCATGTTGTTCTTTGTATAAATAACTAATAGTAACATTACTTATGAAAAACTTAAATTTAAATCTAAAACTTTGCTAATTAGTGCCCAAAACAACGAGCTACACTGGTTAGTATGTTTTTTAAAAATTAGGAAGGTAGCATGAAAAAGCAGTTGACATCAATTCTACTTATTTTAAATTTTCTGTTTTGTCTTTAATTCCAAAGGGATTGATCTTCCTTCTCCTTTTTTCTTTCCAAACATTTTTCACAAAAAATTTAAATGGTAACCAGGTGTTAAGTTCTTTCTCTATTGTCTGTAGGCTTCCCTCATTGACTATCTGGACTAGACACCAAAAAAAAGATTATGATAATTTTTTTAGAGAAATCTTAGGAATTCAGTATCAACCATATAACACATCATTTTCATTATTTAGTTTAATCTGTCCTTGATGGAGGTGATTTGTCCTGTCTTTTTACCATTGAAAAATATTCTCCACTTGTCCTTACTCTCTCCTGAAAACACTTACTTTGACCCTTTCAGACAAGCTAATCTCATGATTTCATGACCTTTTTTTGGTAAGTGCTGCCTGAGGCAAAGTAAAGATCTATAAAAACAAAGACTGGAAGTAGCTGATTTTAGAAGAAAAAGGAAATGTTTAAGAAGTGACAAAAAAATGGCTTGATTAAGCCACGACACTTTCTGACCTGTGGGCATTAAGAGAGGCTTTTTTTTAAATAAAGCCCATTATGGATCCAGCTAATCTCACAATGCAACAGCCAGGTGGTGATTGATGGGGCCTTGATATATGTAGAATGGACTACTACCAAAAAATTCCTGGGATTCTTGACCTGACTGAATTTATTCCTGGGTCTTGGAGCTGTTTGACACCTTAAAACCCAGTGCAAACTAGGCAATCTCAAAGCAAACTAATTGAAGGTGACATCAAACAAAATTCATTCAATTGTCATAGGGTCAATTGTCAATCACCCAGTCATTGACTCAATGTCACTCTACTTCATACTATTTGACAAAAAATAGGTGGTCCTTTTGATGACTCTTGGATCCAATAAGTTGGATTTTCCAGGTGACAATTGGCGATGCTCATGCACATTTGAAAGTTTGTGAGAAAAGAGCATGCACTGTAGTTTACAAAGAAATTTTGCACATGTTTGTATTGTGACTTTTGTTTTGTTTCAGCAATATTCTCCCTAGGCTGGGATTACGAAACAGAAAGCTGTTTAATGGCTCTTCATGGATGCAAAAAAATAAATTATTTCATTAAAAAAATATAAATTAATAAAAAATTTTTCTTTTTTCCTATTGGATAAAAAAATATAAATGGAAAGAATGCCATTGGTAAGATTTTAAATTTTATTTTTATAATAAATTATTCATTGATTTTATTGAAATTTTAAAAGTTATGTACAGTACATATTACATTGGCAAATCCATTCTCTGTCCAGGCTCTATTTTCATTTTTATTTATTTACTAAATTTCTTCCAAATAAGCAACAAATGAAAGTAGACAAACCTAATATCAACAAATCATTATTGCTGATTGTCATCATTTTACAAACTACCAAGCAATACTTCACAGAGGGATATATGAAATGTTCATTGATTGTTTAGAACTTCATTACAATTGATATCACAAGGGAATGACATTGCTGGATTGTTGAAGGAAAACAGTCATGTGACCATAAAAATTGTCTCTGATGTTTCATTGAAAGTAACCACATTTGCTAGTTTGTGCTGGGCTTAACTCAGTCATTTTCAGTTGGTGTGCCACAGCGACACTTTAAGGGTACTGTGAAATATAATGTTGGGCGGCAGTGATGGATAATATGTCTGGAATATATTGGCTAACTATTTCCTGTCATTCTAACAATTATTTCCTTACATAATGATTTAATTATTCTGGAAGTCAAGTGACTACTGGCAGGATTTGGCCTAGCTAAAAGTTTGTCTGGAGGTTCACTTATCTTGGTGTGTTTTTGATGGGGTCATTGTTGCATTCTCCAACTGTAACAACAATGAAAAGGAGACTAAAATAACAGTTATAATTATGAACAGAGTTTTTATTAAATGTGTCTGTGATTGACCTGTTTACTATGAGATCTTGTTTTTTGTGGCCATTTCCTGTTTCCCTACACATTGTTCTTTCACAAGATCATGAGATTGACCCATTTTCTGTTTTGATAAATTATTGCATTTGGTTTTTTCCTGTTCTTTGTTGTCTGTTTTTTTTTTTTTGGTTTTCTGTAACATTTTTAGTTTCCCAACTCTTCCTGGTTTTTGTAGCTTCTTGACTTATTTTTTGATTTCTCTCCAACAGTATCTTTACTAGTGGTAATCATGCTAATTATTCTGGCTTTAATTTCCTTATTTTCTTGTGTTGTGCCATTCCTTATTCTAATGGGCTTTCTTCCTTTTTATTATATTTTTCTAGAACACAAGTGGGTGCCTTTTACTAAATTATTTTTATTTTGCTGAATAACTCTTATTTTATTGTTTCCTGCCTTTATTTCATATAATGATTTTTCTAACATTTCTATTAATATACAAGATCCCCAGTCTCTCTAATTTGATAGCCCTTTGACATGTATTGTCAGATGCTAAAATCTTGCATTTTCTGTTTTGTTTCTGAATTACTTTAACTTTGAAGATTCATTTGATTTCATTGGGTATATAATATCTACTTCTAACCCATTCAGGAATATCAATTTTTCCTTTGAGAGACATATAGCTAACTTCTGCATCCTTTAATACACTTTATCCTAATCGACCATCAGAGGTTTAAGTGATATTTCTATCCACTATATAACATTGATACTTAAATTTTGAAGGTCCAATTTCAAACTGAGATTTAAGTTATACATAAGTATTTATTTTGTGTTTAGTGACACTTTGTAGAGAGATCCCTGTTTCTCTCTCCCTATAACCTATCCCCCATTTGTTCTCCATACAAAATATTTCAATTAAAGCATTTTACTTTTGACCTTGTGTCTATTGCTAAGTGTGGTAAGGTTCCACTGATCTTGCAACATAATATGGATTCAAAGTCTCAGATTATCTCTTAACTCCTTGGTTTTCTTGGATATCTATATTGGTCTTCTAATCTAACTGAATTCAAGATAATTGGCTTCATTTTGAAAAACTGATATTGATTCTTGCTTTTTCTTTTTCCTAAAGAATTCAGTTTGTAACTTTGTTCATTTATTCTATTTCTTATTTATTGTACAGTTAAGGAAATGTCCATAGATAGTTGATTTCCACCCCCATTTTAACAATTATACTACTCACATTAAAAAACTATACAAATGATTAACAATAATTATGATAAAGCAAAAACAAATTACAATATGTACAAAATAAATAAAAAATAAGAATATATACATAACTAGTTATAATTAAAACCTTATTTGCTAATATCATTATTTTTACCATTAAAAAATAAAAATAAATTACACTAGACAAACATTTAGAACAATTAAAAACACCTGAATAAAAGAGATTTAAAAAATGATGATTAAAATAAAAACATGGAAATGTGGGTGCAAGTTATAGATATTAATAAAAATGATTAGTTATTGATATATATATATTATATATATATATATATATAATTTGTTTGCAGGTAGTTTTAAAAGTAATATAATCTGTATGCAATATGGATTCTATTAGTTTCAAGTTTTCAGCTATACAATAAAAGATTGATCCATGGGAAATGGATAAATGATAATATGGAGTATGTGTACAAGCATCATTATTGGTTAGGGTCTGATTATAGGATTTATAACAAATTTACAATTTATTTGACTTACCTGAGTTTGTCTACTGCAAGGCACTATATCTGCCCTTCTTATTTGCCTAAATTCCTTTCTGAAATTTTGATTTCCACCTCTTAGAGGATAAAATGGTCTATCTGTACATCTTCGAATCAATTGTGGATGCATATCTTTTATATGGGAAATTTGCATTTGTTCCCTTCATTCTCTGTACTCAAATGGGTATCTATTTTGGAAATTTCTATACCTAGATTCTCTCAACCCATTTCCTTAAGTCTTTAGTTCCTTTAATTGTTGTTATATTTGGTTTAAGATAGCCTTTAATTATTTATTGGTTTTTGCTGGGATTTTTAAAGTCATCCACTGCTTTTATAATTGCTTTTGTTTGCTTGTTAATTGATCTAATGTCTCTTCTTTTATAGTTATCTGTATTGCCTGACTGAAAGTTTCAGGGTCTCAGGACATCTTTTTTTTTAATTTTATTGTTCAATCTTCTAAGGAACTGCACACTTAATCGTTCATTAATTCATTTTGTTTTGTTTGATGTTTTACAATTGCAGTTTTTTTAGATCTCCACTTGTATGTTCGATAATTGTTTCTAATGTTAATGTTTGTAATCTGACAGTACAGTCAAACCTGTTTTTATGCGGGGGATAGGGACCGCATAAAAGAAAATGCATAAAAAAAAAATCGCGCAAAACTTCACGAGTGGCTATAAAAAATAGTTTTCGCAACACAATTAAAAAAATATTATAAGTCTCACGTAGAAAATAACTCGAAACCGTACGAAATAACTAGGAATTGCTTTTTTAACTCCTTGGGCCTTTTTCTGCAATACCTAATGGGGAAAAAAATCCTCTAAGAATTTTAATTTTTATATTAATTAATTATTTCCACTTAAATACGAATCTAACATTAAAAAGTTAAAAATAATTGTTAAATAATGATTTTATTTGATAAATATAGCTGCAGGAAGTGTTATTTCATTTAACAAGGCGTGAAATTTCACACCTGCAGTCTAAAGCTGGAGGGGAGCTAACTTACTGCATCTGTTCAAATATAACATAATATTTATGGTTTTTATGCTATTAAAATAAGAAGGGACCCAAATAAACATATGAGAAAAAAATTTTACTGAATAAAAAATGAAAAAACCTTCTGATGTCATAAAAAACAACCAATAGAGTTTTTAAAAATTTTACAGGAGTTAATTATGTTCCAATTTGATTGAAATTTTCATATACTGCGCAAAAAAAATCGCACAAAACAAATTGCACAAATAAAAATCGCACAGAAAAAGACCGCACAAAAACAGGTTTGACTGTATATGTCTGCATTTCTTCATCCCTTGTCAGGGTACAAGCAAAGAATTGTTCTAGCCTAAGTGAATGGAGTTCCCTTTTGAACCTTTGTATCATTAATTTTATGAATTTGTCATATTTGTTTACCTCTTTTATGTAAATATCCTTTCATACAAAATCCCTTGCTATTTATTTCTGTTAATTTTATTTTAGTGATTTCTAAACATTGTGATATCACCCCACCTGTCAATCTGGCTATTTTTTTTAATGATTTGAAAAACTTGCTTATCTTAGGACCTGCTGGGTCTCTTGAAAATGAAGGTATTTGAAGTATCATGCTGCCTATTCTATCTAGTGCAATTCTATCTAGTGAGCTTCTGGTTTTCTCTCTATGTGAGTGTTCTTGAGGATTTGTTTCTCCTCTTGCCGCCATTCTTTTTCCCGCATTTATATATTTTCAAATTACTCTTATCAGCTCAAAAGAACAATGCTTCACTTCTAGAAAATATATTATGTGAGATTCTTTCAAAAGAAAGTTATCACCCAATTGCAACACCTTTCTGACCAAAATTTTGTACTTTATCGTTGAGGAAAAATGACAGTAATCCCACTCTGACATCACTTTTAAAATCATGTGACAAGATATGATGTTGTCATATGATGGTGAATGACTAAGATTTTTGATACCATGTAGGTATTAGAGTGAACATTCATATGGAGACTTGAAGTCAGAGAATAGAAGAAGAGTTTGACAAGAGATGACATGAATGTAATTCCCTCAATTCATTAAGTATGTTTAAAGTATTTATTAATGATACAGATATATAGAGAACAAAAAAAGATCAAAAGACGAAGATTAAGGTTACATCTAAGCAGGAAAATTGTTCAGTACTTCAAATGAGATATTAAATTATCCGAACCACACAAATCTAGCAAGCATCTCAACCTGGACTTTGGGCTGACCAGAGAAGGAGAAGGCTGTTTTCTATTTAGCAGGAAGTTGCATTACATATAGACTAATTACAAGTAACAACATAGTCAAAAACACTGTACTATATTACAAAAAGAGTACAATACATTACAAAACATAACTCACATACAAAATTTAATACTATATTATAAATTACATGTTATGTTCTGTTATGCTGTAGATTGTATGCCTTAGTATACTTCTTTGCTTTAATTGAGATTTCCCTAGTAGTTTCAAACTGGTAACATTTTTTGTTGCTGAACTCATTTAGTTTAACAGCAACACCTAGGATTATAGAGTTTTGGAATTATCTGGTCATCCTCTGAATTCAGTTTTGTTTTGATTATTGAAAACACTCCTGCATTAGCATTGCTGTTTGGTATTACAAGAACCAATTTTGCAACTCTTGTGAGCAGTGGAAACCAGTGGACACCATTGACAGCTTTCATCTCAGACAGATCATTTCATCCAATTGACACCATTCACCTAACACTATTTTGCTACTGGATATAGAGTCCTTAAAGTTATGAAATTCATTGTATATTGCATCCCTATCCTGTGGAGTAAATTTCAGAATCTCTTGATACCTGTCACAAAAATATAAATCTGCAAGTAACTACATTCCTTGTCAAAACTTAAAAATATACTATTTTTTAATAACAGCCTCAGCAAAAGGGAGCTTGCACTGTAATTATTTCACAGTTTCCTGCAAAAAGCTATGTACTCCTTGATAGAAGCTACAAACTCTGTTTGGTAAAATAACATCTTGAATGTTGGCAAGGCACTGCTTTGTTGCAAAGCCAATGTATAATTCTGTGTCACTGAATACATGTGATGTCAATGTAACTTCAAAATCACTTAGTTGGCCTCTTGCATTATGAACATGTTCAAGTAACACAAATTGACTCATTAATGTTTTTGGTAACCTGTTCATATGACCATGTAACTTTGATATCTCAAGCTCTTCTCTTTGTAAAGTTAAATTAAATGTGATCAAAACCAGCAGTACTGATTGCAAGAAAAGCAAGTACACTTCAGTAAGTGGATCCCTAAATTCTATTTCTAGCCTCTTGAAATGAGATAATGTTTCACTGCTGGACAGAAAGTATGACTTCAATCCTTCAAACATCTGTGAAACTCGGTTGAACTTAAGAGATGGCTGTAAACAATCTCACACTAACATGCCTGATAATTTGTTTAAACTGCAGATAAATAAATTCACAAAAATCTTTGAGCATATGCTTTCTAACATTGGAATATTTAAACTAAAAATATAAGTCTGTTAAAAAATCTTCCACATCAAATCCAGTTTCATTTTGGAAAGCTATTTGCCCTTTCTTTGCTGAATTGTAGACAATGTGACATGAGTATCCATGTACATACATTGCAGGATTATATTGTTTAATTCTTGTTTTCAGGTTATTTCTAACTCCTATGTTGCAAGCCACATTGTCCACACTAAGAGAAATGCAGTTCTTCCAATTCAGATTGTAGGTTGCTAATAATGTATTTGACATTTTTTTGTATATAGCTTCTGCTGACCCAGATTCACTCAAGCACACGTGAAAGAATTTTTGTTACAATTCTTCACTCAATGGAAAAAAAACCTTAAAAATCCAGTGATGCGTGTTTCTACAACATGTTACTGTTAGCTGTTTCTACAACAGCTAACGTTTTCAACGTTTTCAGCTAACGTTGTAGAAATTTTTGTTACCATTTTTTCCCTGGTATAGAAGATTTTAGTAAACATTGGATACTTTTTTAACGTCTGTATCATTACTTTAATCTGATATAGAAAATGAATTGTTTCTCATGAGAGTTACAAGGTGGGACAGTGAGCATTCAGCTAAAGAATCATTTATTATGCATGATGTTTTGATTTCACTGCACTGATACTTAGAAGCTATTGCGCTGTTTTGGAACCTACTTGAACAATGTTTCTACACATGATGCTGAGTCCATTGGTAAATTATGTTGAACTAAATGGCAGGTGTATAGAACTTCTGCCTTCATTGCCTGTGTTCTGCTTCAAATTACAATGTGAATAATCATAATATTTCTAGATCATATAGAAAACGATTCATACCTTGTCTGCAAAATCAGAAGCTGGCTGAAAGAATGATGATACAGACAATGTTTTTTCAGTTGCTATTCTAGCAGTAGCATGTTTTTATGATTTAGCATGCCTTTTCAAAGAACTATGTCCATTTGTGCCAATGTTGATTGTGCTTTTGCAAATATAATATTCAACATAACCCTGTCCTCGAGATGAGCTTCTAGCCCAGGGAAAGTCGTGCAAGTATTTTTTTTTATGGTATTTCACTTTTCTCGTGAATCCTCTCGCAACTTGCTTTGACCTCTTCATGGCAGGAGATTGGATTGGTATTTAGAGTCAGAGTTACTAACATTACAATCATCCATTACAAGACATCCATGATAGAAATTGGAAAGAAGAGTTTTAACCCTTTATGATTCCAGAACTGGTTTTTGTAGAGGCACTTTAAAACATTATTGAAAATTCATTAAAAATTTTCATCAAATACACTTGAAAATATCATATTAATACATTATTAATAGCACATTATTAATAATATATCTTATAAATTACTAAATATAAATACCTTTAAAATATAAGTAAATATTATATATTGGAGACTATAATCTAATTGTGGTCTGCAGTTCCATGCCCATTTTTGACTCGTCAGCTTTGACGTATCACCTTCCTCTGCCTTGCATTATGAAGAACATGCAATTGTTACCATTGTGCACCTTGTTTATCATTTTGATTTGTAGAAAAGGAGGGCATTTCTGTGGGGCAGTTACTAGGGCAAGCAGAGAACAAAATGACAGACTGCTTGCCAGGGATCTCAGGATATCAACCAACCACCATTTTGGCAGTTGAGATGCCTGGGATAACTAAGTTAAACTGAGAGAGATCACAACAGATTCCTATATTACATAATACTATACCAGATTAAAATCAATCAAAGATCAGTTCGTACTAACTTCACATAAATTTTATGTTGATGTTGATTGATTCCTTTGCTTTGTGTGATGTCAGTTAGCAGAAATGCATTGGGAGACAGTTTTGGAGGACAAGTTCTTGAGAGCAGGACCCACACAATTTCTTATTTGGTTGCTCAGACAGCAATGAATAACAAAAGGATCAAAACAATTGCCATAATCAATCAGGTGATATATATATATAAACAACAGGAACTTTGTGTCACTCGTTTTTCTCTCCTTTCAGAAGACAATAAAAACTTATTTAGGGATGAAGTTTCTCATCTTTAAAATAAGGTGAGAAACTTTGATTTCTCACAAAATGGTACAATCAACTGATTTTTTGACAATACTTCATTGGATAAGGACTAATAAGTGAAGGAAGATGTGTCACTTTTTGAAGAAAGTTAGAAGGAGATAAAAATTTATCAACTGTTAGAAACTTGTGACTTCAGGCCTAGTAAATAGCTTTCTTTTGTAACAAATATGAATTTTTACAAATTATTAAAAATTGCAGTTTTAGGTCCTCACATTACTAATCTCAAACACTTTGTAGTATTCAAATATTTATGTTAGTATTTGCTCATCTGTAGTATAAATCTTTTAATTGAGTTTATCATTGAAACTACAGGTATTTAAAACATTTTTAAAATAATTTTAACATTAAAATCTAGTTTATTGAGTTTGAGATAAAAATTTTATTTATGTAGAATGAAAATCTCATTTCATTTTGAAGATTTCTCTGCCAAATCAACTGGACTAAAATAAGATTTGTCAGTTTAAAGAGCAAATGAACTTTGTCAGGCAAGAACATTAAAAGAAATAAAATGAAACTTGAAATGAAATAAAAAATAGAGAATAAAGAAAGTGTCATTAGAAAAATTAAATTTAAAATAGATCATATTGAAATATCTATGAAAAGATTTATTGATTAAAGAATTCTGACTTTTCAATAATTTAAATGAATACTTAAGAATTTACTCCAAATTTAGGAAACTAAAGAATAGCAATTCCAAATGGATGACATTCCATTAAGTTTCTAAGATACTTAATGGAATTTCATCCATTTGATAAAATTTTTCAGAAAAGATACAACTTTTGTCATTCAGTTAGTAATTGGTAGAAGGCATAATAAAATTATTTTCAATAAAAACAATGAAATTTAAAGAATTCAACAATTAATCAAAACAGAATATCTTAATGAAAATTGAAAATAGAAAAAATTGATAGTGATATTAAAGGTAAACAATTTGCAGTTTGTCATTCTAATCTATAAATATATTTGAACATTATTCAGAAGAAAACAAATTGATTAAAAGTAAGTTTGAAATGTTCATTTAACATAATAATCAAATGTATACTGTTGGATTTGTATTCAGGCTACAATATGGCTAATTAATTATGAAGATATTAAAGCTCATTTCATATATGGGTAACATGTGGTACTCAGTTTGGGCTTTGAAAGTTTTTTAAAGTTCAAGAGTCTTGTTTTTTACAACACACAGTGATTTTGTAGCAGATTTGTGAAACAAGATATTCCCTTCACTAAATTAATAGATTGGTCCCTGCTACAGTGCATTTTTACAGTCTAGACAAGATTTTTGAAACAAGCTGTACATAATTTGCTACCTTGAGTACTAGGAATAATTAGATACTAATTATTAGTATCTAATTATTTTTCAGACTAACTTAAAAATACTAAAAAAAATTTTTTAAGTATAATTTCTAGAATCCTATTTAAATTCTAGAAATAAGTATTTCAAGTGTATTAAATACTTAGCATTATACTTAAATTAAGTATAAAGATACAGTATTATGTAATTTAGACTAAAGTTAGGCTAAACAGTCCAAATTACATATCTTTATAATTACCGTATATCTCGGCGGATAAGACGATAGTTGAATCATAAAACATGGCCCCCAAAATTATTTTATATAATTATAAAAAGACAGACAAACTGTAATTATTTACTAGAAGAGAGTAGGGTATGTGCACAAAATAGAATAGCCCATAGAATATTTTTGTGAATAGTCAGTCATCACTCGAATGTTCGAATCAGTGCGAATGTTTGTAACAATCGCAAGGCAGTGCTGCCAGATGCAAGAAAATAAAATTTGTTTATTCGAAAAATTACAAATAGGACATAATTCCGTATACACTATACAGTATTATTATTCAGATGATGATCGCTGATCTAAACTAAATTCATAGGCCGTTGATAATTTGGGGGTCGTCTTATAGGACAGATATATGCTAAAACCATAAAACTTTGACGAAAATTATACCTCGTCTTATCTGCCGAGATATATGGTAATTAGCCATATTATAGCCAAATAAAAACCTGATAATATCATTTGATTATTACTACAAATATATGTCAGGCTTGATTTTATATGTAGGTCTAATTGTTTGTTTATAATTTGTATATGTAACGTCTTACTGAAAAAAAAGAAATTAGTTTATCAAAAATGATTCTTTAAACTAATCAATTCTTATTTCACAGATTACTAATTTTCAAATTTGATTAAAATTATAACAATTTTAACTTAAAAACTTCTGTGGATTTACAAATAAATGTTTCCACACTGCTTTTTTTTAGGAATACAGAAAATGCCTTTGTATTTTTGAGCAAAACACCTCATCTTCAGAAGCAGCACAAAAAAAAAAAAAACTGGATTTGAACACATCCACAAAATTTCAGTAGTTTCTAAGAACTAAAATTTAAATGCTATGATGTAGCATTCCAAAAACACAATATGACAATAACCAAGAAACAGAGAAATTCCATTATAAGTTTAGCAAATGGTCCCTGTATACCTTCCATTGCATACACTGTGCAATGGAATTATAGATATTGTTTGTATGCATTAGACAGGGTTTCTGTATCCTTGACATTAATTATTCACTTGTGTAGACCGTCCTTAAAAATCTAAAATCTCTCTACCTCATCTATTGTTTGTTCTCTTTTTCTCCAATTCCTGCAGTACATGGGTTCTCTCCCATTACACTGTGCTTCTATCTTTTAGACTTTGCTGATGTTATAGATTTTGTCTTTTTCCTCATATCGTCATTGCATTTTCTTAGCCCAACTCCAGTTACCTTCAGTTCATACTGATATAAGATTTTTTGTTTTTTCTTTATCCTTTATGGAGATATCACAGTCTCTGGTTTTTCTCCTTACCTCATTTTCTCTTTATGAATCCTTCAGCAGTCAAACGGGGTTAAATTTCTCTTACTGGCAATTTTTTTGTTGTTAACTTAAGGTATTTATAGGACCTGCTTTCCAACTTGGTGTATAGTAAAAGACTGTTCTCTACTTCTCTTTGGTGGTAATCATCTTCATTGAGGGAATATGTCAACAGAAAAAGAGATTGCCATCCAAAAAGAGTAAAGGACTAAATATAGTGTCACCGTAATCAACGACCTTTGGTCCCAAGGGAAAGCTTGTATGTCTTTTATTGTATACTCTTTTCCCCAACTGTTTATTTGATGTTACTTTGGCACTATCGTTTCTCGTATGGTCTGTTGAAAAGAAAAAGAAAAAAAAAAGGTCTTTGCATAAGAAAGGAAAGTCAGGAGAGGGAGAATCAAAATAAGAATAATATTGTAATGTGATCGGACATCATGACATTGAATCATGTTTTGTTTTATTAGTCGTGTATTTGTTCCCAATAAATCTTTTTTTTTAAAACCACATGCTATTATGCCGACTATTTGCTTTTAAGTGTTTTTTTTTTTTTTTTGGTTCAATCTCACAGACCACGTGCTTTGGGAGGATCTACACACTTCTGGAAACTTATGTGTAAATCTAAACACTGGTTGGCTGACAATGAGATTGTAGTTACAAAGGCAGATAAATCCAAAAGCATGGTCTTGGTCAAACATTCCACTTACAAACAAAAATTACAAGAGTATATTGAAAGTATTAAGTGTCATATTGCACCAAAAAATTACTTGAATTTTTATAACAAAGGGTATAATGGTTCACCAACACCCCTTTAGCAAATGTCCTCCAAATGTGTAATTTGTTCATCTCAGCACCCAGGGTTCAATGCATTTTTGCCTTTGCTAAAATACGTGTGTCTGGAACATTAATATGGCCAGTTGTTGAAAAATGCCCACCACCCACATTCTTATTGAAAAGTAAATTGTCAGTTTTTGCAACAACGTAACAGCACATTATCCATTTACCATTAACAATTTCATAGTTGTTGGACTGTCTTAAAAACATAGCATTGGTGGATGATGAGCACATGACAGTAATGGACTTTCAGTTTCTCTACCCATCTATTAAACCATCTCCTTATTTCTGTACTCTTAGAGACTTCCTACTCACCAATGTGGAACATGCTTCCAAATATCACAAGCACATTCTGGAAATGGCCCATTTGGTATGTTACACTTCCTTTTTCTCATTTGATAACACTGTTTATGTATAAGGAAGAGGTGTTCCCATGGGCAGCCTTACCTCCAGAATTCTTTGTGAACTTGTCTTTTACTGATTTGGTGTTTCTAAATCATATCATGGTTTACTCTAGGTATGTTGATGATATTTTTATCTTGTAGTGCAAAAAACTGGATCCAAATCTGTTTCTAAACAAACTCAATGACAACACATATGTCACACTAATGACAACATATATTCCTTGCTCCTAAGCTTGGAGCAAGGAAGTGATATTTCTGTCCATTTTTTGGACATATCTATCACATGTAAAGGATAGAATCCACACTAATATTTACTGTAAGCCCACACATCAACATATTTTCATACTGCACAATTCTTACAGTCTGCTATCTATAAACTCAGTATTCAGATCCTTTATACAATGGGCCTACCTTTTTATTGTATTTCTTTCTGTCCTATTTTTCTTAGCTTTGTTTTTATGGTTAAACTTCCCTGCTACCATCATTTTACATAATAATCCTTCTTTTCCTCTGATAAAAAGTAGCCAATCTTTCTGTTTCAGAAATAAAAAGTTTGTTATGTGCCATTTCTTTATAAAAACAGTCGATTGGAGTTTAAGCTGGGTAAAATCTCTTAGGAATGTTAATTTTCAGCATTATTATACAGCCAATAGGTGTAGAGATTTGTTAAATTTTTCTTTTTTTTATTAAAAGCCACGTTAATTTACTGATGCATCTCTCTTTTAATCCTTCTCATACCTTCTAAGATTGTATCAATTTTGGTAACTAGACTAGTTTTTTCCTTTTTGAATGGATCATCATCATTCAAAAGCCAATTCATTTCATTGCAATCAACTACAACTTTCTGTTTAACTATGCTTATTATCTTTCATAAGTATAACTTATACAGTCTTCTTAATCAGTGATTCTCAAAGTGGGGGTTGTGAAAAATATTTGGGGGGTTGCTGAAAAATTGATGCCAGATTAATTTTTTCAAATATTTTATAAATTTACTATGGATTCATGTTTAGAAATAATAGAAATAAAAAATATATAAAATAATTTTTACTTAAATAAATTGCACATATAAATAATAAAAATAATATAAATATTTAAATACGAGCCTAACCCTCTCCCTCCGGGATGTTTTTCGACACATACTTATTCGTCGGGAGTCCTTTGAAATTTTTAAGTGCAGAAGGGGGGTCGTGGTCCAAAAAGTTTGAGAAACACTGTTCTAAATAACAATCTTCTGGCAGTCTCCTTTAATATATTTTAGAAATACCCCATTTTTTGGCATTTTAGGAAAAATTTCATTTTAGCTTTTAGTTAGTATTTGAACTTTGAACCATAGTATTCTAATGGCTAGTATTGGCAGTTAGTTAACTCATATAAAATTTCTATGGATTTGTACAGAAATGATTCCGCACTGCTTTCGTTAGGAAAGTAGACTAAAGAAGAAATGAGGAAATCCAGTTTTAGCAAAGTCTAAAAGAGGAAAATGTGGTGGTATTGGAGCTAATATACTTCAGGAAATTAAAGAAAAAGAGAACCTAGATGAGACAGAGAGGAAGGTTTACACAAGTGAGTAGTTAATATCAAGAATACAGAAACCCTTTTTAACACATGGAAATGATATCTATAAATTTTCAAAACTTTATTTGATGTATGTTTCATTTATTGTGTTTTAATATTTTATGGAATAATTGTTGAGTAAAGGTTTCTTCTTCCAATAGTGAGATTAGTGATCTTTACTACATCTTTCTTAATTATCTGCAATAAATAGAGACCAAGATCAAAACAGTTCACTTTATTTGGCTATTTAACAATGCATTTCAGATTGGTAAGTATTTTCCAATCCCTCTTAAGATTACAAATTTTAAATTAAAAAAAGCAATTTTAAGGAAATTTATATTAACAAAGAAGAAAAAACAATTCAAATTTAAATTTACAAGAAGTATATAAAATCAACCTCACAGCTTCAGTGTCCAGGATTGTTGTGTGTGTCTATATGACTTCACATTTGTGAGACTTTTTATGGTTGTTAATGACGACATACCTTACATCAATTTCCATCTTATTATTTAGTTTGATACAATGTTGATAATGGATAATAGCTATGTGTTCTTTAAACCATCTAAAGTGTAATTTTCTTTAAATACAATTTTAATATTATTTCTATCTATATTAAAATTATTTTCTTCACAGTGTTGGTTCTATGGAGATAGGTGATATGCCTTATCTTATGGCTGTCTCATGTTCTTTGTCTTTCTGCTAATAGTCTTTTAGTCTCACCTATATAATGTATTTTATTTGTACAAGTACTGTACAGCTTAACTTGTGTTATTCTATTGTATTTCAATGTGTAATGTCACGCATACTGATTTGAAATTCCACTGAGATTCAAAAATTTGAATGTTTGCTTAAGTTTGACTGAGTTTAAATATTGTATCTGAAGATGAGTCAGGATGACTCAAAAACGTTTTATACCTAAAATAACAGACCTCTAACAGGATAACATTTATTTTTCTGTGTATCAGATTGATCTAGAACCCTCAGAGCTGTAGGTTGACACTGTAACCACTTAGCCATCTGGCTGTCCTGTTTGATGATTATAGAATCATAATGATTTAAATTACATTTTAATATTGAAGGTTAAGTTTGATAAATTTTTTTTTAATTTGTAATATTTTTGATGAATATTCTAAATTAATAATCTGAAACATTTTGAAAATTTAAATGAAAAATTATGTGATATTTATTATCAATAACTTAGTTTTATGTTATTATTAGAAATATTATAGTGAGTAAATAATTACTTATATTTTGAACTGTGTAAAATAAAATTATTTGTATTAGAAAATGTTTTGGGATAAATTTATTTTATTTATAATAATGAATGATTTAAATATTAAAAAAATTTAAAATTTTTATTTAATAATAAATATATAATAATATGTTCTCCAGTCTGATTTGTAGGAAAATATTTAAAAATTTACAAAAGGAAAAAAATCTAATAAAGAAATTCACAATAGTAAATAAGTGGTAAAAGCATTCATTGAAATTTTTTGAATATAAAAATAAGATGTATAAATATACTTTGAAGTAGGCATTTTCAATAAAAAGAAAAAGAAAAATGAACAAAAGAGGAATTCATAATGTGAAAGAATCAAACTTTCTCTACATATATACATGTCTTGAATCATATCAAGACTATATGTCAAAATGAGGTGTCAGGAGAATGTCATCTGTATTCAGCATAAATGTTTGATGCTAGCAAATCTGACAGAGATTCAGCACAAAGATTTGTATACATATGGATCAATGTAAATACGTAGTTGTAACATAAATTATTGATAACTACTATAATATGAAGTTAAAAAATAAAATAACAAAAAGTTTTATTTCCATATTAAAAATTTTTAAATACTATTTTAGGATAGTTACTTGATTGATTTCTTTTTGAATTTGCAAATATTTTCCAGTTTAAATCATTTGGCATTAAATATAATTTATATTATCATATTATTTAAAAATTTCTGTTTAAAAAATTTAAAATTTTTACTGCAGTCTTTTTTCTTTGAAAATTTATTCCAGAAAATTCACAATTTTATAATATTTCTTATAATTTAGTTTAATATAAAATTATAAAATTTAATGTAGAAATTACCAAAAACGTTTAAAATTTAATACAAAAGAATATTAAGTTTTAGTAATAATTTGCTCTCATTTCTGACCAGTTTACAACTACTTACTGTTATTATTTTATGAATAAGTAAACTGTAATAATAAAGAATTTATGTTTATTAATTTTAATTTACAGTTGTTATTAAAAATATACTTTGTCAGAAAAATTCTAATAATATAATTTAAACTAAAGATAAACAGTTTGAATAATTATCGTATATCTTGGCAGATAAGATGACCTTCAGATAAGACAATGTATAAATTTTTGTCAAAGTTTTATAGTTTTAGCATATATCTGTCCTATAAGATGACCCCCAAACTATCAACGGCCTACGAATTTAGTTTAGATCAGCAATCATTATCTGGATAATAATACTGTATAGCGTATATGGAATTATGTCCTATTTGTAATTATTTGAATGAACAAGTTTTATTTTCTTGCATCTGGCGATTTTTGCAAACATTCGCACTAATACGGGCATTCGGGTAATGACCATGACTATTCACAAAAACATTGTATGGGCTATTCTATTTTGTGCACATACCCTACTCTCTTCTAGTAAATATTACGGTTTGTCTGTCTTTTTATAATGGTTTTAATTTATATAAATTTCAATCTAATTTTTTTGTATCTCTCCTATAAGACGACCCCGGATTTTCGGGGCCATTTTTTATGGTTCAACTATCGTCTTATCCTCCGAGATATACGGTAAATCAAATTATTTTATGTTTCAATTCTTGTAATTTGGTAAAATTATAAAATTGTAAAATTATTTAAAAAAATAGTGAATGATTTTGATTTTCTTATTGATTAAAAAGCCAAATATTTTTACTAACAAAGAAAATAGAATTAAATATGATATAATTCTGATCATGATGGGCACTAACTATGTAAAAAGTACTAAACTATATAGTTAACTAATATAAAAGGCAATGTAATTTAACTACTAATTAACTATATTTAAACTGTTCAGAAATAGAAAACAAAAAAAAATAAATCTTCTTACTGGAAATCAATTAACCAGAACAATTTTGCTCTGGTTAATTGGTTTCCAGTAAGATTTATATTTTGACCCAGTGTATTAAGAAGTTTAAGAAAAAAAATTAAATTTGATTAAAATAATAGTTCTGTTTTGAGTTCATCCTATTATTTAAAACTTTTATTCCTTTCTTAACTGATGTCTCAAGAATACAATTTTTTAAATTTTTCATCTGACCATTCCTCATTGGTATAGGTGTTAAAATTTGTCCCTATAAGGAAAACATGTTCTACTGCAGCAGTACTGGCAAGAGTCGTGTTATATTTTAAAAATGTATTGATATTCTTTGCTTATTTGAGTACACTCAAACCTGTTTTTGTGTGATTTTTTTTATTTGTGCGAAAAGTGTTTTGTCGGAATTTTTTCTCTACCTGAAGAAGAGCTATTTGGAAAGCTCAAAAACGTTTGTGAAAAGAAGATTTTTTCACGCAAATTACACCGGTAACAGGTTCAGTATTTAGTATTTCATCCCCGGTGTCAGAGTGAAGTGTAATTTTACTTATTTGTGTGATTTGTTTTGTGTGCTTTTTTTGTGTGCGGTATGTGAATTTCAATCAAATTGGTATACTGCACAAAAATAATTGCACAAACATTGCACATATAAAAAATCGCACCAAAAAAGACTGCACAAAAACAGGTTTAAGTGTATGTTACACAACTAACTAGAGCAGGCCTGACTAACCCGCGGCCCGCCACGTTAAATTGTGTGGCCCGCTAAGCGATATTATATATCTATTAACACTTTTGTTTCCGGTTATGTGTATACCAAAACAATTAAATAAACTATTAAAAAACAAAAACCTTAATGTTTCCAGCAATAAAAACTATTTAATAATAACGTTTTCGACTGTTTTAAACAGTTATCATCAGTTACAACGAACTTAAACAAAAAAGAATGCAGAAAAAATAGAACACAAGCAATACAAATATTTAAAATTCAAAAATAATTCCAAAGTAAAAATGCCGTCGTATATTAGAAACTAACAAAACTGCGCATGCGCTAAATATCGTAGTAAGAATAAAAATAAAAACAAATAACAAAAATACTTCCGCAAAAATATTTCTATTACAAGAAAAGAAACGTTATGCATTTCGGTAAAACGACTTCCATGCCGTGGATAAAGCATCTGCATCCCTATGGTTAATGCAACCCGTGTTAACGTGGGCTTTGTATATTTCCAGCTTTTCTAGATGTTTCAGCATTTGTTTGTTGGTCGTGGCCCTAATAATAGATGCTTTGTCCCAATGAATGTCGACATCTTGATGCATTAGCGCCACGACCAACAAACAAATGCTGAAACATCTAGAAAAGCTGGAAATATACAAAGCCCACGTTAACACGGGTTGCATTAACCATAGGGATGCAGATGCTTTATCCACGGCATGGAAGTCGTTTTACCGAAATGCATAACGTTTCTTTTCTTGTAATAGAAATATTTTTGCGGAAGTATTTTTGTTATTTGTTTTTATTTTTATTCTTACTACGATATTTAGCGCATGCGCAGTTTTGTTAGTTTCTAATATACGACGGCATTTTTACTTTGGAATTATTTTTGAATTTTAAATATTTGTATTGCTTGTGTTCTATTTTTTCTGCATTCTTTTTTGTTTAAGTTCGTTGTAACTGATGATGGCTGTTTAAAACAGTCGAAAACATTATTATTAAATAGTTTTTATTGCTGGAAACATTAAGGTTTTTGTTTTTTAATAGTTTATCTTTCCAGTACTGGTTTAATTATTGCAATTAAATAAATGAAAATATGCATGTGTCATTGTTATAATGCACAAGTGTGAGTACATACTCTCGGTATAACAATAAAATCTTATTCATTTTGTATTTGTTTTACTTTTTTAAAAGCATGTTTGCCTAAATTGTGGCCCACCGTAATGTTATGCGTGATCAAAGTGGCCTGCAAAATAATTTGGGTTGACCAGGCCTGAACTAGAGTCATCATTATCAAACCTTTTACATTTTTTTGCTTTCTTATTCTCACAACTTGAAAAGATGTGCTTGTTCCTGTTTATAATCCATTTTTAATCATTTGCTATGTATAATAGGTAATCTTATAATAATCCTAATTGATATTGCACATATTTTATTTTTTAAAAAGTAGCATTTATACTATCATCAGTCCACAGCAGTAAAATTAAAGATTATTTTGGATAAAACAAAATATAGTATCTATTTACATAAGCGAACAATGGACAACTGACTCACACAAAGCTACATGGTAGCTTAGTAATTTCAAAGCATATGTACAAAATATATATATAAAATTTCATACTAGTTGGTCTCACAGACTGCATGTTGGTACCAAAAATTTTTAATTAATTTTCTGTTTTATTAAAAGGTTAATTTATGAAATTATCAAAAATCATTTTTAAATATACCAATTACTTCATTTACCATATTGTACAGCATATAGGTGCATTCCCATTTTAGCATAGAGTATTTAGAAAAAAGAATTTCATGTATTTAAATAGAGTTGGGCTAGATTGTGGTTACCTGAAGCTTGCTGAATTTTTTGGGGAATTCATTAGCTTATGGGAGATCAAACCTTCACACACAAAATTTTGGATTTTGTTTTTTAAAGCTTTCTTTTTGATTAAAAATTGAATCTTATATGCTAAAAAATATAGTATATTTTAAATTAGTATTATTAGAGAAATTAGAACTAATTTAATAAAGCAGAATAAAGATAGTACAATTAATACAGTCAAAAATTTTTTAATAACATGTAATTAATCTAATTTGTTTAGAAGTCAATAATTTATTTTTATAATGTACTTTCAGGAGTCTTTGATATCTTAATTAATATATTAAAAAAATTGCATATTAGAGATTTTAAGGAGCTGATTAAAAGTGTTTTAAGTTATAATTAACTTTATAATTATAATTATTCTATATATGTATGAATTTTCTAAATCTTATAATAATTAATTTTGGATTTTATAATAATAGGTAGATTATATAATATTCAATGTTTATAATAAAAAATCTGATTTTTAGCAATACAGTGATTGATTTCAAAATTAATTTTGATTAGTTGATTGGGCTGTCGTCCATATGTCTGCTCGTTTGTCTTTCCTTAATCTCAAGAATGGAGTTAGATAAAGTCTGAGAGGAAATATGGAAACCTTAGGGGCCACCTGCCCCCAAGGTTTACATATTTGGTTCATATATAGTTAATCGGGGGCAGGTGGCCCCGATTAACTATATATGAACTTCCAATGTAAAACAGAAGCCATGTTATTTCAATTCAGAAATTTTCCCCCTGAAATGTGTTAGATAGAAGACTGGCAAAACTCTATAGTTAAAGGAGAAGTATGATGTATAGGAGCAAGCCACTACTAATTTGAGGTGGAAAGCATATGTTTTAAATTAAATAAATTAAAAATATGATTAAAAATTGCAGCTTGGCATTATGACAATGTCACAATAAGTGATTTTATTTAAAAAGATTTATCATGATAAGTATCTTGTATCTCAGCTTATTATCATCAGTGAATCATTATCACAAATTTATTGTTTAATAATGATTTTGTCATTTGTGAATTTTATTGCATCATAAAGTGCATTATGTATATTATGTTTTTCAGTTTCTTATTATTGTGTAATCTACTTAATGAACAAGTATGTAAATGTGTTTTTAAACAATTGTCAGGGTAATTATGAAAAGTGTAAATTAAACATTTTTTTTTAATGAGGTTAACTTTAGTTGCATAAACATAAAATATAAAAAGAAAAAATTAGAGTTGTTTGATGTTTTTGAATTCAATTTATAAATAAATCCATGAATAATGATGAAATGGCTAATAAAGATTAAATTCTAAATGAAAAGTCAATGACAGTCTTAAGACAAAATCTGTTTGTTAATGGGTGGTATTATGGACTTGGCATTTGACTGTTCAGCCATAAATCAATATCAAGAAAGAGGAATTTTGAGGTTCATTTAATCATTTATTTACTTTCTCATGATATATAATAACTTTCTTAAGAAAGTGAAAAACGATTTCAAGTTAAACTAATTAATCAAGTTGGATATTATTTAAAATTATTTATTTTTTATCATCTATCTCAAACAGCATAATTATTTACAAAGAAATTTAACAAATTAAAAAGTTTTGATGAATAATTCCATTAGTATTTGAAAATTCTAAAAAAATCAAATCAAATTGTATTATAAACATTATATTTACATTAAATAAATTTAAAATTTTAATGCTTTTAATATAAATTGGCTAAAAAAATAGTTTGTAATATGTAATTAATCATTATCTTACACAATATTATTGTGTTCTAAAATAAATAATGTAGAATCAAAGAAATTCTGAATTATTTTGGATGTACTTAAAGCAGATGATAGGTCTGATGAAATAGGTTGACTTCTTAATTATTGGAAAGTAATAAACATTGCTCATTATTTATTGGGCTGTAATTTTTAGATTGCAGACTTACTTGTTACGTTTTTCTTCAAAACTCCTCTCAGCCAAATGCTTTATGATTTTTTAATTTGGTGTATAAACAATACTAATAACACTAAAAATTTATATGATTTCCACTATATTTTCATATAAAAAATACTTAAAATATCACAATACGATTGCAGTGCAAAACTCTAATTATCTTTGACTGATATGCCTGCTTGTATGCTATACTGTTGTGCTACAACACACTACAGATGATATGATATTAATTATTAATTTTTTTTTTATGATTTTCTAGCTTTAGGTTAAGTTTTACCATTTTCATGGTTTTTGTTATCTTGTCAAACATTATATATCATAAGAGGACTCAATCTGAGACTAGAGCAATTATACCTCATCTCCCAAATATGCATTGGTACATTCATACAGCACTAGACTCAGTGGATTTTATTTCACCAATAAAATTTTGGATTCCACAATAAAATTGGAACACAAGTTGAGAATCCCTGTTCTATTGATATAGCTTTCCAACACCAATTGGAAGACTGCAAATCTTTTAGTCTAGTGTTTTCAATATGCAAGTAGAGATCATCTTCAAGTTTGTATATTCCGTTAAAGCTCTTTGGTGGATGTGTTGATTGCTGTATATTATTCTGCCACCATAATTAATTAATCATTTCAATCTTCAAATTCAAATCTTTGAATTAATTTGCATTCCACTCTCCAAATTCTCTTCATGCACTTTTTGCTACAATACTTGAATAAATTTCAAAATGAGTTACTGCTGTCCTAGTGACATTGGGCACTACGTATGACATGTTTATTTTTCTATTTTTGAAGTTTCTACATTAAATGTTTAAAATTTTATTTGTCAAATTGATTACAATATAACAATTTAAATGTATTTGATAATTTTGTAGTGTATTTTATGTATATTACTGTTTACATGTAAAAAGACAGAATTAGTTCTTTCTCCACATGTGGACTTCAATATATTTGTTCCATTCTATATATGAGGCAGATTTAAGCATGTAGCAGCAAGGGGTGGTATTTTTCACACTAACACTTCTGCCTCTCACTTTCTTCTTGCTTCTACTGCCTTCCCCTCAAGTTTAAAAGTAAATGGTATAAAAAAATATAGTCAGCAGTTGACCACTTGATGAAACAGAAAGCAGATGCATCAGACTCAAATGCTAGGCTACAAAAACAACTATAAATTAAGAAATAAAATAATACATAAATAAAAGTAAGAAAAAAATAATAAAATTAAATACTTGTTCAGGTCTTTTTATTGAGCATTGTCCGTTTTATTGAGTTGATTTGCATATGGCTTGCATATTACATGTAATGAGTTGCCATACCAATATGGCAGCTCCTTACAGAGTAATGTATTGATAGTGGTGGGGATTATTGTATTTCTATAGTGGCCTACCCCTGCCCACCTATGCTAAATCTAAGCAAGCCATCAACCATGCAGGTGACCAACACTTTGAGATTTTTGGATGCATCCCTGCAAACTATGTATCATAATGTAAATAAATTGTTGTTAAATAAATCAAAATTTGCATTTTAGAAAACATAAATTTTAGTTGTCTCATTACAGATTTCTTTCAAACTTCAGCTACTATATAAATTGACAAAAAACTTATATATTACAAAATTCTTTACATTCTAACTTTTGTAAAGCTAGAAGTTTCAGAATTTTCAAAAGTTTCTTTATATATATATATATATATATATCAATATACAGTCGACTCTGCATAAGTCGACACCTGGATAACTCGTCACTCGTCGATTACGTAGTCAATTTTTTGTGGTCCCGGCTGACTTACGTAGGCATTAATGTTATTAACCTTAAAAAACTCGGTTTACTCAACATCGTTTAACTTGTCACCACTGGATAAATCAACATACTTTTTCTGTTTCACACTTTTTAGAATTCTGATAAGTCGACTCCCCCCTGAAAAATGAGTTCACACTGTACAGCTTATTGTGTGGTGTGAACTCATTTTTTCATGAGGGGAAGGGGAGTCGACTTATCAGACATCAAAAAAGTGTGAAACAGAAAAAGTATGTTGATTTATCCAGTGGTGACAAGTTAAACGATGTCGAGTAAACTGAGTTTTTTAACATTAATAACATTATTGCCAATGTAAGTCGACTGGGGACCACAGAAAATTGACTAATTAACCTACGGTGACGAGTTATCCGGGTGTCGACTTATGTGGAGTCGACTGTATATATATACAGGTATACCTTATCTTACATCTGTAATTGGTTCCAGGAGAGGTGACGAATTTACTTGTGTAGTTATGATGTAAGTCGTAGTTTTGACTTACGTTGTAACTAAATGCCAATAATGGAGGAAACACCAATAATGAGCACTTAAAGACCGTTAAATAAGATGACAACACAGAAACACAGATGTTTTCATGTTTCATTTTCTAGGATTTATGATGATCATATTAACATTTACTGTGAATATACATATTTTAATATGATTTTATGTGCTTTTAACGCTTTTCTAGTTATATATATATATATATATATATATATATAATATATGTATATATATCAATATGGAAAAAGAAAATTTAAATTTTCTCCTATTGATATAAACAATAAAATAAATAAATTTAATATAATTTTGATTGCAGTGAAAATTTTATTTAATTTCTTCCATTGCAGTTTGATGATTTAATGTATAGTACATTGATTGATTGCAAATACCTTGATTAATATGGTTATGTAAATATCAAGTTCTGGTAGAAAGAAATTTTTATGCTAAATTTTTAAATAAATATGTAAAATCTTGTAGGCATCACAGCATCACAATTTTTCTTGTTTTTGTTAGTAGCCTAGGGGTGGGGTCTTTCTTTAATAAAACAGAATCAGATTGGCAGATGAGCTTGCTGAACTTGAGTTACGTAATATTTATGTGGCCATATACAGGCAGGATATTCACCTGCTAAATTTTACTACATTATCACCAGGGTTAAAAGTTTGCTATTTCCACCCACTACCCTATGCTGTATTCTTGTAGGGTTAAACTAGTTCATAAATAGTTTTTAAGTACATTTAATAATGCCACAAAATAACTTATTTCTGGATATTATAGTTTATTAAATGAGAACTTTTTGGGAAAACTAACTTATAGTATTTCAACCAAAGTTAAACAAAATTAATTAGAATTTATTGTATTTAATTAAACATTTGTTGATTACAATATATTCTTAATTAATTCAATTTACAGTTTTTTAATATATTTATCTATTTCTTTATTTGTTTTGGAAAATAAATCATGTTAAGAAAGTCATAACAGTACTGTTTTCATTCTTTAAGTTTATTGAAACTTTTAATTAATTGAATTGATTGAAAGTTAGTTAGTGAGAGTGAAAATGTTACTGTTGTTATTTAATAAACTTCTCTATTCTTTAATTATTTTCTCAAATATAATTCTGTTATATTTTTAATCATGTGCAATAGATTTAATAAAAATAAATTAGGAGGAATTTCATTAACTTTCTTATCAGTTGAAGTATTAGATTATTCTATAAATTTATCTGGTCACAAATTGGCTTCTGTTTGTTTACAATGCTTATTTAATAGAATATTAGCAATATTTAAATTGTGAATATGAATCATTTGTAGATTCATTGCTGTTTTCAGTTTTCATTTTTAGTATAATAAAATACTAAAAATAGTAAAAAAATTTGTAAAATAGTAAAATAAATTACTATTTTTTTAAAATAATAACAGTTTTTACAATCACTATTTAGATTTTATATATTCAAAAATATTATTAATTTTTCTTTTAATTTATATAACTTTTTTCTTATGATAAATTGTGTGTTGAATTTTTATATCATTTCATGTTACTTACATTCTAATTATTGCCGCCATTACTTTAAACAAACATTTTCTGATGGCTGATTGGATTTTAAAATAACTTTTAATACAGAGATAAATTATTTAATGTAAGAGATTTAAAAAAATCTTTTACTGTAGTCCAGTATTTTAAGCTATATTTTAGTGTCGAATTATAGGAATGGTTGTTGGCATTATTACATCTTTTGTTTATAAAAGATAAAATTATACAGAATATAATTCACCTTCTAAATTTACAATAAATCTAGATGATGATTTTATATTCATTTTAATAGATGAAAACTGACGTTATGATTGTTTAAATGATCAAAGTTCAGTTTTATTTTTAAAATCAAAAGTATTTATATTATTTTTTTCACATTTTCTAATTATATTGAATTGTTTTAGAAAATGAACTCAATCTGGTTAAAAAATACATGTAAATTTATACATAAATGCTTTCGGTTTTAAAAGAATGTCTGAATTTTCTTTATTATTGATTTAGAAGTTAGAATTTCTTAATAAAGTTTGAAACCTTAAACTTTTTTTTATTTAATTCTAACTTAAATGTAAAACAAAGATTTCCATTCTACAAAGCAAGTTTATTTTTTTACTTTTATTTTCAGGATTGGTTTTTGATTATTTTTCAAGTTGTATTTTTAAGACATGAAAAAATAAATTGAAAATTATCATTTTTATTAAATAACTGAAAACATTATTCTATATATAAATAATTTTATCATTATATCATATGTACTGTACGTATAAAATTTATTTATTTATTATAGAAATATCAGTTGTATGTTTTATTTATCTCAAAAAATTTTAAGGATTGAAATGGAATCATGATTATAAAATGCATTTTGATACTTATACGTACAAACACATCAAAATGTAATATAGTTTTTGTTGTTCTTTTTATTTTCTGTAGATGTAACTCTTCTTGCCAGGGAGTCCTATCTTTAGTGACAATAAAATTGCTTTATTAACAAGTCAGCCACTCAGTTACTTCATGAACTATAAAATTCTGTATTATTCCAATAAAGAAATGGATTAAAGTTGATATTTATTGTGTGTGTTTGGATATATATATATATATATATAAATACTTTAAATTTTATGTTGATTAATCTTTTTGAATGCTTATTAAAAAGATAATTAATAAATTAATCAAATAATTTAAATATTATTATAGATGATTGTAATATTATTACAATAGATATGTAGAATATTAGAATTTAGATTTTATAATACTAAAATTCAATAATTATGGTATTGTAAAAAAATAAGAATCATTAAAGATTGCTTTAAAAGCAAAATTCAATACAATTACAGAAATAAATTGATTTAAATGTAACATGAATTTTATAACAATATAAAATCATGTGTTTTAAAATTCTGAAATAACAATTTAACAATTAATACAGAAATCATATTTTAAATTTTAATCAGATTATTGTAAAATGTGAAGTTTGAATTGTTTTAAATAAAGATGATAATTTCTTTTAAACTTCACAATCTGAAAATTCAAAATTATATTTTAACTCAATTAATAAGATAAGAATTAAATACTTTTTATAAATTGATAAACATTTTATATTTTTCAAAATATTTTCATAAGTTTGTTGTTTCAGTAGTAAATAGAATGATACAGACAGTTAAATTTAGTTTAGAAATTTTATTATTTTATGAGCCAGTTGCAAATGAAAGTTGTTTAAGTCCATAGAAAAAAAAAAAAACAGAGTTAATGATGATGATTGTTACACTTCTATGTGGTCTTTTATTTTTAAACATTTTTCAGTCAAAACCTTCAAAATTACTATGATTTTGTTAATGGATAATTAGCTAGTGTATGAAATTGCAAAAAAAAAAAAATAATAATAATAATACTTTTTGAAAATGGTTTAAGTCCATTTTTGAAAAATTTTTAATTGATATGTTATGTAGTAAAATGTTGGTATGTGCCAGATTTACTTTATGACTGCAATACATTGTTATTATAAAAATTAACTGTGAGTGTAGAAAAACAAAAAAGAATATTTAGTCCTCCAGAAAATAATAAGTTTATACTGAATGAAGTGAAACAAGAGGATTTCTTTTCAGCTGAACTTTTAGAGGAGGAGATTTTTAAAAGATAAAAAAGATAAAAAAATACTGATGAACAGCCTGTAAATTGGTTAACAATATGTTGGATATGACATTTCAGAAGTGTTAAATGTTTTATAAAACGTCAATGGAAAAGAATGCAGAATTCAAATCATGGAATAATTTAATTGTTATTGCAACAGAGAACTATTGACCCAATCTAACACCAGATAATATTGATCTAACACCATTACATAAAAATGTAAGACCAATTTTAACACAAATACAAGAGTATGATGGAATTTTTACAGTTTATACCTCATGCACACTGTGTTTATTTCAAAACTCTCACGAATATTCAAGATAAGAGGAATGAATTATGGATTTTGAATAAAAATTTGAATTTGAACTCTTAAAAAATTAATGAATTTTTATCTCTATGAAACAAAAATATATTTTTTCTTAGTATTATCATTTCTTACATTTTGTCATTTAATTTTTTATAAAAATCATTTAAAAGTTTTATTGTAATAATACTAATTAAAAGAATCACAAAACAATGATATTGAGTTTATCTAATGAAATTTTACATTTTACAGACAACATGTAATTTAAAATAATTTGCATTTTTCACCGGATGCTCGCCCTCTGGTGTTTAAAAACAAAACTATTTTATCTGGGTCGTTTGAATCATTCCTGTGTATTATCAACAGTAAAGATGAATAGCAATAGAAAAAGCAAATCTTTCTGTTGCATTCCAAATTGCAATTTCAAAGCCATATGGGAGCCCAATATAAGTTTTCATCTATTCCCACATGAAAAACAGATGATTATTCGGAAATCAGAATTTGCGAGCTTATAAATATAACTGACAGAAAGAGTGGATTCGACTGTTAAGAATTGGCAAAAAAAGTTTTTTGATTGTCCAGCTTTATATGAACAAGTTTCGCTGTCAGTTTTAAAGGATTTTTTCTTAAAGTTTAAAATGCGAGTAATTTTGTGTGGGACACAGGGCTGGGTTTAAGCATTTCTAGTCCCTAAGCTGAACCCTTTACCAACTCTTCACATTTTTAGAAGTCAATTATAAAAAGAAAATAATTAACATAAACATATTAACTACTATTTGTTTTGTGTAGTTTTTAAAGTATATTTTGTTGGTTTGTAAAAAAATTTTTTGGTAGAAATTTTTGAGTTCTTTTGAAACTCGACGCCCTGAGTAAAAAGCTTTCTTGTAAATATGGCCCTGATGGGACAGACGTCAAAGTTAATGTTTATTTAAAACAAAGAGCACAAATGTATAGAATGATCTGGCTCATTTGTTTCTATAATATCACATGTAATAACATGTCTCACTAGCAATAATTGTACCCCTATAAAATTTCTCAATAAACAGCTACAAGCATTATATATCATTATATTGGACAGTAGTATATGATTAATTTTATGTTGACTAGTTACAAGTGACCCAGATGAAGTAGCCATTTTGTAAAAATGCAGCACCCTCTATAGTTTGTGAAAAATGCGAATAGTATGGTAATAACACAAAATGGACTTGATTTTTCATTTTTGAAAGGGCTTATTTTCAAAAGTAATTAAATGGCTAACTGAAGTATCATATTTTATGAATAATGTTTATAAAATTGATTATATGATAAATTTAGACATGTATAAAATCAATATTTTTCCAGCAATATTTGTGTGGCATCTGTTATATTAGTTAAAAATATAAAAAGTTTTTTAATAAAATATAAAATGGCAAAAAGCTTAATTTTGAGAATAAGGATAGATATTATAAAAAATTGTAAATGCTGATAACAAGTTAAATTATTAAGTCTAACCTTACTGGAGATACAGACAATCCCCTTTACCTCTCATCCCCCTTGACCTTTGATCACTAAAATTTAATAGCATCAATCTCCCTAATAAACAAACCTCCCTGCAAAATTTCAGAAATTTTTGACAAAAAGCACAGAGGTTATTAAGTTTCAAAGAAGGCGAACAAAATCATTCCCCCTCCACACACACTAACACCCATATGTACAGAAATGATTCCTGAATGTTTTTGCATTTTTTGACATTTCAGTGTCTCCTGACTTCAAGAATGTAAAAATCATGGGGATCATTTTTTGATTGATTACTATACTTTTCCTCTGTTATATATAACAGTTGGAAAGTAAAAATGGTTGAGTAAAAATTTACTCATTTAATTTGATTACCTTTTTGGTATTAAAGATCTTTTCAACTAAATTTATGATTATTTGATTTGATTAATAATATAAAGTTAATTTGTTTAATGAAAATACTGCTTTATTCTGATTATAATTGATACAAACAGAATTCTGTAACTATAATTTAAATTTTTGTAGAAATTTTATTAATTAATTTATCTTTATAAACACTGAATAACTAAATATTCTTCACTTCAATCTTCACATTTAAGCTAATTTTCTACAAAAGTAATTTTCTTTTGATTAATTAATTATATTTAAAATAAAACAAATAGCTTCTGAATTATATTTTTGTAATCATAAGATTATTTAAAAGGTAAATTCAAAATAATAAAAAAATTATTTTGAATTTTATAGTCTAATGTAATCACTGTATATAAGTTATATTACAATTCTTTCAAATGTCATGAGATTACTATTAAAGTTTTATCATTTCATACTAAGTTATTTTCTCAGGGAATAATAATAAAAGTTACTATAATAAAAAAAAAGGAAATAAAATTTGTTTTTATATATGATCAGATTAACATCATTAATTTTCAATTGATACAGATATTAACATTTGTGTTTGTGTTAAAGTTTAAACATTTCTCTTAATTTTTTAAACGCTTATCTTTAAATTTTTTAAAATACCATTAAAATATTTGATTTTGAAAAATAAATAAAACCTGATGGAATGTAAGGTTATATCTGTAGATGTTTTTACATTATAAAATTGAAAAACATCAAACTTACATTTTTATTAATGTGTTTGTAGTAACAGATGTTATCCACAGAAAAAACAATTTTTACAAAGAAAATAATCTTTAGAAACCATATATAAGTTTTGTAAAAAATCAGATATTGGATTTGAAGTATATCTTATTGAAACAGCCATATTATTGATTATAGCATATAAGAAAATTATTGAAATTTGATGGCATTATAGGCACTTAGAATATATGAAAGAAAAGTATATGGAGTTTCAAGAAGAGAATTTTTCTTCTTTTCTTTAAGTATTAAAAAATTTCTTTATCAAATATAAAGACATTTACTCATTATATTGCATTAAAATTTTTTTACTGGAGTAAAGATATAATTTATTTGATATTTTAATATGTAGCTAAAGGATTGAAAAATGGAGAATAGCATGAAAAAAAAAAGTTGAATACGATTTTATTAATATTAAAAGTGAGTGTTTTATTATATAGTATTTAGAAGTTTTTCACTTTGTTTTATTTTTTTGAATTAATTGATTGAAATGATTATTAATATATATAAATTTATTCATTAAATCAAATTTTTCTAATAATAATAATGAACATTTTTTTCTAACTAAAAGATGATAAATTGTTTTTTTTCTTTTAAATATTTTACTATATTGAAATTTATGTTGCATTTACTATCTTTTAGTTATGAAATTTTTCATTTTTAAGTAATAATACTTATGTGTTCATTCTATATAAGGTTAATATCTAATAGCACGAAAGATTTGATTAAAAAAGTTTAGCTGATGCATTTTCTGATTAATATTGAACAATATCAAAATTTATTCTAAAGTTATAAAATGTTTTATAATAGGAATTTTTTGTTTGACTTTTATAACAGCTACTTTTAAACAAGGAAAGAAATAAAAGCTTGATTTATAGTTTTACATGAAAAATTATTTCTTATTAATAAAATATTTTTGTGTAGAATGAAAGAATAAATAAAAAGCTATTAAGTAATATATTGATATATTTAATAAAGATCCTGTTGAAAAAATAATAGAACAAATTTTATACAATAAATCTATTAAAGAAATATTGAATATTAAATTAAATATTCTTCACTTCAAACGTATTTAGCATTTTTACATATACATTGAACTCCCAATTTTCCATACTAATAAAACAACTCTTGAGAGCATGGCAGACTATGTATGACCTGGTGCTGTAATGGCTGGTGCAGGCACACATTTTTGGAAATTTAAAATTTTAAAAATAAATTTGAAAATAGAAGCATTCGAAATTGGAATGATTAGAATCAGAAGTTAAATTGAACTTGGATTGCACCAGAAAATTTTTTTATAGAATTCCACCTGAAGAAGGTTCTAGGGTAGACCGAAAACATTAGTGTTACGTTTCAAAAATTAACTGCAAAGCTATATAAGGTTAGTGTGACGTATTTATAGAATACAATGGATTACAAAAACATCAAATTTGCATTAGGAATGTGAATATATTGAAAAGTATATGTAGTATATATAATTAAAATATACATATAGTACATTATTTATTTTTTCAGCTGTAAAAATCTCATTTTAATTGAATTTTGTTTGAATGTCGAGTTATGAAGGCAAGTTGCTATTCACTTCAAAGGGTGGGAAATATATTTGGAATTGTTAAATTTATAATGTTATTTATGATCTAAATGACTAATAAAAATTGATACAGGGATTTGTCTGCTTTGTTGTTATCAAGTAGGTGTAGCTTTACAAACATTTTTGCTTTTCTCAGTAACCGATTTGTTAAAAATTGCACTTTAGCCACCACAAAACTGTTAAAACAGTTACGACAACAGCATTTGTTTGGTGAACGTTCAAAGGTCATGTTACAAAAGCAATATGCCAACCACTTTAAAGTGTGGGAAGATATTCGGTTTTCTTGCATTCATGATGTCATTCATGATCTTAAGTTTCTTTTTCATTACTACTATACTACAGTTCTTGTTGAATGAATAAATAACTTAGGAAAAGTTTATAGTTTTTTGGAATCATATGCTTAATTCTAATAATAAGACAGAAGTTTAATAACATTAATATGTATAATGATAAATGGTGATTGACAACTTAACCAGATTAAACTTCTCTAACAGATAAAGAATATTGTTTGAATTTTTATAACCTGCTCTCCTCCCCTATTTTTATTATAAGCTAGTCTTTATTTGATGCCTATGGTCAAAATTCATCTTCTGAATGAGTATTTGAAATGATTCTTTGTCTTCATTTTAAAATATTTATGCATAATTAATTTTTTTAGAATATTGAAGGCAGGACTTTACATTTCTGCAAGGTTTGTTATGGACTATGGCCTCTGTTAGTAATTATCCTGTACTAAAAATCTTTGAAATATTTATTTTACAAAAAATAAAAATTTTATTTTTCTTATATTTTATAATGATGGAAAATATAAGAATAAAAAGAATTCATAATTGTTTCATAAATTTCCTTAAAATCTTACAAATCTGTCAATAATTTTATATTGCAGCATAATAATAAACAAACAATAGAATAAGGTTAGGCACTGAAGGTTGCAATTTTTAGTTGATCAACTGATTGATCAGCTGATTGTCATTATGCATTCACTACTGCAACCAAGTAGTTATCAACCATGATGTGCACAGATATGTAACTGACCTATCACATATTTTAACTTGGTCTCGTTATGAATTTAGATGTGGCTTGTATGTGTGTTCTAGAAATTTGAAGAAGAAAAATAGGATGAGAGGAAAAGTGCTGGGTGCATCCACTTACTGTTCAACATTTGATAAAAGGACAATTTTACAAACTTCATCAAGAATTTTGGTGCCTTCCCACAAATTTGTTAGTAGAAATATATTGTATGAATTCACAAAACAAGGCATATTAATAAACCATCTTACAAAATAATTTAATAAAAAACATATTGAATATTATAAATTTGTTTCTTACCTCCTTGTGAAGACATTCCAATGCACTACTATAGTGAACACCAAAACTTAACTGTTTGTCCAACTGTTTAATTGGAAGTGAATGCAGACATATTTAAACATGCTTCGTAATTGCAGAATTGCCCAGTTTGAGCTATGATACAAACTAAATAATTGCCCAGTTGAACTGTACATGCAAACACTGTCCCATAGGAGTCTGCAGGTGTTACTCATGCAACTATACAATCAGTTGATTAAAAATTGCATGTCAGCACTTAGCCTAATTATTTGTTTAAGATAAAATTTCTCACTCATTTTACTCTGATACAACTTATTGCTAAACATTTCATGCTCCAGAAGTTCAGTAGGAATGAAATTTTACTAAACTAAGCAAAATTGTCCATTTTAATAGTTTAAAAGCAATTAAGTTAAACTTATAAATCATGATTACACTATAACTCCAATTTATGAGTGAATCTCATTTGTGAAAACTCTTATAAATCAAAGTCTTGTAAGTTAAGACCTTTCTATTATTTTTTTATGGACAGAATTTTCATTCCAGCATAATTCAGTCACCCTACTATTTTTTAAAATAGTTAAATATATATAATCAATTGTTTAGAAGGAAGTTATCAAAGTTAGCTGAGAATAAGCTTTAGATGAAAAGATTTTTATAATAAATTTCTATTTTCACTATAAAATTTAAGTTATTTACAGATTTTGAATAATAATTAATATTTGAAATGTTTGTAGAAATAATTATTTATGATAAAACACAAAAAAATGTCTATAGTTATTCAAAATTATAAAAAGCAGACTCACATGTGGAAATTAGTTTTTATTTCATCCATTTTTGATTAAATAAAAAAAAAAGGATTTCCAAATTTGAATCTTCTTGTTATGGTTTGTTGGTAGAAATTCAATATTTTGAGTTGATACATGTACCATTTCTTCTTTTAATTTCATTTACATATAAGAGAAAAAGAATCTTGGTGTATTCCTTAACACATAATACTGATGATTGATTTTATTTAGTACTTCTTATTTATATGTTTATAAATTATTTTGAAAAAATTTTAGAAAACATTATCTCAAGTTTTGAATATAAGCACAACTTCAGCAAAAAAATTAAAAGAACAACAGTTTAAAGATTATTCAATAAAAGGACAAGAAAATTGTTTTATTCAGTTCTGTTATCAATTGAACATTATTAGATTTAAGAATGAAAATTTTAGCACAAATTTATCCACAAAATTAAAAGCATATAAATATATAATCATTACCATTATTTCTCAGAACCTTTTTATAAACTTTCTCCATTATGTTTAAGATAATCTTTGCAAATCCATTCTTCTCTACTCTGTTTTAAATTATTTCTGTTGTAACTTAGTTTTTTTATATTTTGTCTTATCATTTCATCCCAAGTATTATTAGGTTTTTCTTGTACTAAGCTTTAAATGAGAAAAGTGAAGAGTTTGTCTTAGCCAGGACATCAGAGATAAAATTACTGTTAAAACTAAATGAAGAGTACTAGTAAAGGTGTATTTTCTTTGTCAGAATTTTAATAAAATCAAAATACTTCTCTGTATATTTTATATTAAAATGATAATGCGATGAATATATAACATTCTAAAAATTATTTTGAATATAGTAGAAGAAAGTGTAATTTAAAATTTCTTAAAAGATTCATTAATAACTTGTATTTTTTAAAGCCAATATAAATAGAAAATGAACAATAATCTTGACTGTTACTATTAAAAGGATGAGAAACAAATATATATTTCAAATTATTATTGTACAGATAAATGTAATTATGATAAAAATTTTCTTGTATTTGATACAAAAATTTAATATTAATTTTTTATATACAGAAAAACTATTCTATATTTGCAATTTATAGAATTTAAATTATCATATTTTTGCAATAATTATATTACTATGAATTGTTTCATAAACATAAAAAATATTATATTAAAAAATTTGTAATAAAATGATCATTTATTTATAATTTATGTCCTATAAACAAGTTTGCAGATCATATGGGCAGGATTAATGCCTCTTAAGTACTGCTGAAGTTGCTAAGAGCAATTAGTGTAAAATGAGAGGATTAATTGGAGGTTGATGTTAGATAACAATCCCTTACTGTAACAGCAGAATGAAGGAACAACTGAAAGTTTACAGGACAACTCTACTTTATCTTGTCTTTAGTTTCAATCTGGCACCAAGTGATTTCCATCTGTTTGGATCATTAAGCAATTCTCTTAAAGACATCACGTTGATCCAGTTAAGCTTTTGAAATTTTTTGAATGTAGTGCAGAGGTAAAACTTGAAAATATCCCGAATTAAAATATGTAAATGCTAAATGCTTTGAAAGAAAGTTTTGTTGAATAGAGATTTGGTTTCAAGTTGTATTTAAGTTAACATTTTTATGTTTTGTTTTTGTATTTAATCACAAACATTTTTATTAATATAATAGCATTTTTGTATATTAACAAATAAATTTCTTTAAGAGGAAGAAAATAAATTTTCATATAAGGTGTTCTGACCTTAATTTGATTGATAATTTAAATTGAGCTTAGTTTACATATGGATTTAGGTTATTTAATTTTGGATATTTTTCATTATTGTAATCAAATGAATTTGAAATGCTTTTATTAAATATATTTATCTTTGAACTTCAAACTACAAACTTTATTGCTCTTTCATTCTATTAACATATTGATTTATTTGCACAAACACATTATAGAATTAGAGAATAAATTTAGTCTTCAAAATTCATCACTATCACTTTAGACCAGGTAGAATTTGTTTGTATTAGAACATTTGATAATGTAGATTTGATTACTATTCTAAAATCTTACTGCTGTAATAGCATTACAATGTTGGATTCATAGTACTATGTGATAAAGTAAGTTGGTAATTTGCAAAGCTTTGCTTCTACCATTAAAACAGCTTTACTTTAATACATGAAGCAATGTGTTATTTTCATTGTCTTCTAGTAAAGGAAGTGTTTGAGATGAATTCAGTAACCTTAATTGAGTTTTATTAATTAAAACTTTTGGAAAAGAAGAATGTAAATTTTCATGAAATTTCATAAACAAACTTTTCAGGAATTTAATAGCTTTATTTAAAATGAAACTCTCTCTCTAGAAATCCCTATTTTTTATTAAATAAAATTTTTATTTAAAACATTTCAGTATTATTATTCAAATTATGATATAAAGTTATATAATTAAGAAACAAAAGCTTTATTGTTTATACCAATGATATATCACTATTTAATTAATAAAAGACAATGTATAAAATATATTTGCTTATATAAACATCTGTGTTAAAGATTGTAAAATTTATAGAATGATTGATTCATAAAAAATAGCACAAAAGATTTGCTTAAAATGGAATTATTGATTTTTAAAATTAATTTTAAGATAATGTGCATATATTCATAAACAATATTATACTGCATAAACAATCTTATATTTAGAAAATTTATTGAAATTTTTGCAAAAAAAATCATGGAAATGAATTTAAAGTATTCATACTAATCCTTAGAGTATTATATAGAAGATTTATTGTTTTGTATTAGATTCAATTATTTAAAATTTGGTATTAGGAAATAGAACATTTAGCATTAAAATGGTTAAATAGATGTATTTAATATTTATTTACAATATTATATATAAAATATACTATTATAGTATACAGTATTTAAAATAGTATATATAAATTTATTTGAAGGATTTCACAAGAATTATTTGTTTTTTGTTTTTCTATTAATCATTGGCTTTAAAAATACATTTTGCATTTTTATATTTCTATAATGTGTTCAGAATTATAAATTGAATTTTACAGCTATATATATTTTATTAGTGCAATTTAGATCTAGTTAATGGATCTTTTGTATCTTTTCAATTGTTTCAGTTTTTATAAATTAATATTTAATTTTAATTCAATTTTTAAAATAGTTGGAAAGATGATACTGTAGTAAATTTTATTTTATCAGTATATTTTTGATTTTGGGATATTTTTCAAAATTTTAATTACATTACTTGAATTACAAAAGAAGAAAAATTATATGTAAATTTATATACACATATATATATATGGATGGACTAGGTTTTTTGGGACCTAGGGTTTATTGAAGTCAATGCTGCCCCATTTTTTGTTAGATTAAAAATCTTTAAATGGGGTTTAAAATTCATTTTTAATAACATCAAAATCAGAGTTGAAATATATTTATTTGTGAAACGGTGTTGAATGACAAAAAACTTTTTATTGATAAGTGCTCATCGTTAATGAAAAAGTATTAAAAATTTATGATGATAATTTAATTTTTGTGGGCCCTTGACACTTGGGAGCCCAGGGCTTAAGCCGTATTAGTCCCTATATAGATCCGCTCCCTGTATATATATGTATATATATATATATAAAACATTAATGAATAATCTTATTTATGATCATAAATGCTATTGTTTACAAAAGTGAAAGGACATTTGGCCAGGTGTGATAATTTGTCATCTGGCAAAACAGAGTATTAAAACTCATGTCATAGTTATTCAGTATAAAAATTATTTTTTTAAATTTTATATTTTAAATTTACTTTTAATAATTAAAATTCCTTTTGAAATATTAAAGCATAAAATTTATGAACATTACATATTAAATATATGTAATGTTTAGTGTCTTAATTATTTTATATGTTTATGTAAAAATATATGGAAAATTTAATCTTTAAAAATTCTGGAGTATTTTAATATATACAGTATATACACAGTATATATATATATATATATATATATATATATAATAATAATAATAATAATAATAATATTTTAAAGAGGATAAAATAAATACATTATATATTATATTTAGTTTTAAATGAAAGAGTATTATTAATGAGCAAAATATATTTGTATGTATACAAATACAAATTAATTTATAAATACCCTGTTCATAATCTTAGAAATGAACTTAATATTGAATTGTAATAAAGAAAATATTTTATTTTTATTTTAAATTTACTATAACAAAATCACTTATAATAACAATATTTAACTTACATGAAACACTATTAAAATTTTTAAAATTAATTATGTAAGTAGCATATAGAGTTTAAGATAAAACTTTATAATCATTTATAATAGTTTTCTTTTCTAAAGCTTTTAGTATTGTTCATTCAATCTACGAATTCTAAATAATGTTATCTGAACCAACAGGTGTATTTACTGAGAGACATCTGTCTCTTTCAGTGTTTCTCCCTTAATTATATGTCTGCTTCTCTTTAATCTGTTGGGACAATTTCAATGAGTTTTGGCAGAGACATAAAGAATCTGATACTGTATATGTTGTGCAATGTTTGCTACATCATTTCTATATAAAGTAGATATTCTCTTTATCACAAAAATTTCTTAATTAAACTAAGTTTGATATTATAATAATTAGTAAGCTATTATAAGATAATGAAAAGTTTGTGTGTCACTAGAATGGATTTATCATATTATTAGCAAGACAGATTTATTTTGATGATATAGCAATTGGAATTTGAAAATAATTTTTTAATGTAATTTTTACAAGGAAATATTTAAAATGTGTAATTGAGTTCTTGTAATTTAAATAAAATTAAAATATAAATTTAAAAAAAAATTTTAAACTTGAACCAAGTTTGATTATAAATCTTTGTTAGCATACTTTAGAAACTTTTTTCAAAATAAATAATTTATTATTGTTGAATACAGTTTGATTAATGGTGTTTTATTTCTTTTTGTTGCTTACTTGATAAGTTAGTTTAAGACAAAAGTAAAGAATTCTTATTAATTTTATTTTCATAAATCATTTAGTTGATATGCTTAATAGCATATTGTAATTGCTAGATAAAGCACATTATAATCGATTAAGGAGATTATATTACACATTATGATGGATTCAGAAGACACAGCATATTGTAAGAGTATTGTTGTACAGTACAGAATAGCTCTAATTATACATGCTCTGATTACTCATGATCTTGTTTAACTGTGCAATCCCCTGTATTAGGAGAATGGGTGAGAAATCAACCGATGAACTGATTCATCCTACATATGTTGGTTTAAACAATAAATGATAGAAGGATTTTTATTGAATAAAGAATAATTTTGGTTTCTTGAACTTAGTAGCTTGGTCTTTTAAATTACTGTGTGTCAAGTTTTGTACATTTTCAAAATAATAATAAATTGCAGCAGTTCTTAGAATGGATGATACAAGTTTTAATATTTTACTATTTTAATTCATTTTAATTAGGTACTTACCTTTATAGTATATTATTAAGATAAATATTATTTAAAATCTATATTTTATACCAAACTTTTTTAAAATACATGTAAAGTAGTTATTTCAATATATTCACTCATTAATCTATAACTTAATTAATTGATGCATGTTTATCATATATTTAGGGAAAATTGTAAGTTATGTATAATATTGTGTGCTGGTAAGCATATTTTTAGAATGATGATGTATTATCATTTATTCAATATTTATTTAAATATATATATATATATAATTTATTCATTCAATAAATTATATATTTCTTATGAGACAAGCTGTTTGTTCTTATATAATTCATTAGAATAAAATATTTAATGTGTATATAAATTAATGGAAACATTTTATTAATATTATAAATAAATGATATAAAAAATTTGTTTAAAAGAATTATTTAAATATTATAATCTTTTGTTATTTTGTTTTGTGTTTGTATATGTATTAAGAGAATAATTTATCAAATATTAGATAAATATTAGATATTGTAGAATTTTTTAAAGGTTAAGAGTGATTGTTTGAAACTGTTAAAAAATTTTTACATTCTGTATGAATTTAAATTATATATACAGTATATTCTTATTGTTTTTGTAATTTCTTTTAATTGAACTAAATCAATATTAAAATAAATTTTTTAAATCTGATATGCTGTACTTTTATGTATTTTGGCATAATGCCCTACTCAACAGTGTAGTAAATATTTTAATCTTCTGTTTTTTTTTGTGCATTTTTGTTTTTTCTCAGTTTTTTCTTCTGTTTTTTTGTTTGCAGTTTTGTTTTTTCATACTTTTTTGTAACGTTTTGATTTTATTTATTTATTTTTCTGTATTAAAAACCTCGAATTAGTTAAATTTGTTATAGCAGTTGTCTTCATAAATGTAAATTGTTCATAACTTTTATTAATATTTATTTTAAAATTTGTTTTACTGTCAATTGCAATTAAATTTTATAATTGTATGGAACAATAACAGAGAAACTGGCAAAACAGGCAACAAAAAAAGGAAAAATTACATTTTGTAATTCTGACAAATTAGTTCAGTAAATAAAAATATTTTTGATCTAGATTGATAGATGTTTGTTTTTGAAATTTTACATAGGCTGTTTTTTTCCAAGCTCCAATGGTCCATTAAAAAAAAGACAAGTGTAAATAACAAAATGAATTTATTACCAAAAGTTAGATACAAACATGGTTACTTTTCGACATAATCACTGTGAAGATTGAGGCATTTGTCATATCTGTGGATGAGTTTTTTTATTCCCTTGTCGTAGAATGTTTCTGCCATTGAATTGAGATGGCTTTAACAATGTTGTTTTGAAGATCATCATTAGTTCATTAGTCTCAAACCTCTGCTCTACTAGCCACGTTTTCAGTTCAGGAAAGAGGTGAAATTCTTCACACATTAAAAATTTTTAAGCTGGGTGGAAGTCTTCACCATCTTTAAATATCCAGCGTATAGCCCCAATTTAGCATTGAGAAAATTCCACCTCTTTCCTGAACAGGAAAAGTGGCTAGGAGGGCAGAGGTTCGAAACTAATGACACACTTCAAAAAAAAACGTTAGGGTCCATCTCGAGTCATTGGCGGCAACATTCAATAATAAGGGGATGGAAAAGGTCTTCCACAAATATGACAAATGCCTCAATCTGCATGGTGATTATGTCGAAAAGTAATCATGTTTGTGCCTAACTTTTGGTAATAAATTCATTTTGTTATT
Source organism: Centruroides vittatus (assembly GCF_030686945.1). Taxonomy (NCBI): domain Eukaryota; kingdom Metazoa; phylum Arthropoda; class Arachnida; order Scorpiones; family Buthidae; genus Centruroides; species Centruroides vittatus. The sequence continues at coordinate 1,254,440 of NW_027122485.1, forward strand.
TACACTTGTCTTTTTTTTTTTATGATACTATCGGAGCTTGAAAAAAACAGCCCTCGTATAATAACAATTTTTTTTTTTCAAAAGATCATTTTGAAGTTTCATTATTTAAAGGTTTAAACATTAAACTTTATTAAATAAAAAAATATATATACAAGAGCTATCTGGAAAATAACTTTCTTTGCTTACTGAAACAACCAACTTCTTGCACAATCCCTGGAAAGGATAAATCAACACACTAAAAACCTTTTTTATATTCTAGTATGAATAGCTTTAGGTAAAAACTAACATTTTTGACCAAAACTTGGTCCTCGTCAGGCTATTGACCAGTATAAAATTCGAAACTGGAATTTGAACAATGTGTTTAAAATTATTTTAAATTACAAATTATTTAAAAATTGGAAACTAATTTTTGTCGTACATGCTACTGAAGTGATAAAAATATTGTTACATCCCCACAAATAAATAATACAATGTATTTGCTGGTGTAGAAACGTTAGCAACATGCTAGTGTTTTTTTACGCTTTTTTCTCATAGCACCACCTCCATGCATACGAAATATTAGTGGCATCTTTCGCATTAATACAGTTGCCGGCCATGCCAGCCTTGTATATTTTCAATGCTTCAAGGTTGCTAAGGTGTTGAACCTGATCTGACATTTTTACCAATTTGGCCCTATGGAAGAAGTCAGCTTGTATTTTAGGGTCTGTGGCATAGGCACCTAGGATGGTGGTATGTCTTTGGTTGGCAATATCATACCTGTGTTCCTGTATTCTTTTGCTTAGTGAGTGCTTCATGGATCCAATGTATACTAGATCTCAGTGGAATCTGTGGTCTCTGAGAAGAACCATATAGACACCTGGTGCTCGACTTTCCTCTGTCCTGTCTCTGTCATTGCGTAACAGCCCATATATTGTGTTAGATCTCTTATATGCGATCTTTGTGCATTTATGGTTAGCAATTTTTTTCTAAATGGAACTTAGGTCTTGGTTGTATTGCACCACTGTGCATGATTGGTTGCTACTATGATTATGGGTGTCTACCTCTGTGCTGTGTGTGTGGCATGCCATTAATAGGTTGGCATACCTGCATGATAAATTATGTATCATGCTTCGACCATATCCATGTTTTACTGCATTTTTCAATGCGCTTTAGTTCTGCCACAGTATCCTCCCATCTAGTATGGTGCATGTACGCCCTTCTAGTTAGTGCACGGAATGCAGAGATCTTGTAAGAAAAAGGGTCCGCAGAGTTCGATGGAATAAATATTGGTACATAGGTTTATAATGTATGCTGGTTTGCACTCTGGCTGCATCAAGGCAAAAGTTGACATCTAGGAAATGTGCATTTGTGTCACTCTTCTGCTCTAGTTTCACAGTAAGGCCATATGGGTTGTTGTTTATGTATTCCATGAAATCATTTACATTGGGCTCAGTCTTCCAAAGAATGCAAATGTCATCTACATACCTTTTATAAACTAGGATGTTGGGTAGGAATAGAGGTATGACCTTTTGCTCCAATTGTCAAACAACTAATTCACACAAGTCCCCTGAGATGGGGCTGCCCATAGGTACGCCCCATTTTTGTAAATATGTAGAGTTGTTGAAGTGGAAGAATGAGGTATAGCATAAGACTACAGATTCCAGCGAGATCTAGTATACCTCGGATCTACAAAGTGCTCACTACGCAAAAGAATACAGGAACATGGGTATGATATCGCCAACCAAAGGTATACCATCGTCTGCCTATGTCACAGACCCTAAAATACAAGCTGACCTGTATAGGGCCAAATTGGTAAAAATGTCAGATCAGGTTCAACACCTACGCAACCTTGAAGCATTGGAAATATACAAGGCTGGCCTGGCCGGCAACTGTATTAATGCAAAAGATGCCACCAATATTTCGTATGCATGGAGGTGGTGCTATGAGAAAAAAGCGTAAACAACACTAGCATGTTTAATTATTATGCCTTTGTGTCCTCTATCATAATTTAAAATTTATCTTGTATACTAGTACTTTTTTATCAATTAACAAGACTTAAAACACTAGCATGTTGCTAACATTTCTACACCAGCAAATACATCGTATTATTTATTTGTGGGGATGTAACAATATTTTTATCACTTCAGTAGCATGTACGACAAAAATTAGTTTCCAATTTTTAAATAATTTGTAATTTAAAATAATTTTAAACACGTTGTTCAAATTCCAGTTTTGAATTTTATACTGGTCAATAGCCTGACAAGGACCAAGTTTTGGTCGAAAACGTTACTTTTTATCTAAAGCTATTCATTTTGGGATATAAAAAAGGTTTTTAGTGTATTGATTTACTGAAACAATGTCAATACAGTTAAAAAATTTTATTATATAAAACTGAAAATTACAACCTTTTACATAATCTCCACCTAAATTGAGACACTTGTTGTAGCTTTTGTATTCTATTGTTATAGAATTCTAATGTCTGTGATTGAAGTCAAATCTCAATGCTGGACTGCAAGTCTTTGTCATTGTCAGTGTCAATGTCAATGAATTGTGATGCACACCATTTCTTCAGTATGTGAAAAGTTTGTAATTACTAGGTGTCAAATCTGGGCTCTATGGACAAACAATTTCCAATCGAATTGTTGCAACAGGGTTCAAATATACAGGGTAGTATGCAGGTGGATGTTGTTGTGCAAAAAAAAAAAAAACCCCATTAATACCTCTCAGGCTACAAGAGGAATTTGTATAGCAAAACTAGTCAAATAACTTTCTCTTTGGCTGATTTTGTTTCAATCAGATTAAAGCAATTTTGGCCAATCTTGTGTCTAAAGAGTTAATGTGCCAAGTCATTTCTTCTGAACTCTTTACTTCTCTATTATGTCATCACAATAAACTTTTGAATTGATTGTGGAGCCTTGTTTTATGAACACTCCTCTTCTATCCTAAAAGACAGTTGCCATAACATTCTTAACAGACAAAGTTTTTCGATACTTTTCGTGTTTTGGTGAGTGAATATGGCCCCATGTCACTGATTGATTTTTTGTTTTTAAGTTTATGTATGAGACCCAAGTCTCATCATTCATAGCAATCTGATCCAGAAAACTATTGCCATCTCTGGCAAAACATTCAAGGAAAGTTAATGCCATCCCCATCTGTTGTTTTTTATGCTCCTCCAAGACCAGTTTAAGCACTTGCCTAGCACAAAACGTTCAGTAGCTTAATATTTCAGTGATCATTTCATGAAGAAATGTGAGAGATTTATGGAAATATACTAGAAGTCTCTGAATTGGCAGTTCTCTAAAACCTTTTCATCAGTCTTCTCAATCAATTCATCTGTTATAGGTGAATTGGTTGAGAAGACTGTTACTGACCACTTCTCGTGTGAGAAGACTGTTGCTGACCTCTTCATTGTGGACTTTGGTCTGGTCTTGAACATACTGTCCATTGTCTCACATCACCCTCACTCATTATGTTTTCCCCATAAATTTTGCAAAGTTTACAATGAATTTAAACCATTTTACAATTTTTGGCTAAGAGGAATATTATAACTGAACCTAGTTCGTAATGGGTGGGATTTCAATTGTAGCATTCATTTTGAACAGGCATTGTTGAACAAGTAACAGTGTAACAATGACACAAATGTCAATGCTAGATGTTTACAGAATTATGTTAAGTATTTATTCAAAAACAATACTGTTTCTACATCACTTGCTACATGAAAACGGAACTTAATTTCTGGTTAGCAGTCCTATATATTTTACTATATTTTATGCCGATTGGTCACTGCCAATTTGTGTTGTATATAATATGTTGTTTTATTGTTCTTGTTTTACCTGTACAGATGTAGGTATTTACCTTGTACTAATAAAATAAAATAAAATAAATAAATAAAGTCCTATATATTTTATTATATTATTGAATATAATGTATATTAAATGAATAATTTAAAATGAATTTTAAATTATTCATTTATGAGTCATTAATAAACTTGTTCAACTTACAGAGGTATTGCCTGAATCATAGCTTCAGTGCCTCCTTACAAAAATAAAACTTATATATTTTGGGTAATAACTTTACATTTATAACAACAATGATTGGAATTCATAAAAATTAATATTAATGTAATCTGTTAACTTTTTTTATATAATCATAACTAAATAAAGAATTTTTTATATTAAAGAGTGAAATTCAGAGCACGTATAATCATTAATATATAAAACACTCTAGAATTGTATTATACTACATAGAATATTCCAATTATAACATTCTTTGTTTTTTTGATACAGAGGATTTCAAAATATTTTGTATCAATTGAGAACTTTCAGTTTAACAGCCACTAGATTATTGGTACTTTCACTTAGTGCCTATCATGAGAAAAATCAATAGTAACCTCCATAAAAATTGGTCACATTTCAAATCTATTTTTGAAGTTCACTGTTAATTCCTTCTCAAAACACCATTCAATTGAATCACTTTATCCAGGTTAGTATCATATGAATATTTTTGGTTATCTTTAATATAATAATCATCTCTTACAATTATTTTGTTGCCATTGAGTTTTTCTTGTTTAATTATTGCTAATAATTTTTTTCTTCTCATCCTTGATCTCTTACATAAACCCATTGTAAGTATTATTTTCTTCCATTCCTCATCACTTAAATTATCTTTCTTCCTCCAAAATTCTCTAAGAATTAGATTCCTATTGAATAAGGAGTCTAATTTTTCACTATAGGTTTGGTTTTGTTGTTTGTTAATCTAACCAATTTTTCTATGTAACTATTAGATATTCCCAAATCCTTTTTTATAAACTGATTAACTCATCTGATTATGTTAAGGAAATTAAACGGAAAGTTTATAATTATAATATTTTTGTTATTTTGTTCATTAACCAGGTTGTCTATTTCAAATTCCAATGTACAGTACCTTCCAATGTTCCTTGTATTTGACAGTTGTTCTTAGATATTTTCTTCATTTCTTTTATTTTATGGGATAGTTGAGACAACTCTCCATGTAAATATTTATTTTCTTCTTTTAAAGAATTAAGCTATGTTCTAATTCCTTGAAGTTCATTTTGGAGCTGTGAAAATTTATCCTGTATCAGTTCATATATCGATTTTAATGAGTATTGAGATTTGTCCTGTATCTGTAATTCTTTATGACTTACTGTTTCAAAATATTCATTAATTTTTGTGGTTCTCGAGGTCACTGGACTGCTCTTACCGAGATCTTCCTCTATTTGATAATAGTCTTCACTAATTAAGTCATTCAATTGATTTTCTTTTTCTTTTACTTTGAGATTATCCTTACATAATCTACTCCGCCCCTTCTTTGCATATCCATTTGACTCATTTGTTGCAGAGATTGAGGTAAAGGACCTGGATTTGGTTCAATCCCAGCAATTAACAATAAACTTATAATTAAAACCAACGATAATCTGTTTATAAATATCCACTTCTTTGGAACCATCATATTATAGCTACTTAAGGCTTTCGAAATTCACCAATATGTGCTTATCAAGCTCCGCTAAAGCGTTCACCAACACTTCCGATGACTAACACACGTCCCCCAAATTTTATTATAGTAATGAAAGAAAAGACATCAATGACATTTGATCCATTGTAGTTTTCACAATTAATTTTAAATAAATGAGAAATGGCGCGGGCAACTACGGAACCTGGTATCACTGCGGATCTAGGAAATGCTCGTATCATAAGACTCACCCACCGCACAGACCAGCTTAGAATAATGGAAACACTAGAAATTTACAAGGCTGGATTGAAAAACACATGCGTTAACTATAAAGATGCGGCTAGCATTTCACAAGCGTGGAAATACTGCTATGAAGGGAAATCACAAGATATTTGAGTCGTAAAGCATTCATTTTAACGATTATGTAGTAAATTTTCACCGAGATTTTCTCACGTGCCTTAGCGTCATAGCACGAGAGAATGCTCCTTCAACAAATTTAACCGTTTCACAGTAATTTGAATCGGAAGGCATTCGATGTATACGTTCTAATTCTACACGTTCATTCATTATATTCCTGAAGATGGCCCAGGGTGGGCCGAAAACGTTAGAACAAACGTAAAAGAAATTAACTGGAAGGATTAAGGCTATATCAGAAGAAGAAATGAGAAATGAATATAATGAGAATGAATATTCCTGCTTTATTATAATATAAATTTTATTATACAGTTTAAAATTAATATTGTTACAAATATTTTAAACTTTGTAACTGAAAAATTTTTTGTGCTTCTGTTTGTGTAAATATTTCAATTAACATATATTAATTGTATAAGATATCAGATTTTAATTATTTATTTATTTATGGTACTCTGTTTACGGATTAATTTTAAATTTTGTTTATATATTGATTTTTATTATTCTCTTGATGTTCATTATTCTCTCCCCAACTAACTGTTAAAGTTATCGTTAATCAAAATTAAAAATTTATATTATCACTTAACACATTGAAATGTTAAGTAACTTCATTGAAAAGGATTTTCTTTATTTAGATTTGTTTCATTTAATTAAGATTTAGAAGATAATAGAAGTTTTCCAATTAATTTTGTGGAACTTATTATAGAATCTCCATATTTAACTATTTTATTTTATTTGATTTAATCAAATCTAAACTAAGATTAAGATTATATTATCTAGTTTAAATTTGACAGTCAATTACAGAAAATATATATGGTGTGTATAAAAAAAAAAGATATTATCCAAGTAAAGACATTAAAGAAATAATTAGTTTTCTGCTGAATATAAATTAAATACAAAGTTAACAACATACTTCAACAGTTAAGTCAATTCAGTTTGTTAAGATAAAATTTTATATTCTTCTTTTTATTAATTGTTTTGCTTAATTTGTGATTTAATGGTTCTGAAAGAATCTTAAGCCAGTAATAAAGATGATTATAGTAAAATCTATACATAATTGATGATAAACAGAAAAAAATTAAAACTGGATATAGAAAATTTTTATGAAAACATTATATTGTTAATAACTTTGATCATAATCAGTTAAAAATATTTTTACTGTCTCATGTATTAGCCAGGCAATTTTTTAAATAAAATAGACAGTATAAATTAATGTATTTTATTTTAAAAATTACTGTTTTTATAATCAATTAATAAATTTCACTAAACAATGATAAATTTGTGGATTTATAAAACTTAAATTTTTAGTTAATTATTCAATGTTGACTGTTGTCTTTTAATAAATATAAATTTTTAGAATATGAATAATAATCTGTATGCAATAATTTATATAATTTCTTTAAAATGGGAAAATATTTAAAATTTTATATCTTCCAATAATATAATATTTTTTTTTTCTGCCTGATCCACTGAAAAATGGTTAAAGTATAGAATATATTTTAATTTTTGTTTAAAGAAAAATTTTTTATTTTTTTGTGACAATAGTATATATTGATAAATCAGTTAAAAGTTATAAATAAAGTAATAAAATGTTGAACTATATGAGGATATAAAAGATTTAAATGATTTGTTTTTGAAATTCGGAAATTTTAATTACTTTGATTTTATTATTTTAATTTTAATATAATAACTATTATTCATTCCAGTTTACAAAAAAGAATAGTTAAATTATTTTTTTAATAACTAATATTTTCCTTACATATTTGAAAGTAAGTACAGTGGATGATCGGTTAACGAACATAATCTGTTCCAAAACTTTGTTTATTAATTGATTATCGATTTACTATAGGTTTTTATGGGAATTTGATTAATTCATTCTGGAGACCCAAAAATAAAAAATATATACATTTTTACTACATTTATGTATATCTAAATATATAAAATTATTTGTCCTCCCAGAGTGATTGACTGATTCATCATTGCCCAGAGCAAACCGCTGAACCTAAAGTGGTGAAATTTGGTACACAGTTAGGGTACATCATGAAAACACACATTAAGAAGGGATTTTTCAAAATTCCCCTATGGAGGGAGAAGGAGAGCATTAATGCTTAACCTGAAGAATGGTTTCTACTGTACTATTTTAGATGCGATTTTTTGTTTTCAATCACATTTAGTTTCCATTCAGTACTTAGGTGTTTTAAATTGATAACATTTTAAACATTATAAATATTTTTATATATTGCGATTTTTTAACCAAATGTTCAAACCATTTTAAATTCGAATTTGTTATTTCGTATTGGTTTGATCATAGAACGATTGTTTTTTTCCTCACGACTAGGTGTATTAATGGACACAAGGCATTCTTACATCATCTTTATTTCCGAATCTTCTGTATGTTGATATGTGTTTCGAGCAAAGGCCCCTCATCCAGTGGCTACACAATAAGACATATTATAAATTTCTTATATTACAAGTGTTTTATCATAATAAGTTATGACATACCATGATATCTGGGAATTTCTTTGTGTTGTGTTGATAATTTATTTTAATTTTAAACAAAATGCATATGTATCAACACAACACAAAGAAATTCCTGGATGTCATGGTATGTCATAACTTATTATGATAAAACACTTATATTACTATATTACGTCTTATTATGTAGCCGACAGATGAGGGGCCTTTGCCCGAAATGCATATCGGCATACAGAAGATTTGGAAATAAAGATGATGTAAGAATGCCTTGTGTCCATTAATACACCTAGTTGTGAGGAAAAAACAAATAAAAGAAGACACAGTCTCGGAACATATATATAGAACAATTGTAAACGTTCTAGAAAATTGATCAAATCGAAAACAGTTTATTTGACTCTCAGCAATTCTCATTATTCTCAGCAGTAGGTGTTATATAACAATTACTATGGTTGTTGAAATACTGAATATAAATGGTGTTTGTTTGCAAAATCTGTGCAGGTGAAGTCACGGGTAACAGCTAGTGTAATAATAAAAATATATATATATATATACACAGTTTCGCATTTTTATTAGTCATGTTTTTTCCATTTCTGGGGGTTAAAGAATCTGTCTAATGTTAATGCTTTTCTCTCTTCAGGATTTTTCAGAATTAATTAATAGCATTGTAATTGTAGAGATCCCTGAGCCTATTAACCTCAACCTGGTTTGGATGCCATTCTAAGACCATTGTTCTGACATCCTCCCACTTCAAAAGATGTTTAATAGCAGATATTGGCATTAATCCTTTTTTTCAGAAGAAAACATATCTCGCCAAGTTTCTTGGAGTTCTGTCATCAGATCAGTTTCGGGTTACATTATAAGCTCTTCAATGTTCTTTATTTCTCAGATGTGATTTTTGTTACTTCTTTAGCTATTTGAGTCTTCTTGATTATACAGTATCTTTCTTAGATAAGATTGAACTGCAGCCTACTGTAGACCTGTTGAAGCCATACTGCCCAGCAACATCAAACATCTTCTGCCCACTCTTTACCTTTGCTGTTATACTCATCTTTTGAAAATAAAATCCGACACAAAACTTAACGAATGCCTGCTTGACAGTCTCGCAAATACTATAAAAGAATTGTTTGTCAGAAAAATAAAAGGCTGGAATTACAAGGGAGAGTTTTAAAGTTCGGAGGAATACTATCTGATTAGTAATTACTTGGTTGAGCATCAATGTCGATATCTTTCACTCTCTGAAAAGTTTTGAATTGTTGCCTGGAGACAAGGGAAGACCAATCTGTATTCATTATTTTACATTACTTCTTGTGTTTATTGTATGAGGTGTTCTTTATCCAAACATGTGTTCGTTGTCTGAACATAAACACCTTTTGCGAAAGTGTTCATTATCTGATTTGTTCGTAATCTGAACTGTTTGTTAACTGATTACCCACTGTATTTTTATAGTATTTTGTTTTTAATGTGAATGATATTTTATAGATAAAATTGTACAAATTCTTAGTTATTTCAAATAATAACAAAATTATTAAATCAATAACTAAAGATTGTGGAAATCCTTATTAAAAATGCAATTATTTATAAATTATTCAAAATTTACAAACAATTTTTTGAAATTTTGAAAAGTTACTGAGAATCATAATAGTAATTTAAATTGGAAAACTATATTAAACATTTTCAGAATTTGGCTCTAAAATAAATGAAAGTAATTGTTGAAATTGAATTATGACTATTTACAAAAATTATAAAATTTTCAAGTTTATCTTTTATCCTTTTAACACTACCACAGAAGTAACAGTATAGTTGTATCAAATTATAATATAGTTGGATTATGATATTGTACTTTATTCTTCAGTTTATATTAAACTAAATTTTCTCTTATCATTTATTAATTATTTTAGATATGTATAAATTATATTCATATAGTAAAACCTGTTCAAAACAGAACCTTAATAGAACAGAAACCTGCCAAAGTGGTAAGAATTCTTCAGAAATCAGTAATTTTCTGTGTTAAAAAAAACCTGTAAACCTTCCAAACTGGAAAAATATATTCACTATTATGTGAGTCCAGTTTTCACAGGTGTACTAAAATTGGTAAAATGATATTAAGCAAAATTTTATGTAAAATAAAAACTTATAAAAATATATATATGCTGTTACAATGTAAAAATATAATAAAAATAAAAACTCAATATTGTAATTGAGTTTATATTTATATGTTTATATGTAAACATTAATAATATAATATTTTTCATTCTTCATATTACAGGTTTTAATTCTATCACAGCATCTTTGTTTATGCTTATTAATTTTTAAATAGGACTCTGTTGTTAGGGAAGGCTTAAAATCATTTATTACATATCATTGAACTTCATTAACAAATGTTAATAAATTAAAATAAGATATGTTTCATAAAAATCTATACTACTACTTTGTTTATATATTAATATAGTTAATCTTTGTTGATATTCTAATTAATTATTGTTTCAAATAGTTATAATTGATAGAAACAGAATAATTTTATAATGCTGTTATTCATTTAATTTAGTATTCTATGTAAAATTATGCAGTTATAAATTAATATTGGATAAATGTATAAATATTTTCTGTTAACAAATGGAATATTTAGGCAATTTCACTGTTGTTCTTCTAATATTTTAACAATTCCAATTAAAATTCTGTAACAAGATTAAGTTTAGAATATTTAACTTAAATAATCAATTCAATTTGGAATACAAAATTCATTTATAAATATAATCTATAAATTTATTAATTAGAAAATGGTAAATAAGTGATTATATAAATTCAAGAATATAATTCCATTGTAGGATATTTCAAGTATTAATATTCTATTGATTTAGTAGATAATAGTTCTATAGTATATTCAGTACTTTAAGCATTATGTTATTACATTATTATTAAAATAATTTATTTAATATTATTAAACCTGATTTTAGTCAAGATTTACTTGAAAAAAGAACATTGTTTTCATATTTATCATTTAATGAAAAATAATGTCATTTATTTAAGCTAATTAAAAATTTTTTAAACTGAGATTTATTTTAGATTAATGGTTAAATTATTCTAGTTAAAAATACAAAATAAATTTAAAATTTTAATATGCATTGCTGTTGTTATTAAATATATATGCACAAAACATATTGTTTTAACTTTTAAATTACAATAAAACAAAATATACAGTAAATTAAAATGAATCAGTATTTTTTAAGTTGCCATTAGTAACATATACTATGTAGTAACTATATGTTACATATGAGATTAAATTTTGTATATAAGATTTAAGAAATTTGATATGTATACATTTTAAAGTTTGTTTTATCTCTTATTTTAATACATTTGTTGTAAAAATCTTAAAATGCAATTAAACAGATGTCACTTTTTTATTTGTTTAATAATAATTTATGTGAAGTAAACTGCAAATAATAAACATATTTTTGTTCTTTTTTTGCCTAGTAAATTTTAAAAACTTTGTTCTTTCAAGATTGACAAACTTCTCATGTACTGTACTATACATTCTTGATATTATTTTTGGAGATGCCATATGCTTGTGATAAGCTGCAACATTTTTGTTAAACATAGAACTACTTTAAGATGCTTTAAAAAGCTATTAAGCTATGCAGTATTTTTTATTGTGGATAAATTAAAATTTTTAGTAGAACGAAAAAAATTTTTGGAAGCAATTTCTAAATTTTGAAACTTTGTGTTTGTTTGTTTGCATAATTTGTTTTAATAAAGATTTATTTTAAAAAATAAATATTATATTTATCTACTTCAGCTCTGTGATTTTAACTATTTTGAATATAAAGTTTTGATATTCATGCAATTTTACTTCTGAAAAATTTTATAATGTAAATATATAATTTTAAATATTTTTTCATATTTAAAATGGATTTGCCATAAATTTTAAAAATTATTGAAATAATAATAATGGTTTATCTCAGATATTGAAACATTAGTTTTTAAATTTTTAGTTATAACTAAATTAGAAAAAATATTACAAAAATATAATAAAATAAAATCATTAAAATAAGAACATTTCTATTTTTAAACTTTTAACCAAAAAGTAATGCATAAATATTAAAATATATCCTAGTGTTATTTATAATAATTAATAATAACACAATCTTTTTTTATTTCAATTAAAATTAATTCAGTGAGTTTTTTCTAAAAATTTTTGTACTATTAAAGTAACATTAAAATTATACGAAGAATCATCAATCATTAATAAATATTACATTTATCAGATCTAATAATAAATTAGTAATAAGTTAAAATTCTGTTTCAATATTTAAAAATTCTTATAAATTTTAACATTTTCAAAAATGAAAGAGATATCAATCAATACTCAAGTTGTACAAGTTTAGTCTGTATGTTGTTTTCAATGTAATACAAGTATATTAAATAGATCACTTGTCTTAAAAGATAAGAAATGATGGATAGGCTGTCACTATGAAGAACATTTTGAATGAAAAATATGTTCTATATAATTGACTAAAACTTGTCATAATTATTTCATTAGAAATTCTTTTGTACAATAATTTTTATTTTTGAATATCATTATCATTTACAAATTTCAAAAGCAGAAAAAAAATTTAACAACATATCTTAATTACTTTTTCAGAACAGTTAATAAAAGCATATTCATTTCATAAAAAACAGCATTCAGAATGGTAATTATTAAAGTGGATGAGATTATGTAAATGTCATCCTTTTTCCAATGAATTATTCAAAAGAGTTAATGACCATAAATTTTCCAATTTTTATTTTATTTTTTTATGAGTTAAATAACAATCAGTTTCATTATTATTGTTATACACTATTGTACACATCTTTTGTAATACATTCGGAATATATTTATTTATTTTGATAAAACCGTAATACCATAGGTAAGAAATAACCACTGAATAAATAATATAACACCCCTTTAAAAGTGCATAAAACACACATACAAACTTAATACAATTAATATACAAAATTATTGATTATATATATATATATAATCAAAATATGCAACAAACACACACACACACATATATATATATATGTGTGTGTGTATGTGTTGTTTGTTGCATATTTTGTATATAGAAATCCCAGTTATTTTGTATTATATTAATATTTAGAAGCTTATTTCTAAAAAATCAAAGTGGTTTTGAAAATCATAAAGAAGAATGAATAAAAGATTCGTAAAATTCCCAAAATCAATATATCTAAATTAATTCAAAGTACATTTTGAATTTATTATTCAATCTTTATTAATATTAAGAAGGACTTAAGGATAGAAATAGTTTGGAGTAATGAAGAGTAAATTAATGGTCAATTTATAAAATTTACATTTTGAAACTAATTACATTAATATGAACATTTAAAATTTGTTTTTATATCATAAATCATATGGACTTAACATTTCTTAATACATCATCTGAATTATTAATATGATTATTATTTAAAATTCAATTTTTATGTTTTTTATTAATGAAGAATATTAAGTGAAAAATTAAATTTTTAATTTTTTCAATTTTAATATTATATCCATGTATACATGTGTGTACTGTACAGATACACACATACATAATTTTTAATGTATATAATTATCAAAGAAACCCTTCTAACCTTTTTTACCCGGTGTGGTTCTATTTTTAGAATCGCTTTGTTCTGTTTACAGATTAGCAAACGTTTTCACAGCCCCTCCTGGGCTCTTCTTCAGGCTTCGTCGAATAGGCCGTTAACATTCGAAAATATTCAATTTAAATTTCTTTCCGGAATATTATCACGTGCGGCAGCTGGATATTTGTACTGCGCATGCTCGATGCTCCTCTCCTTTAAACGCTGTTTTCTAGGACAACCTGCCATGCGCTCGATAGGATCATTTCGTCCTTATGATTAACGCAGGTGTTACGTAATCCAGCCTTAAATATCTCTATGGCTTCTAGCCATTTCAATTGCTGTGGGTTATAGCTGGGTATAATGATTTTTGCCGCATGCAGGTCCGCCGTTATCTCCTCTTCCGACGCGTACGTCGCCAGGGCCGTGGTGTATCTACCGTGGTGTATGTCTGACTCGTGCTCCTTTAATCTCACTTTTAACGCACGTTTCGTGGAACCAATGTATGTTAATTGTCTATCGCACCTGTGATCTTCTAGTGGTATCATATATACTCCCGGAAGCCTGTCGGGGTTTGGTGGGTCTTTGCCGTTGCTTAATATTCTGAAGAGAGTCTGACATCTTCTGTACACGATGTTAATTCCTTGACGGTTGGCCACGGTTTTGTAAATGGATTTCAGCACTGGATTGTATGTGATAGGTATCCTTTCATTTTCCTCCTGTGTGATATTCAATGGTTGTGCTGTTTGCTTATTTTCCTTTTGGGAGTTCTCATGTCTTCTAGACAACTTTTCAATGAGAGTTTTGCTGTATCCATGGCTTATAGCAATATTTTGGATATGATTGAGCTCCGTTTCGAGCGCTTTTTTTGTAGAGGAGTGCGTATGAGCCCTTCTCACTAATGCTCGGAAGGCAGCTATTTTGTATTGAAAAGGATCATATGAATTTCTAGGAATATATGTGTGGAACGTGCTAGGCTTTCGGTATACTGATGTAAGTATATTAGCTCCTTCAAAGTTGATATCAATATCCAAGAAGTGCACCCTCGATGAGTCATGCTGCTCCACCTCTAATGTTAGCCCGTACGGATTACTGTTTATGGCTTCGAGGAATAATTTTATGTCCGGTTCTACTTTCCAAAATATAATAATGTCATCTATGTAACGTTTGTACAACAAGATGCTGGGCAAGAATCGCGGTAGGATATTGTTTTCCAATCTCCTAATTACCATTTCGCACAAATCACCCGAGAGCGGGCTGCCCATCGGGACTCCTTTGCCTTGCATGTACGTGATCCCTTTAAATTGGAAAAGAGAGCCGTAGCATAACAAATGGGCTAGTTCGAGAATATGTTGGTGCATTGTGTTGTCCTCAACTATCGAAAACAGAAAGTCCCTTAGTTCGCAAAAACATGGTGGTAGTTCTATCGACGGAAACAACGATCTGAAGTCTAAGACCGTAGCATAAGCTGGTTTTGCTATCTTCTTCAATTTTTCTATAAGTTCTGCTGGGTTGGTTATATTGATATTTGTTATGCTACGGCTCTCTTTTCCAATTTAAAGGGATCACGTACATGCAAGGCAAAGGAGTCCCGATGGGCAGCCCGCTCTCGGGTGATTTGTGCGAAATGGTAATTAGGAGATTGGAAAACAATATCCTACCGCGATTCTTGCCCAGCATCTTGTTGTACAAACGTTACATAGATGACATTATTATATTTTGGAAAGTAGAACCGGACATAAAATTATTCCTCGAAGCCATAAACAGTAATCCGTACGGGCTAACATTAGAGGTGGAGCAGCACGACTCATCGAGGGTGCACTTCTTGGATATTGATATCAACTTTGAAGGAGCTAATATACTTACATCAGTATACCGAAAGCCTAGCACGTTCCACACATATATTCCTAGAAATTCATATGATCCTTTTCAATACAAAATAGCTGCCTTCTGAGCATTAGTGAGAAGGGCTCATACGCACTCCTCTACAAAAAAAGCGCTCGAAACGGAGCTCAATCATATCCAAAATATTGCTATAAGCCATGGATACAGCAAAACGCTCATTGAAAAGTTGTCTAGAAGACATGAGAACTCCCAAAAGGAAAATAAGCAAACAGCACAACCATTGAATATCACACAGGAGGAAAATGAAAGGATACCTATCACATACAATCCAGTGCTGAAATCCATTTACAAAACCGTGGCCAACCGTCAAGGAATTAACATCGTGTACAGAAGATGTCAGACTCTCTTCAGAATATTAAGCAACGGTAAAGACCCACCAAACCCCGACAGGCTTCCGGGAGTATATATGATACCACTAGAAGATCACAGGTGCGATAGACAATTAACATACATTGGTTCCACGAAACGTGCGTTAAAAGTGAGATTAAAGGAGCACGAGTCAGACATACACCACGGTAGATACACCACGGCCCTGGCGACGTACGCGTCGGAAGAGGAGATAACGGCGGACCTGCATGCGGCAAAAATCATTATACCCAGCTATAACCCACAGCAATTGAAATGGCTAGAAGCCATAGAGATATTTAAGGCTGGATTACGTAACACCTGCGTTAATCATAAGGACGAAATGATCCTATCGAGCGCATGGCAGGTTGTCCTAGAAAACAGCGTTTAAAGGAGAGGAGCATCGAGCATGCGCAGTACAAATATCCAGCTGCCGCACGTGATAATATTCCGGAAAGAAATTTAAATTGAATATTTTCGAATGTTAACGGCCTATTCGACGAAGCCTGAAGAAGAGCCCAGGAGGGGCTGTGAAAACGTTTGCTAATCTGTAAATAGAACGAAGCGATTCTAAAAATAGAACCACACCGGGTAAAAAAGGTTAGAAGGGTTTCTTTTATTATTACAAGTTCCGGTGAATAGAGAGATTATATATATAATTATCATCTTTAGATTACCTGTTGTTTTATTGTTTTGGCCCATTCTGTGTAATAGCTCCACTCTAAATTTTAAAAGAGTTTTTGGAAAAAGTACAGTATAAAAATTTTTGTATTATGTGATGTTTGATACAGTGACTGATTTTACATGGTATCTTGATTTTAAATAGGATCACATTGTGTAAGTTTTCAACAATGGTTGTTGGAGTATGCTGCTGCTGTCTTTGGCCGTGATTTCTTATGCTGTGGCTCCTGCCTGCTCATACTCATGCTCTCTTTCAGTTCTAGTCTGGCAGTGGTCATAGCAGCAATGATTTTTGGAGTCAGTGAGCAAGTTTTGTGAATTGTACCAGTACATACAGTAACCTTAAGTTGTGAATTCTTGCAGGAAAGTCATGGAAAACAGTAAGTTATACATTGTAGAGTAAAACTCAAAATTTTATCATATGTGGAAGATCTGAAATAGCCAAAATAGCCAAACTCCAAGTACTAGATGCATATTTTATATCTACATTACTTTGTTTGCACAAATCATGGACTTTGAAGAAGGAAGATGATTTTTTATTACATCATTTTATCTAAAATAAGATAGAAAGATGTGGTAAACAACATCAAGATCAGGAACAGTCTTAGGAAAGAGATATAATGGTTGTGGATAACATCAAAAAGAGGAAAATAACAATGTTTGGACATGTCTGTAGGATGAGAGATGATAGCCAATGAAGACAGTGATATATCATAGAACAGAGGGCAGGAGGTGGAGAGGGAGGCAGAGGTGGTGGTGGTTGGATGACATCATAAAATGCACTGGACTAGACTTACAAACTTCAGCCCATATGGCTCAAGAGGAAAGGATCTTGATCAAGAAACAAGGCATCAACCATGGGCCTCAACAGTTCATAGGACTATGAGGTTCAAGGAGAAGAATAAAGACTACCTTATATATATAATGTATTATTTATTTATTAAGAAAAATTAATCAATTTTTTTTAAATATTGATTTTCTCAAAATTATATAAAATTACTCTTTATTATAATTAAAATATTATGTAATTGTATATTGTTATTTGATATTGTTCATAATTTTTTTTAGTTCATTTATTTGTGTTTAATTAACATTAATCAAATCTCATTAGATACTGTTTTTCTTAGTATTCAGTTTACAAAATGTTTTATGAAGTAACTTGTTATGAAGTAAAAATTTATTTACAGTAACTGTTGGATATTTGTTTTTTTGAATATATACTATCACACCTTAAAGTTCTGGCAAAATAATTTTTCATGAACACTAACATTTTTGGTCAAATTAATTGACCTACTTCAAGTATCAAACCAAAAATAGAACAAATTGTAAATTAGAACATTATAAATAGCAACTGATATGGAATATGTAAAACAGAATGCTAATGCCATAAATTCAAAATCATAGGACATAAATGGTCATAACAAGAACATTATAAAAAGAACATTATAAAATTAAAGAATATAGAAATAAAAATATATTTATGCTTTGTTAAATCTATATTTCTAGAAGCACAGAAATAAAGCAAACTGGATCAAAATGGAAGAATAAAACATGCACAAAATGATAATCATGCCTTGTGTGAAAATAAACATATATGATATCCATAAATCAATGTGTGTCATGGCCTTAAACTATGATCACAAACAAACACATTAAAAACACAGAAATCTTAATCCTGTCTGGTAAATATGACTAGAAATGTAAATAAATAACAGTAAACAACAATAGGCAGGTTGACACAATACACTAGAAACAGCATAACACCAAAATTAATGAAGAAGGTTAGGAAAATTAAAACACAAACACAGTATGAATAACACAATATACACATCTAGCAATATACTTTACAGGGGAATTCCAGGAATTTCATTTAGGGGGTATGCTTTGTGTGAACATTGATATCCAAAATCGATTATTTTTAATATCAAGACAAGAAGATACCAAATCAAATTGTACAAAGATTTTGAATAAATTTATTAAGCTTATTTATTTTAATAAATTTTTAAACTGTCTAGAATTGTAATTCAAGTGTAAAAAATAGAATAATAATTAAAATTTGTGCTATTTTTAGTGTCAGATCTAGCAATACTGTAGCTATTTCATTTTCATATTACAGTAGTTTTGTTGTTTGTTTGCAAACATGTGCCATTATTTTATCAGAAAAATTATGCCACAGAAAAGCAAAATGTCTTTCTCAATTACATATAAAGCAGCAACTTCTTTTTATATTTTGATTAATTCAGACACAAGCAATAACTTGTTGATTTTTTAAATCTGATCAGGTTCTGGTTAGATCAGCAGTTAAATTGTGTGCAAATTGTACATCAATGGGTTAATGTTTAAGTTCACTCTTGTTCACTCATTAGTCCACTATTCTGTTTAGTCTTAAACCCACTATTCAAATAGATTAAATAACACTAAATGCAGATGTAATATCAAACACAGCAAACCAACAAAATATTGTGTTATTCAGAAAGTTCATAGTGATTTCTGATTGCTGACAGTTGAGACATGTCCATTAAGAGTATTTAAATATTGTTTTAATTTGTCTTCTTGTGAAAATGGAAGCAAACAAGTTGCATTTTTAACACTTCTACTGAAAACGGAAAAATGCAATATAAGCAACAAATGAAATATGCAATGTTTAGGGTGAGAGTGTTGTAACAAAATCAACTGTTTGAAAGTAGTTCACTAAATGTAAAGTAGGTAATTTTAACCTAGAAGATGTTCTAATGCTCCATCTTCAGGAAGACAAGCTGTTATTGAAGAAAGACAGATCAAAACATTATTGGATAACAATCTTTGTTACACAATGCTAGAGATAGCAGATTTAGTGAATTCATCGAACAGTATCGTTTTTCAACATCTAAAGATGTTGAAAAATACGTGAATCATTACAACATTTGTATTTCTCACAACTTAATGTAAAAGAATTTATTTGATCACATCTCCATTTTGCAATTTTCATTAAAAACAAAATGTAAATGATTCTTCTCTGAAAAATCTAGTGACAAGTGGTGATGATATAAACAATCCATTTTTCATCAGCCAAAAACGATTGTGGAGAAAGAAAAGTGAACCATCATTAAATATTGACTGAATGGTCAGTCTTCATGATGAAGAGAATGACCTTTCTTCATCTTCTGAAGATGATTATTTTCACAGTATGGTTAGATTGGAAAGGAATCCTGTACTACAAGCTGCTTCTATAGAATAAAAGAACTGGTTCTGTTAAAAATTGTTTCCAAGTGGATCAGTTGAAGATAACAATTAAAGAAAAAATCTGGAATTAGCCAACAGAAAAGGCATTGTTTTTCAAGACAACACAGACATACTTTTGTATGAACATGCCAAAAATTATTGGAACTAGGCTGTGTTTTACCTACCTCCATATTTACCCAATCTTGCCCTATTAGATAACCATTTGTTCCTGGCCCTGAGAATTTTCTTTATCGCAAAAACTGACAGTTCAGAAGCTTGTAAAAATCATATGGAACAGTTTTTAAGATTAATGACTTTTTTTAAAAGAAAATAATGCAGATTGGGCTTGATACTGGAAAAATCTGTACCATTAATTTAAGGGTTTTTGATTTAAAAAATACATAGATCCCTTTTTTTCTAATTTTAATGGGCTACAATTTGAAAAAAAATTGTAGACCTGTAAATTCCCATTGTCATCTGTTCTTCTGTCTTTCCTTAATCATGAGAATGGAGTTAGATAGATGAAAGATGAGACCAGATATGGAAACCTTAGGGGCAGGAGGCCCCGATTAACTGTGTAAGAATTTCCAATGTACCTGAAGTGATTTTTATTTCAATTAAAAAATTTTTCCTGAAAGG
Source organism: Centruroides vittatus (assembly GCF_030686945.1). Classification (NCBI taxonomy): domain Eukaryota; kingdom Metazoa; phylum Arthropoda; class Arachnida; order Scorpiones; family Buthidae; genus Centruroides; species Centruroides vittatus. The sequence continues at coordinate 1,275,164 of NW_027122485.1, forward strand.
TGTTAGATAGATGACCTGCACGACTATTGTTAAAGGAAAGGAAAAGTATGATGTACAGGGGCAAGCCACTACTAACTTGGAGGTGGAGAGCATATATTTTAAATTAAATAAATTAAAAATTGCAGTCTGGCATTGTGATGATGACAATAAATAATTGCTCATTTATATAGGTTTCTGAATTTATCATTTCCCATGTTCATAGTTTTTGTCAGGATCTCCCGCAAAAATGATGAATCAGGGTTTCACTGTATATATTTTGTAAAAGTAAGTTTAATACCATGAGTACAACAGTATTTCATTAATTATATTCAATATAGTAACATATTCATTCTTAAACTTTGTAGTTTTATACTATAACATCTTTCTGTTTATAATATACTTTTGTCAAATTCAATTCTAAGCAATTTTCTACATTTGTAATTATAGTTTTAATAATCAATATTGTAACATAACATTTACATTTTTTAAAAATAAAATATATCCGGAAAGTCTATAAAATAACAACAACAACGTAATTCAATTTGTAGTGCCAAACAATTATAGTAATAATTTTTAATATAGCTTAATAAATAATCCAGTGGATCATTTCACAGTATCTGAAGAGTTTTTAACTTAAAGGTATATCTATCATTCCTTGATGATTCTTTACATTTTTTCTTAAATTAAACTTTTTGATTTTTGTGTGTGTATTTAAATATTTTTTTTTTTCTAGAAAAATTCCATTTTATTAAAGTCAAATGATTATTGGATTAAATCAGACTACATTACTACTAATAATAATTATTAAATACCGAGTAATTTAGCATTTAGTAATTTCTTTTATTTCATATATGCTGGTTGTTATTTGAAAGAATTTATATATTCCTTACTATTCTTGATGGAAAAATACTTTTTTATTTATAACTTTTGGTTATCTGTATGCACTTGGAATAGAATAGTTTTTACATTCTTTTAGATAGAATTTAAATCCTAATTACAAACATTTTATAAATAAGATATATTCATCTGAGTTGTTAAATAATTGAGATTTAATGTTTAAATTCATTTTTAAACTGACTAAATCAAATATTAAAGATAGTAAAGTAATCAAACTGTAATTAGTCTTTTAACTATCTGTATGTTTACTGTTTAAATAATCAATAATTATTTTTATTAAATTTAAAATCATGTTTATGACAGAAAACAAGTTTTTTCCATTTGTAGAAATATATATGAAACTATTTATTTTACAGTTATTACATTTAAAATTTCATTAGTCATGAATATCAACAAATGATTACTTTATTCTATTCATTTCCAATTTCTATCTTTAGAGTGGTCTAAAATTTTATTTCTTTAGATGAAATATTTTCTAAATAAATAGAATGTATTATTAGTAAATGAATAATTGGCTTATGATTACTTTTTAGCAAGATGTATTCTTATAATTAGCAAAGTGGCATTATGTAAAATTTATTTTAGTATAATCAATGTTTCAGGAATTGTAAATTGAAGGATGCAAGATTAACAATGTCTTTCTAGTTGGTACTAGAACTGAATAAAAGATTGAATCTTTTATATTGACTACAATTGTATTTATTTAATAATGATTTCAAATCTAACTTAGAATTACATTTATTAAATAAATAGAATCCTAAATTAGAATTTTAATTTTACTGAAATTTTGTGATTGCATATATAAAATGAAAACTAATTTCCATATTTTAGTTTAGAAATAAATATAAAATTTTATATTAGAATGCTTAGTAATTTATAAGTTTGTCTGTTTATACATATATATATGTACACACACAAAGTACACACACAAACACAAATAATTATTGACATAAATTGGAGAATTATATGTTTTGTAATTTTTCTAGAAATAAAATGTTTTTTTCTTCTTTAAAATTAAAAATGAATAGAAAATTTTTTTAAATTAAAAAAACTTAATGTTTTCAATTATTTATGTTAATTAAATTTTATTTGAAATTTATATCAGTTTTTTTTCTAAAAGTAAAAAATGCATGGCTGAATTTTAAACTTTTCCTACAGGAATAGTATATTATAGATTACGTATAATTATTATATTGTAACTGTTAAACACACATGCATGTGGGTATATATTTATATGTGTGTGTAAATTATGTATTTGGCTAAATCTATTAATAGGAATATTTTAATTTTAGATAATTAATTATAAATGATGCAAACATGCTTGTTCATTGATGAATATTCTAATTGAGATATTTGTAATATGGAAATGAATTTAAATGAAGTATACATTTATTTAATTTTTATTTTATAATAAATTATTTAAACTAGTTCTTCACAATCTTAAAATCACAGACAAAATATTTTTAAAAATGTAGACTTCCTAAAGCAAAAACCATACAAAAAATTTTAACTAAATACTGAAGATTGTTTCTGAGATTGTAACAAAAACTTTTTTGTAGTGCTTTATCCCTCTATTTATCTTGAAAACTAAGCATTTTGGTATATTAATTTTTTGTAATTAAATTAAATTTTTGATGTTTTATCACTTCCCAGTTTGGCCACTTTTATTGTTAACACCCTGCAAGTCTCAATTGGTTTACTATCACATGTCAGTTGAGAACCACTGCTTTATACTTTTGCTCCTCATTTATTCAAATTACAATGAAATTAACATATTTTTTTAATCAATCAATACAATCAGAAAACAGGTTTTTATTAAAATAATTATATTGGGATAAAGTTTAGATACATATGTTAGGCTCAAAGACTGAAATCGCTCAATGAGCGAAAAAAAAAAAAGACCACAATGCATTGTGGCTAATTCAAAATGGCCACGACGCATTGTGACTAACTCAAAACAACCACAAAGTGAAATTCGTGTCGTGGCTTTCATATTTGACCACTACACGTGGTGATTAAGAAAAGCCATAATGCGTTCTGAATGTTAGCTGATGCAATCACAATACGAAGGATAGGTTGTAACTTGTCAACAGGTGCATTGCAAACACTTGCGGAGTTTGTATTGTGTTTATTCTTGACCAGTGCTGCGGTTTCTAGGGTAATTACCCTTTTCTAGAGTAATTTTAACCTCTCAGAGTAATGTTTCGGGTAGTCTTATATTTAGGGTAAATCTAGGGTAAAACTACCGTGTGTTCTGTGGTCTTATTACTTATCGCACCACAAGTTTTGCTGGAAAAAGTTTTAGCATAAAACCATTCCCTACAACTGGAGGGTTTTAGGATAGGACAACAGAAGCTAAAGAAATAATGTAGATTGATGCTAGGTACATGGGTGTACACTGTACAGTGATATCTTGGTTTTTGTTGATAATCCATTCGAAAACAATTGGTGAAAATAGCTCTGCAACATTCTTGATTCTCATAAAAATGACTGATTTATTAATAAAGGTTCCTGATAAAGTACTTATTTTTTGTAAATTAGTTGTTAGAAAACATTGACATCTTGAGCACCACAACAGATTTTCTTGAATGATTAAATGTTGAAAAGTAACAAAGTTACATTTCTGTACATGGTGAATAATTTTGTTACCTACTTATATAAGATGATTGAAGATAAATAAATCATAATGAAAAAGAAAGTTTTATTTTCTTATCACCACCTCATTATTAGTTAACATCCAGAACGTGTGGTGGCTTTTAACCATAATAAATCCATCGCACAGTGGTTTTTATTTTATCGTGTATAGTATATCAAGCACCTACAAGTAGTTAGACCTTTAGCACTTTTTAGCAAAACAAAAGAAACAAATGTGTATTTTTCTCCATACATACTTTTCTTTGAAATTTTTTTAAGTATGAAAATTTTCCTCTATCGTTGCATCAGCTATCCTCGTATGATCCTCTATCATGGTTGCATCAGCTAACGTTCAGAACGCGTGTCGTGGTCAAATATCATTAAAGCAACAACACAAATTTCGCTTTGTGGTCATTTTGAGTTAGCCACAATGCGTTGTGACCGTTTTACAAATGCCATGATGCAAATTTCACTTTGTGGTTGTTTTTACAAACAGCCACAAAGCAGAATTCGCATCATGGCCATTTTGAATTAGTCATGACACATTGTGGTCATTTTTTCCGCTCAGTGAGCAATTTCGGTCTTTGAGCCTAACACATAAGATTTAAATAAATAAAAGAATAATTTTAAAAGTTGTGACTAACTCAAAACTGGTTCTCAACTGATATACTATGGCAAAGAAGTTGAAAACCATTGATATAATATATGTAGCATATATTTTGAGTAATGTATGAAAACAGACAACTGAAAAATAGTAATATAATAATTATTTGACCTTGGTATAATATATTGATATGGCTCAACATTATTGATTGTGAGTATAGGAGAAAACTGTTGTTCTTGTTACAAGCATATAAGTATTTAATTTCTTCGATTTTAGTAATGCATAAATTTAAAAAAGAAAATAAATTCTTAAGTGAAATGAGAGAAATGGTACTTATCAATATTTTATTAATAATAGCAGATAAAAAAGTATTTGTAATTTAATATTCTTTTCAATTAACATAATTTTATTTATAACATTTATATAGATATATTATTATGTTAGAATTTAATTCTTTCCTCTTTATTAGTTTATTTAATGACAGTGATTTATTCAAAATCTTGAAGTGAACTTATAAAATTTCCACAACTTATAAATCAGTTAGAAACCAATTATTTAAAATATCCAAACAATCAAAGATTACATATTTTTTTTTATCTAAAATATTTCTATTAAAGTATTTTGTGACACTAAACTAATTATATAATGTATAAATGTTGCATGCTGTGGAGAGATGTGAAATTGGTGTATTAGATTTCAAATTAAAATGTCAGTCTGAATATTTAAGTGGACAACTCTTAATAATTGAATTTAGAAATATCCCAAAGCTACTGAAAATAATTATTCTAATTTTTCGTGCTTGGAATACCAAAGTATAAATCTAATGTGAATTAATCTGAAACAAATATTAACAAATACTGTATAAGGATTAACTTTTCTTAAATGTGTTTTTAATTTTTATGAGATTATTTCATCATCGTTATCATCAAAAAATTTTTATTATATTCTTATTAATTTGCATTTTCTATTTTAATTTTTTATATTTTGCATTTTGTAATAATATATAACAATGAAATAACAACATTTGGTTCAATTTCAAATTAAGCTTCCACAAAACTAAATTGTTTACAGTTCTCATTTCTGTAGAATTAAAACTTGTCTAGTTTGTAATTGGGAGAACATATCCACATTTTCAGATTACCATTCTAAAATTACAATAATTTAATAGTTGAAATTTAAATACAAGGTTTAGAAAGACCAAACCCATCATCAGGTTCAATTATATTCTTTACTGGAATGATTGTCTGTCATTTTAGACAATCTATTACTTGGTATTTAACAGAAAAAGATTAGTAATTCAAACCACAAATAACAATAACATACAGTAAAATAGACATTTTCCACATAGTTAATTTATTTTATTACATAAACACATTTTATTTTAACATGACTGAGTTTTAAAGTTTTAACATTTAATTAGAAATTATTTAATATTCTCTGACATGATTTTGAATTAAATTATTATAAAGTATTTATTTATGATAATAAATTTAATGCATAATGTATTTGCCATATCTCTTGATTATTTTAAATGCTTTTTAATTAGTTAAGTTTTGATAAAATGTAATCATTGCTTTCCAGTCAGTTTTTTTTTCTTAAAGTTAGTTAAATAATGTACCCTATGCACTATTGCATATATTTAAAATGTGCAGACTATTTTTCTTATTTTAAAATTTTTTTTTGTTTTCTTGTTATGTAGCATAATTGAGAATAATTAATATAGAGTAAAATCTGTCATGGGTTTTTAGATATATAGATGGGCATTTGGTTTGTAAGGAATGTTTGATAAATAGAAATTTTTAAATGGAGATAATAAAAAGATAGAGCAATAACTTTACATAAATATTTTGGTTTTGGACACAACAAAATATGTGAATGTTTTCAATTAAAACTACTGAAGTTAGTGACTTATAATCTTTAAATGTTGTTTAAAATATATAGGTTTTCACTATTAGAATTATATGCTTTTTATATAATGTTATTTTTTTTTATTATGATAAATTGTGCTAACAGGAAAACCATATATTAAATTTAGCTTGCTGCACAGTTTACTCTAGCCCAAAAGATATTTGAAGTTTCAGTTATAGCTGATCAAAAATAGCAAAATTTTATAAATTATACAACTCTCTGATATGCTAATTTGCATTTTGATTATTTCATATCAAAGAGAGGAATTCTTTATATACTTTTACAGATAGTGATGTTACTGATGTACTGGTACAGTATATATATCAGATAAGATGTGTGTTTTTTGAAAATTGTTTTTAATATACTAAAATATATGAAAATGTTTGTGGCCTGCCTACCTATGACTTGTATGCAATTTGATCTGCAGATCTAAAAGATTTGGGTATTAATGCATTATAACAAATTTGTGATTTTAATTATTTACCATTAATTTTGAATCAGTTTTTTATTTGTATTGATTGATAGATTATTTTAAAATTCAGAAAGGTTTGAAAATATAATATAAAAAATATTGTTAATACAGTATTTATTTTATTTTTGTCTTTACTGATATTTTTGAGTATTTATAATTATTTAAATTTTATTTTTTTTAATTGTATTATTTGTAATTAAATCTATATTTAGGCCTATGTTTCAGTTGTATTTATTTTATTCTCAAATTAATTTTTGAATTTATTTATTTTCATTCATATTATTACTTGAATTAAAATTCATATACCAATGTGAATTTAAAATTGTTAAAACTTATATAGAGTTTCAGCCATGTCATTTAGATTTAATTTGTAAGTTTTAATTATTCTGTCCTAAAGTATTTTTGAATGGAAAAAATTAATAGTGGAATAAAGTTACAGCTTACAAGCAGTAATATTTTAATATTAAAAAATATATATATATTAGAAAAGAGACAGACACACACACACACACACAGAGAGAGAGAGAGAGAGAATAGCAAATGGCAACAATTGTCCGATTTCGTTTTAAGGACACTAATGTCTCCCATCGATCCAGTTCTTTACATTCACCCGCTGTCACGAAGAGCGTGCACCGGGATGCACCACCGATTGCGTGACACAGTTTTCTTCTGCGGGAGTTCAAGTAATTGCATTTCGAGTTTTGGTAAAATGTCTTATCCTGCAGAGGCAGATGCGACACTTCACGATGTACTCGTTGCCAATTATGACTTTTCTGGGACGGCATCACGTCACGGGTGCCAATGGCGGGAAGAAATTTCGAGTGGAGCACGCCTATATCTACTTTTATTTATTTTTTAATACCGAAAATCATCATCTCGCCTAACTCGCTCTCTTTCTCAGAATTTTCACCCTACGATGTGCGATAAAAGTCGACAAAAGCTTGTAGCGAATTTACTGTGTGGTCTTCTGTTGGCTCTGCACGGATCGAGGTAGAATAGAGTGACGTCACTAAGATTGAAGAGTGTATCATCCAGAGACTTTTACGTAACGCAGACTATATGTCGCCGTGATAAATAACACTTGAGGCTTTGGTGACGAGCCATGTGGAAATAAAGCCATTTAACGGAGAGTGCTGCCGGATTCAGTCAGAGAGATACATTTGGAGATCTATTCTGATTTTATGACAGACCGGGTATCTGGCTCTTAGTTTTTTGATGATCAGGAACAGATTCTTGTTCGAATATATCTAACATCTCCACCTCCTGTAACAATCTTTATAAAGGAAAAGTCTTTCTCCGTTCCTTTCTATCTGTTCAAAATATATATGTATATTCATTTATCCCCTTTTGTATTCGATCAAACTGATTGACTGCGCTGGGCAAATTGCCTACGCTTTCCAGAAATGCCATTTTGCTTCGTCTTATACCGATAGCAAGCTACAAAGTCCAAACTCGTCAGCCAGCGAGAACAGATGAGTTGGTGTTAGATAGCAGAAATCTTTTCAATTCTTTCCATTTCCTGTTAGAGTAAACAACGCTCCTTCGATAACAACAGCCTTTGCCGAAATGGCTGTGCAGTCGAGTAGTATGTGAAGGGTCTAAATACTTTATTGGCACGTATCCTGCAATCTCTTTCCTCGCCTCCCGCGAGAACAGTCTTTGAACTCGAAAGTTGCTATAGAACCGGGAAATGCCTGTTGAAATGTGTCGTTATAGGAGATGAAAACTCATTTCTATTTACTGCACTGCAGTGCCGAGTTAGATTTTTCTACTCCCGGTAACTTAGAAAGTTATTTCCCCCCTCTCGTTCTTTTGCCTATCCGCTTTTGTGGTTTGAGTTGCAACAGCTGTCGTGTTGTATTTTCGTCCCCCGGAGGTTATCTCCCCTCTCTATCCCCCTCCCCGTAACATTACTATTACCTTAGCTTGGGGCATTAACGACGAATGGAGTTTTCGTGTTATGAAATGTCTGCCATTTTGCATAATTTCCACTTATATGAAGTACTTCCGATTACTCACTATCCTCCTCCTACTTTAGAAGAATATTAAAAAACGTATTAAAAAAATACGTAAGGTTTTCTCAGAAACGCTTCGTTTACGATCGCTGGCTGTTGTTAATGTTTCTTGGTTTCCTGCCGCTTCATTAATCATTCTTCCTTTCCGTAATTCTTTAATAGAAAAATTCTTATAAATTTATTTGCTATACTGTCACCCATACAAATTTTCTCTGTTTCCATTGACGGATAACAAAAATTGGTCCGATTATCTTGGAAGGAGAACAACGCAACCATCGAGTGTTTTTCTGTGAACATATTTTAAATGATTGTCGGAGAAGTTAACGATCTGGAAATGTATAATGTTAATGATGGCAGGAGGAAGAAAACGGGATATAGACGAATTTATAAAATACCTGGATGCTGTTTTAGATCGCTTATGACTAGCAAACTTGATCGTGTATTTACAATTACTTTCTGAAACGATAATGACTATTAATAGAAGATTTGATGGAAATAATTTAGAGCGTAATTAAGATTATTCTAGAAAAATTCTCTCATATCGTCTTCCAGAAATGCTATCGATCGAGAAGGGACACGCCAATTTGTTTGACCATCTGCCTCGTTACTATATTTAGTTTGGCAGCGATATAAAACCGAGGAAATTCGTTATAAATAAGTAGCGCAGTGATAAGAGCTGCGAGGACATCGTTTATTTTATCTTCTACAACACAATTGTTTAACTATTTTACGGCTAATTACACAACGCGAAAAAAAAGATAGGGGGAATTGGGAAACAAAGAAATTGCAGAATTTATAGTTTATATTCAATATTATTATTTTAATTCATTAATTAAGTACTAAATAGTCACTATAAACATTTGCTAAATTTTAAAAGTTTTTTTTTTCTCCGGAAGTTTAACGTGGGTTAAGGCATTAATTAAATTTCTAAAGATGAATTTATGGATCTATAAAAACTTTCTCTGCATAATGATACAACCTAGCAACAAGTTCCGTTATGTTGAGGTAAGTCGCAGGAAGAAAATAATTGATCGTTCTCTCCTTCGATCCTAAGGGATCTCGCAACCATTTCCTGTATGTCAACACCCAGTTCTATGCTTGTTTTATATCATCTGCCATAGATGAATTGAATAATCGTCACTTCTATTGGTTTTACCAATACACTTCTAGACATATTGACCTCAGATAGAAACGGAATTTCTTTTGCTATTACTCGGTAAGATAAGTAATGTGCTCCCTTCTTTCTGGGTTGAAGAGACGAAAAGGAGATGAAGAATTAAAACATGCGAAGAAAACAAATTTAAGTAGAGAATATGAATGTTTGTCACAAAGGTTCTCTTTAGGCACTTGTGTTATTTTGATTTTCGAGCTGTCATGTTACAGTTGCGGCGTGTTCTAGTATTCTTAAATTATTCTTTAGTTCTTTTTCAAGAAAAAAAAAAATGTTTTCCCAACTGCTGCTGTGGCAAATAAGGCTTTCGTGCTTGCTCGATACGAAGAATAATAAGGTTTGAAGAGCGAATACACCATGATGTGTGTCAACGGTAAATTAATCCAGCCGGTGACTTGCTGATAATTCTATAGCGTCACGCGATTACTGTGCACACTCGATAGTTTTTTTTCTTTCTTCGCTAAGAAGCTTGATAGTATTTCCCCTCTATAAGGGAGAAAAACGAGATTTATATGCTTTAAAAACTGTCTAGACAAATGTTTACCGGACTAGTCTTTCCTTCTTCGATAATATAATGTGTTGTAAATGCCGTCGATTTCAACTACCGGGGCAGTTGCATGGCGTACGTCTGTGTAAAGATGATTAGAATCGCCGTTTTTTTGAAGTTTTTTTTAGCATTTTATAACTACTACGACTTCGTTACAAACTCCGTTCCTGAAATTAAGCCAGTCTATGTTTAGGCTTTTTAAAGATGTCCATCTAAAATTAAATGTTGCTGTCATTGCCAAAATTGCGCGCGGCGGGTCAAACTTTTTATGCTTCGTTTAGAATATTTTAGTAGTTATTTGATTTCTATTTTTCTTTTTTTCCCTCTTTCATTTATTACGTTGGATTAAGCAACGATAATTTGTGCTGGATGATTGCTAAAAATTTTTTTTTGGATGACAGTTTGTCTTTGAAAGGTCTCATTAGCACCATAAGTAGTTAGGAAATTTCGAGTTTATATTTATTGCAAGCACGACCTTGTAAACAGGTCGGTATTAGTTTACGTTATTTACTAAGAATTTTGAGATTTTTGTGTAGAATTTTAAGAAAATTTTGGTGGATACTTTCCAGAATTAGTCGAGGGGAGAGCAGTCTTCTGATACATATAGGTCTCGAACTCTCTTCTGGCATAAATATTTAAAAACTTGCGATATGACAGGATGTAAAAGAAAACTAAAAAATTACAAATATACTCGAATTTTAGAGATATATTTATAATGGTTAACTCTAATTTAAAAAATACGTTTCCGGTAATTTTTAGATACATACATATACATAAACATATCATAAAAATGGATTCTTTTGTAAATATTATAAGTAATTGTTACTGTTGATTATTGATAAAAATTTTACACATGCAATGCAGTCTAAAATCAGTTACATTATAATTAGTCTACTGCTTTTAGTACTGAAAGAGGTAATTTGAAAATTGAATACGCAATCATCTGTTATGGTACCGTAAATGAAAGTACTGTTTACACTAATATATATATCTTGTTTTTTTATTTGAATTGGACATTTTAATGAATACTAAATTTATTACACGTATTATACAATGTATATATAGGAATTACTTGTTTTCGTAAATAGCATGTCTTCAATGTTTTATTTAGTCTACTAAGTCAACTACATAAAATGTTGCATGAATTAAGTTCTAATTAAGGTAATAAATACTGAATAATACGTTGTATTCAGTTCTATTTAGAACTTATTATTCAATATTTAATAGTAAATAGGTTTAAAGATAAACCTATCCTGATTTAAAAAAAAAAATGATATTGATGACAAATATATTTCTGTCTATAATCATCAATATTTTCGTAATTTTCTGTAACTAAATGTATATTATATGTAACTTTGTAATCATTTTCCATAATTTGCTCTAGGACTAATTTCTCTTAAAGTGAACATACTCGCTTTTCTTAAGTAATCACAAGGATAAATTTAACCCTTCTTTGCTGTATTAAATATTGTTAATTGGAAAAAAGTGAATGAATAATTAGGCTAGTGATGACCTGCGCGACGATTTCAAGGTACCCGCATCGAATGTTTAGAAAGTATTAGGTTTTTATAAATTATGCAAAGTTTTAAAATGTATCAAATATTATATATATATATATAGTGAAAGCAAGGTCCTAAAGCAATCGTAAAAAGTTTTAAAAGACTACTAATTATGGACCTTAGATAGAAAAATTATATATTAAATAAACAGCAGCAGATTTCCTATTAAACGAAATATTTGTTTTTGTTATAATAACATTATTTTTTCACTTACACAGAATTAATTATTTTTCTGATACAGAGTAAAAAGTTAAAGTAAAATTTGTAGCCCTTTTTGTTAATTTTTTAAAATTATTTAAATAAAATATTTGATCAAAATTTCAAACTTAATTTTGACCCACCTTCGGAAAAAGTTTCGCCATCGTTGAATTAGACTAGATTGTCTGTAGATTCCAATCGTGATAGGATACGTTCGCTCAGTATTTTATAAATAAATTTCGTGCATATAAAAATTAATATAGTCTCGAGATGGTTTAGAAAATTTTTTAAATGATAGCTATTTTATTACACAGAATTTAATTCGATTCGTTTACTATTTGCTTGAATTTGTTGCTAGTAAGTAGACGGTCCAACCAAGTAAATAATGTGAGAATGTTAAATATTTAGAAGCATTAGCAACCTTTAAAAAGTTGTAAAATGTGTACAAATCGTTTGCAATAAATATTGAAGTTAGTGAACATCATTATTCTTTGTATTATTATAAATTTATGCGCTGTTCACAAGATACACTACTATAATATATTATATGTATTGTACATTAGAAGTAGAGCATCTAACATACACGCGTATGTGTTCATATACATATACATGAAAGTTTAAAAGTTCGTTCATGCGTTCATATGTTTACGATTTTCGAATCGATTTCGAATGCGAGCTATTGATTTTTTCCCCTTTTCGTTACTCAGTGTTAAGCAACTTTGACAAAATAGAGGATAGTTATGTATTTTTGAAAGATTGATACTGTTGAAATAAATAAAATGCAGTTTTCTGAACGAATGAACTTGTTATAAATGATATAATTTTCCTGTTTGATGTCTCCTTCTCTCGTTTTTCTGATTTTCTTTTTCTTTTTTAATAAATGAAGTTGAATATTTTGATGCGAGAGCATGTTAGGTGTAGAGTTACATTATCCAACGAAAATAAAAATGCTATTTTAGAAAAGTGTCGGACGTTCCCACTGAATAATAGGAAACAAGATATTCGCGAAAAAAGTATTGTAAAGAAAATAAGGTAATAATGGTGAAAGAAATGATACAAAATTTTTTTGAGTATTTCCTTATCTTTAATTTATTCTTTCTACAAAGTATTAGCCTACAGGTTGCTTCATACGTGTTGTTATTTTTCCTTCCCCTTTTATTAATCAATGGAAAGAGGATTTGATTGGAAAAAGCATTAAGTTTCCGCGATAAAAGGAATTAAGGTAATTTTTTTTTCTAAAAAATCTGGTTAAATTAATAATTCATTTCATTGATTCGACGCTTTTTTTAAATTTGAGATAGAAGTGCCCCAAATAATTGTTTTCCAAGTCCCTGGCGCTTACATTATTGCTTATACTTAAATGGCATTTAATTTATTCTTCGATAAAATACAATTTTTTTTCATTGTATAGCAGGAGCATATAAGAATTGTCGTTTTCCTAAAAATAGTCGTTAATTTTGAATGGAATATCTGTATTGTATAAAGGTATCTTGAATAGGATTTTTTGAATTGTTTATTTCTTGTCTATTTGTTTTCGTTTGTGTGTGTTGTTCGTTATTCATGTATTTTGTTCTCCTATATTCTGAGTGTATCCACTATTAGTAATACGTTTCGTATGTTTTTGAATATGTTGCGTGTTTTGTTGCATTGTATCACTTGCTCTTCTGCTTTTTTTCAACAAAGTGTAATCTGTATTTATTCCTAAATAATATATTTTCTTATGTAAAGTTGAATAGTCGTTTTATTTGAGCCAACTTCATTTATATTCTGATTTGAATTGAGTCTAATTAATCTAGATAGCTACAGTTCATTTTTCATTCATAATCTACAAGTAAATCTTACGTTTCAAATAGAATATTTGCTGTCAGCTTTTTACGGATTGCTCGATGTATTTATTACCAGAGATGTTTTTATGCATAGACGAAGTAGTCATGTGTCTATGGTGGCAAATATTTAAAGGCTACATTGTAATTACATAATATATAAGCAATGTCATTATGTAAAAACACGTGTTTCGGGGTAAAATACTTTCGTAATGAAATGAAATTAATTATTTTTACTATACAAATTATTGTCAATAAATGTTCAATACAGTAATTAAAATACATTTAATATTTTAACGTATATCTCCTCTTATGATACAAAAAATGGTGGAAAAATTTTATCTGTCTACAGACGGAAAAAAAGTTAAAAATGTTACTGTATACTATTTATCTATATACAATCAATAACGGACAAATTATGTAATCTATAATACATTTTAAATGCAAAATTTCTTCTCATGACATCTTACACTTATTATCGTATATTTACACAACGATTTGAAGCTAACTTTACATCTGACTCATTTCTTGTCGCGCTTTTCATTGCTCTTAGTGAATGTAAAGAACATCATACCGTATCAATAAGTGAAAATATCGATTAAGGACAGCTCCATCAATTTTCTTGTTTTTTTTTTTTTTTAAATTTATGAAAAGGTAAATGTCTATTCAAAAACGAATCACGTCATCTAATTTGATCTCTTTCACGTCAAATTAGCCAAGCTTGCCAAAATTACAATCGAGGAGGGAAAAAAGCAAACTTTCAACCATAAGTTCTTTATTCTCTTGACATTAGTGACAAATAACATGTATAAATATCCTACAATTGTTTCTAAGTTTGAAATCCAACGGATTTTTCTATCTTTAACTTTTGATATTTATTAATGGACACGCTCTAGAAGCTACCAGCGTTGGGTAATTAAGGTTAAAAATTCGATCGCCCGGATAGTTCGTGTGTTTATATTAGCGATTTCCTCCTAAAGAGCGTAAGCTTGTACACTCACCATACCAATTATGGACGTGTAAAGCAAAAAATTTACAGTTAAAAAATAGATTTTTGTGCCAGAAAAATCGTCAAAACGCGATCGCTCGTAGACGTATCAAAACTTATTTAAGTAACGCGATTTCTGTATAACTCACAATTACCTACCGTAGTTACCTTTTTTTTTCTTTCCTTCTTTCTTTTTGTTATAAAACTGCGATGTCATCTAAATAATCAGATAGCTTTTTCAGTTTCGTTGTAATTAAATTATTATAATAAAAATTTAATAATTGAATAAACCTTTATTAGGGCAATTAATCGACTGCTGATTTATTGGCAAGGAAGAGGATAAAAGAAAAAAAAAAAAAAAATAGAGAGAATGAAGAGAGAGATTCGAAATTAGTTAAAATAAACTAATTATTGTGAAAAATCTTAGCGGCAGCCGATAACAGGAAAAAATCGATGAAAGCATTCTTATAAGTTCTTCAGATGAAGGAAAACAGAATAGTAGAAGGGGAAGAGCGAGCGTCTCTCGTTAATGAAGTTGCATCTAGAAACAAATGGCGTAGAGTTAGACTGAAAATCGTGGGGGGTGGGAATCGAACTCGAAAAAAGAACCTTTATAAGGTAATTTGGCTTACATGATATTTATAAAATACTATTTCTCTTCCATTCTGTCTATTCTCAAGTGATTCCTTAGACCGAAAAACATTATTATATGAGGAAAAAATCGTTTGCGGTTGCACTCCAAAGTTTACTTTTAAGGGCTACTTCAGCGAATTTTCTTTGTTCTGCTTTCGAGTGCTGTCATTGTTAAAAATAAGAAGAAAATATGCTTCGTTGGAAAGTTAGCAGAATGCAGATAATTTTTTTTTTCATTAAATTAAAGATACAATGTCTACCTACTCGGTTTAAACGCGTTAAAATTTCGTTTAAAAACATCGTTACGCTAAATTATTGTTTTAATTTTTACGCAGAGAAATATTAAATTTGTTTTTCCTTTTTATATATGTATGAAGAATGATTAATTTTAATATTATTTCATCCCTATTTTCTGATAAAATGATTAAGTAATAAACTTATTTAAAAAGTTGTGAACAATTTTTTGAAAGTATTCGTTTTTTTGATTTTATTATTGTTATTATATATACAGACCAATTTTGAAATATTGACTGTATTCGTCAACGTAACGAATCAGGAAATATAAATATCTAAAACACTGCTCGTTTTCTTATCGTGTTTCCGAATATGTTTGTGATCCCGACAAAATTCCTCAATTTGTCATCATATTAAGTTTTCTGTACTTTTCTTACATATTTATTCTGCTTTCATCTCCTGTAAAGAAAAATGAAAAATTTTAAAATTAATGATTTTGATAAATTCTGGAAAAATGATTCTTCCGCTACGCTATCTTACAGGTTTCAAATTAACACAAGTACTAGTATTATTTCTGTTGAATTTAATATTTTTTGCTAATATAGAATGAATGCATTAAAGTATTTTATTCAAGGATAAACCGAATAAATTTAGCTTTAAACGTTTTTCTATGTTATCTAGTTTTTTAGAAGTAGAAAATATATTATACTCCTCAATCACGGACACAAAGGCTCTCAATCTGACACATCTGTCCACAAGTTGAAGATAAACTCGCTATGACTTGAAAAGTTCTTGAGATGTTATGGAAAAAATAAAAAGCTGAAAAGGATTATATTTTCTTTGCGTTAAAGTGGCAAACGGATCGACAAACGTACACTTGTTTAATAGAGTTTGTTAGATGGCTAATATTCTTATGAACACTTTATTTAAAAAAAAAAAAAATATAACATATTCCGATTTATGTATAATATATTTTGGTTTATATGTAATTATTTCAATACATTAAAAGGAATAATAAGACTTTCGAAAAGGTAGAAGTGAAAAGTGGAGCACCAAATTTGATTTAAGAGCGTACATTGCTTTTAGACCAATCTTGTAAGCCATGACTTGTCAATTAATGCTTGTTGAATGGAGATAACGCAGAATTTACTGCTCAACGTTACGAAACTTTGCCGAACTTTTAACGTTTAAAATTTTAAACTCTTCCATCTGGTCTTAGGAGATTGGTTCGTAAAGTAATATTTTTATGATGGGGGGAAAAAACGAAAAGATGCCGCTCTGTTCGATAAAGTTGGATAAATTTATTTTATATATGTATACATATTTTTTTCTTCTAAAAGGAAATTATCAGACGTTTAAAGTTCCTTACGCTCGGAAGATTTAAAGTGAATATTAAGGTTGGATCCCATCGAGACGTTTAACTTTCGATCTTTTTTTCTCACTGAGTGTTACGTTTACTTTTTTTTTTTTTTTTTTAACTAATCCCTAGGAAACAGAGCAATTATTGAATCGTTTTACTAGCTTAATAAACGAATATAAATAAATTCTAGGTAGTTTGTTTTTAACAGGAAGAAAGACATTTTGACAGATTAGTACCAAATTTAAATTTAACACGCATTGATTAGTGTATTTTTAGCTAAATTTAATGTTTATAAAATGCAAAAACAAAATAAATTTGGTCTAAAAAATGCCAAAACGATGATGTAAATTTCATTGTATTTATGTTTTCCCTTTTAAAATATTTGACATTATTATATCATGCAAATTATAGTTGAAGTGGGATATGATTGCTTTTATAATTAGTGAAGATGATATCTGACAGTTGATAAGTAATCTATAATTAACATATATAAAAGTAAATGGCTGGGATTCTAATTAATGAGTTGTAAATTGTTTATCTGGAGGATATAAGGAATTTAAATATCTGATAATTGTTTAACCTATCTCTTATTTGTAATTTAAAAATGTTTAAAATTTAATTTGTTGTTACATGTTTAATTTGAAATAGAATTTTAATTAATTAAATTTACTTCATGGAAAATGATAAAGGCTGTACATATTTTCTGTGTCTTAATAATAATTTTTAAAAAATTTTATAAATTAAGGTATTATCAAAAGTTTTGAAATTACCAAAATACTAATTCATGATTTTCTGTTTAACAAACAATCTCTTTTTTGTTTCATCTCAACATTTCAAATCTTAAATCTAGAATTAAAAGTAAATATTTTAAAGGTGCTGGCTGTTAGTTTTATTTATTATGTTATTTGCAGATTCATATTAAAATTAATCTAAATTATAATTTAATCCTTTTATTATAAATAATTTAAATGTAATGAAACTTTTTTACAACTAATAGTATTTATAATGTGTTTTAGTAAAAGGCAGATATTTAGAAGAAAATTGTGTTACTACAGATTATTTTTAATTTTCTAAAGGAAATTTTTTAATTTTTACGAGGAAAATTAGTAGAAAGCTTATAGTTATATTCAGCAAAACATACTTTTTAAATGATATATATTTTAAGTTTGTTTTTATTAACCGTCTTTGAGAGATGTGCAAACAATAATTGAAATATTTTTGCAAACAGTATAAACTATTGAAATATTGAAAGTTTCTAAAGAAAAAATTTATTGAAATTGTCCACATAATAAATAATCTTTTAATATTTCATTCATTTCCACCATTATTTGAAGTAAATATTCAAATGTTATAAAGAATTAATTAAAAATTTAATTATGTTTGCAAGTGGTTGCTCTTTTATTGCTGAAAGCAGAAATCTTGAAAAATATAAAACAAGATAGATTTTATTTATTTTCTGTTTAAAAACTAGAACAAAGCCATGTGAAAATTATCAAGGATATGAGAATTCAGATTTATAGTTCCTAAATCTGATTAAAAAAAAAAAAAAAGTAAATGGTATATTTCAATACTTATTTATACAATTTAAAAAGTAAAAGTATAGAAATAAATATAAAGAATAATTAACACATTTGTGTTGTGGTGTTACATAAATGTATTAATTATTCTTTACTTTATGTTGGCCTGAAGTGTGTTAATACTATTTTATTATAGAAATATATTTATTTTATTTCCATATGAAGTATAAGTTCAGAAAATATGAGATAGACTCACTAATACTGGACACCTAACACCTAATACTGGATTGTGAAGGTTTTACGTGGAAGAAAGAATTATAAATCATCCAGTTTACAGTAAGAAGTATAGTTGTTATGAGATAGACAATTATAATGCAAAATAGTTGAATAAAGCTGGTTTTAATAAACACAAATTTGATAAAAGTTTAAAATCAAACTGTATAAATTAATTTTACATAATATAATAAAATGACTCTATATATATGACCTTTGATAGTTATATTCATAAATTGTGTTAAAAAAAGTATCTAGATTTCATAGTATCAAAAAAATGTATATTATCTTTATTAATTGAGTTCATTTGGCATTATTAAATTGAATTGGAATTTTTCCACGATAAATCTTCACACATGGAATAATGTAATATTACAAATTTTAATAATACAATAATTAAACTACAAAGTAAGGCGATCACAAGAACAGATGACTTCAACGTCCGTTACACACATGTCTGGTCTAAAAAGTGGTGACCTTTCTCTCCTCTCTCCCCTGTCCAAGCTCTTCCTTCCCCTTCATGACCCCTCAGTTCTCCGAATTCTTGACCCTTGCAGATGTGGAGTTAATGGGGAGGGGTGCTAATGAAAGCAGATTTTAAACTCTGCTTACAAATAATATATTCAACCTCAATTTTATCCATTATAGATAAGCCAGATTTACAATGAAGTCATCTGGTATGGATAAGAGATGAGGAACAATTGAAACTGTATATGAAAAATTAAGATCAGATTCAAACCAAGATAATTATAATCTTTTATTTTATTTTTTTGTTTTGTGATCAGTTTTCAATACAAAGTTTTAGTGAATGAAAGTAAATTAGTATAACAATAAATTTATTAAGTAAATTAAATGATCTTTAATAAATGACTATTTAACTTGGTTATTGACAGACATGTCAATTTGTAAGTTTAGTTAAAAGTGTACTTTTCATATTTATAAATAAAATATTCTGTCAAAACACACAACTTCAAAATATGAGAGTCAGTATTAATGTAGTAGCTCGATACTTTAAAAGTATTGATGTAATCAGGTATATATGCTTCAATAATTTTTAAAATAAAAAAAATATTTTAAAGTGAAATGACATTTTAACAATTAACAAAAATCTCTGACATTTATAGAAATTATTTTAAAATATTTTTTAAAATATACTTTTCAAGTTAATTCAATGAAATTTTTTTAAACTTCTAATTCAGAAAATTTAATTTGTTTGAATAAAATGCTTTGTACTTGATAGTAGAACTATTTATAGAAATTATTTTTGTGCATATATTCTAATAAGAAATAAGGGTATTTTAATTTTTATGAAATTGTAATATAATAGTAAAATCTTATGTAGAAATTGCCATAATTATTTTATTTTCAGATTAATTGTAAGCTTCACCCTAAATTTAAAATTGAAAATAGCTCAATTTTTAAAAAAATGTTTCTTATATCTTAGAGAATTTAATTTTATATTTGTTCTGGACTTTTTCTTTTTTACCAATTCTAGGGATGCAACTAGACCCTCTGTCACCCAGGGCAAACTAAGCTCCCAAGACCATTCTCTTGTTTTCAGAAGTTTGGGATGTTGACAATGCATGATGAGTCAGTCTTTGCCACTGCTAGTTTGCCTTTCCCTTACACATCCTTTTGTCTTGGTGTCCAGAGCAAATTCCTATCTGTCCCCTTAATTCCACCTTTGGTATAATTTCCATACTCTCTTGAATATATACCATATTTACTTGCATATAAGACAAGGTTTTATTCATTTATCACAGCTTCAAATTTTTAGGTCGTTCTATATGCATGAGTGAAAGATTCTTTGCATTTTTGCAAATAATTTTTGTGAACTGTGTATTCACATTTTTACCTTATGCTTACCCTCTTGTATTTAAAAACATAAGTATTTTATCTGGGTCATTTGAATCATTCTTGTATATTGTCAGGAGTAAAGATGAATAGCAATAGGAAAAGCAAAGCTTTTGAATTGAATTACAGATTGAAATTCCAAAATCACATGGGAGCCCGATATAAGTTTTAATCCATTCCACATGAAAACAGATGACTATTCAGAAATCAGAATTTGGAAAAACTCATAAGTGTAATCGACAGAGAGTGGATTCGACTGTTAAGAATTGGCAAAAAAAGGTTCCCGATTGTCCAGCTTTACGTGAACAAATTATGTTGTCGATTTTACAAGATTTTTCCTTAAAGCCTAAAATGCCAGTAATTTTTGTAGGACAATGTGTGTATTTAAGTGTATTTGATATTTTACTTGTGATTAAACAAAATAAAATTAAGAATTGTATTAATAAATCTAATTTTCTTTGTTTTGATCTTTAAAGTCACATCTTGTCCTATATGTGAGTAAATACGGTAATACATTTTCATTTTAACGTTCATATTATAATGTAATCTTTACAAAGACATTTTAACTGGTAAATTAATTCAACTAAAATTTGAATTCTGATACCTTTAGTATTACTATGCACATAACAGAACTGACAAAAAATGAACAGATATGTTAAAATTTGCTCATGTAGAAGTAATGAAAAGTATGACACCAATTGCTCTTCAGGTGTCAAATTGAGAAATGTTTTTTGACATCAAAACTAAAATGCATTATTCTAATTTTTAGATATTAAAATGTGAAAAAATGTGCATATAAGAATCTACTAAGTACTGTATTTTTTGTTGAAATATTTCTAGCAAAAAATACTTTTTAATTTTTTTTTCAAATATTGACAAATTTATATAAATTTATGCTAAGCAAAGGAGAAATATGTTCACTAAGAAATAGCATAAATTTCAAATACAGTATATATTGTTTTACAGTTCATTTATAAATCTTATTTTCTTTTAATAATAATTCAAATACTGATGAAAAGAGAGAGATTATAGTTAACAATGGCTTGTCATATTTCTGTTAATCCAAAGTTTAAGAAAACAATCTTTTCCCATATTACATTGCTAGTAATTACTTATTTCATTAGAAATAAAAATTAATAAGAGGCTTATTGCTTCAAGATGACCTTTAGTAACATAAGAAATTCAACAATAAGAAGAATTAATAAGTTTTTTCTATTATTAAAGAAACATATATAATTCAATTTAGTTCTAAGATAAATTTTTCTAATTTTTTAAATTATTATTTTATTAATAGTTGTATACTATTATGAAATGTTTAATTATATTTTTGAAATAAGTTTTTAGTTTTAAACACTGTTGAAATTTAAGTTGAAGTAATTAGATTTTTTAAAATTAAAAAATTTAATATTGAATTTTGCAGTATAAAAGATACCCATTTTTATGACAAAATTATCTCAAGTGCAATTATATCTGTTCTGTTTAACATCTTATTTAGTAATATTTTTCTCTTAAAAACTGTTTTAATACTGATTAAAAAACACGAGTTTGCTGATTTCTGTGACAAAATTAAAAAAATTAAAATATCACTTACAAATAATCAATCATAATCATAAATACATTAACAATAGAAAAGTGAAAAAATGTAAATGTTGTATATTAATGAATGACAATATAATTTTTAAAAAACTTTCTATTTTTAATGAATGTAGTTTGGATAAAATTTTTCTTCAGTTAACTGAATTATTTAATAAAGTTTTATTTTTTTAGTGGCTTTTGCAGGTTACACAATTTGCTTGAATTCAAAAATTTTAATAATAGTTAAATTTTTCTGTATACAGATATTTTTAATCTAGATATTTATTGAATGTGATTAATTTATTTTCTGAGATTTATTTTTAAATAAATTTGCTTTTATGACAAATTATTATTATTACTTTTTTTTAAAGTTTTTTATTTTTATCTGATCAGTCTTAGGAGTTTTCAATTTGTTTCACAAATTGTTTTTTTTTTTTTTAATTTTAACTAGACATAAGTTGAATATTGAGCTACATTTTAATTTATATATTTTTTAAAAGTTTAATGTTTTAACTTGATTTTTTGTAATTAAAAAAAATCAATTTAGAATAACATACTTTACCAATAAATTTTAATTTAATATGCAATGATTATAAAATTGATTGGAATTGCTGAAAGTTTTACTGTTTTAATGTACTCTGTAGACATGAAGATATGATGCTCTATAAAATATATAAAAATAGTGTCCTCTTATTAAAAAAAACATACCAGTTACATTAAAATATTGGGAAAGCAATTCAATTCTGTACTCAGTAGCACAAGAAGAAAGTGATGCCATTAACATGATCCAGCCATCTTTATTCTCAGGAAATATCCTCAGCTACTCATTTGATAGAGATAGTCATTGAGTTCATAACTAGACGAATCCTCAAAGAAACATCTTGTTTCTATTGAGATGTGAATATATATTGTAATATTTGAATTATTCCAATTCTTATTAATAAGATCTTAGTTATAAAGTATTCATATCAAAAGTTAAATTGCTAAATTATTTTTTTATAATTAAAAAAACCTATTGTCGAGAAAAGTTTAATATTTAATTAATTTTCTTAAAAAAGGATAATCATTTTATAAATAAATTTTACTTTTAAGCAACACAAGAATTTTTAGTGAATTATAAATTATTTTCGGAAATTTAATTACTAAACATGTAAATGTGTGCGTGTGTGTGTGTATACATGTTTGGTATGATTAAATGATTATCCTTTTATATATATATATAATTAATAATATATATATAAAAGGATATTAAATGATGATTAAAAATGATTATCCTTATATATATATGTTCTAACCTATTCTAATAAATTACCATAATTATTAGAATAGGTTAGGTTAGAACGTGCGTCACCACTGTTCCCTGTCTTCTGATTGCTGGAATCGGAGATGAGCTGCCATCTTTGATACCTAGGGTAACATTAACCAAAAATGGTATTGATTAGAAGTGACACAACACTTGTACAAAACTATAAAATAAAAATAAGCTAATCAGTACTTACCAGTTTGTATTTTTTTTATTAAGCCATGCATTTTTAAAGGTAATTAACTTTCGAAAATATTTTCAAAAATTCAAACAAAATAATAAAAATAACTTTTAGGGTCAAACTAAAATTAAAAATGAACTTATTTGTGCTTCTTAGCATAACATAAAATATTTTATCTTTTATTTATTTTTACAGGGTGTACTGTGATGGCATTTCAAATTACACAAAATCATTTTTTTTTTACACTGGCACCTATTTATAGTACATAAATCAGTTTGGGCTAGGACAAACTAGTTTGGCCTGAAATCGGGTTTGGCCAGTAACATATATACCGTCAATGCTTGGCAGTTGTTTTTTGATAATCCCACAGATTAACTATATATAAAAGATGTAGACATATTGGATTCTTATTGTTCACTTTATTTGTATTATTATTTTTTTTTAGGTTTATTTTTTTATTTTTATTTTATGTACTCATTTTTCATTAATATATATAGGTTCAAATATATCTTCAAGCATACAAAATTACAATATTTTAAAAAATTTTATAAATAATGTCATTGAGTGTTCCAAACATTCAAATTTGGAATTTCAGAATTTTGTAGTTTGAAACTTGAGGCAGGTTTACAAAATAAACCAAAAACATTTGTTCTTTAAACCCTTTTGCTGGAAAAGTCAATGGTTTTGATTTTATAAATAAAGTTGTAATTCACACTTATCAGATATCATAAATAGGTAAAAAAATAACTATTTAGGGTATATTATATTTTAAAAGAATATGAAGTAATTTTTCCTTAGCATTATTATGAATCTTGTTGTAAACAATTTTGAATTCTAGATGCATCATTAGCAGCATGAGAGAACTCAAATAAAAAGAAATTTACTTACAAACTATTAAATTAAAAATGTAATACCATAAGCAAAATTAAAATTGAAAAAAATTATATATATAATGATATATAATTTTTTTCAATTTTAAGTTTGCTATGTTTTTTTATGTATAAAAGTTAAGAAATCTAGGAAGCATTGCATTTTATAAGGTAAATTTATTCAAAACCTTAAATTTAGAGTGTTTTTTTCTAACATAAATTTATGAGAAACTTTCTAGCTTATGAGAGATCTTGTATTAGAAGCAACCTTTCAAGAAATGCAGTTTCTTGAAAGGTTTCTTTGAACTGACAATGAAAAAATTTTTGAAGATTCTTTTAGTTTATATTCCAGAAATGCATTTATTGGATAAGTTATTTTTTTAAGTTTTTTCATTTAATTTTTATAAAGTTTTTCAGAAATTTCTGTAAATATTCTGGTATTTTTTTAATTATTAATTCTATTAAATTTTTTTTCCAGTTAATGTGAAACTTGACATCTCTCTTTTATAACTCTTGATATATACTTACTATCTTGGAAATATTGGTATTGGAAAAGATTATAACTTTTAAATTTTTTAAAAATTTTGAATAAAAAAATTTATGTTTTACTATAAATTTTTAAGAATTATGTTTCTGGTGTAGTATTATTGTGAAGATTTTTAAAAAATTTATATAAAATTTTTTCATATGAAATTTATATCTAGCCATTTTTTCAAAGTTTTGTTTTTTCTTTACTTTTGATATTTAATAGTTGCTTTCAATTTATATTTTATATTTGTTTTTAAGTAAGATTAAAAGAAAGAAATTAAATAAAATTTTACAGCATGCGTATGTCTATAACAAGATTTGTCAAAAACATTTAAAATTATAAAATAAGAAAGTAAGTTAAAATTGGATATTTAAAATATTTTCTTTTCTTCACTTAAAACATTATTATACTCTTTGAATTCAACAGAGTATAAGGATATTATTAATTCTGAAAATGTGTTTTGACACCTTTTAATAACATACTATTATGAAAATGAAATCAAACATGATAACAAGATATTAAAGCTGTTTAATTTCATTTCTATAATTATATATGTGCACTTATTATTTTAAATATAAAAATCAATTGCTGACAAAAAAATTTAAATCTGGTAGATTCAATTATATTAAAAAGAGTGAATGTATCAAAATTTATTAGATGTTAAATAAATAAATTAAAGCTTATTTTTTATTCTCCTATTCACTTTCAGATTCTTCAATATTATGAAACCAACACACCTGATTACTGAGAAAGTTCATTTATTCTGCTAAACAAATGTTTTCAACCCATTCTATGGGCCATCATCAGGTTAAAGACCTTCGAATCTTTTTTGTACAAATGTGTCATTATTCTTTTAAAACTGTTGTATAATATTTTAAATGTTTATTCTATTAATAAGCAATGATTAAATGAAAAATTTATGGTAAAATTGATCTAACTAAAAATAATTATTTTGTTAAGAAATAGTTAACTTCAATTTAATAATCATATTTAAGAACTGAAGAAATTTATATAATTAGCTGTTATATATCACCATCCTAATAAGTTACATATGTTAAATCAATGTAAATAGACTTCATTTTAAAATAAAGGATTACATATTATTTTAGATTTAAAATGATGATAAATGTTTTCTAACTTAATAAGATATTCTTTTTCAAGATTTTTTTTCTCTTCTGGATTATGTAGTGTAGAAGTATACTCAATGCACCCTTTATTTACATTAGCAATTTCTATTTCTTTTTGTGTTCTGCAAGATGCAAGGGATCTGGGGACTAATATTTGCACTATCCTATGAGATGTATTGACCTGTACTATTATTTTTGGTGTATTTATATTTATTTAAGGTATTGATGCACATTGATTCTCTAGCTTCTATGTACATAATTTTTCTGTATACAGTATTATTATTATTATTATTATAATTAATAAAAGTTTGTGTAAATTTTATATTGAAATCAAATTTTTTTATTTACCAATCCTACATCTTTTATGAATTTTATAATGAAGAAATGATGATAAATTTTTTATTTTTTTTTGGATAAACAATCTTCCTTTGCTTTTATGTCTTTAATTTATGAAAATTAATTTGAAGACACAGTCTGTCCAAACTGGAAACTACCATTTATCTACTTCTAGTGTTCCAGAATACAAGCATTTGGCGACTCGACCTTTTTAGGCTGCTTGCCGTCAAGTTTAAAAAACATCCTTTAAAAAACACAGAAAATTTTGTTTCTTAATTTATGTTATTTGTTTGTAAGATGCTTCTTTACATGTTACCAGTAGAGAAATATTCAAAAAACAATATTTATGTATAAATAATACTTATATTTCTTGATATATTTCAGAATAACTTTAATAGAAAACTTTAATAGAAAGAGAAATTGAAAAATTAGCTAATAAATTTTGTAAAGGTAAAAATAATGATTTTTTTTTTAAATTTAAGCAAAGCTTTTTATTTATTTATATGGTTGGTTTATTTGAATTATTTATCAAAATGTGATGTTTTTTCTTAATAGATAAATACATATTAAAATTTTCACAAATTTCAAAATATTAGCTAATTAAGAATTTTAAAGTGTATATGATTTAGATTAAAAATAATTATTATTACAGAAATGAATGTAAATTTTTAATAAAAATTGATTAAAGTTTACTTTCTATCATCTTATGGTGACAGTTGCCAACTAAAATTGTAACGATCTAGTGCAGTTCTCAGAATAGTTTGCCATTTTTCATCAGAGTACTGTTAATCAATATATTGGCATTATTGGACTTTTTAATTTAGCTTTTAAAACCATTTAAAATAATTCTCATAAGAAAAAGAAAAAGAAAAAAAATATTAATAAAAAATTAAAATATAAGAAACAAATGGAGTTGCAGTGCAAAACTTTTTTTTTCTTTCTTTTTAGAAATAATGGTTTCTTAATGTTTTGGTATCACATCTCAGCATCTCATTGTGAAGATTAAAATAGACTGTTTCTCCGGGTTCATGTTCACTCTAATTACCTGCTGACTCTTATTTTACTTTGATCCTTCATTAATTGAGTCAGAAAAAAGTTTGTTCTTTTCTTGGTTTCTCCAAATGGAATTAGTTTTAAAAAGAAAAAAAAACTCTTATTAATTTTCAAAACACTTCAAAAAGTATAAAATAATGAGAATTTAATTTCTCTTCCATTGATTTTGCAAACTAAAAATTATGATTTAGTTTATTTGTAATTACAGTTTACTTCAAATACTTTTAAACTATAGTAATAAAAATTAAGTCGTAATAAGCATTCATAAATTTAATTTAGATTTTGATATAAATTTAATTATATACAGTTTATCAAAATTTTTAAAATATGTTTTTATACTATTATTAATAGTAATGCAAAAATATGAAAATTAAAGTACCAAATTTGATTTTTCTTTAGAACTGCTTTTGCGTTTTAAATAGACAAAAGATGTGTCTTATCTCTTATCTCTTACTGTCCTTCAGTATGTCAATAAAATGTTGCAGTGCTTTCCTTATCTAGTAGTAAGAGGAAAAAAAATTGTCATATTGACATGGAAGTGATAGATTTTTAGACATCTCTTTCTGATTTTTAACAGCTTACTCTGTCTTAATAACATCTATATGGATGATAAATTATCTTCATTTTGAATTGTTTTACATTTAACATATGTCAGAAAAGAACTTTAATATATCATAGTGAAGAGTATATATTCTCTTTCCATGTTACATCACCTATGGATAATATTTTATAGATTTAAGCTAAGAAAAAGTTAAATTAAAAGCTAAGCTTTTTAATATTTTATCATTTTGTCAGATATAAATATTAAAATTCTAACAAAAATTATTTTAGCTAGATTTCTTTTTCCTTAAGGTGACAACAGCAACTTAATTATATTCTGTATAAATATAGTTAAAAATATTTAAATAAAATTTTTTTGCTGTATAGATTTTAGGACCATTTGTATTAATTATTGCACTGTGATATCATTTTAAAATAAACTTTCAAGTGGATTAAATTTAATAAAAACTTTGTAGTCTTAAATAGCTAGGAATGAAATTTTAATAGATTTGCATACTTCACAGCGACGTTTTTTCCAAGATGATACCTCATTTGGAAAATCAGCAATTTTATACTTAAATAGGAAATTAGAGAATCTCAGAACTGGTGGAAAACTTTATACATTTTCTGAAAGTCTTATAAATGCTTAATAAATTTTCGGTTTTTAAAACTATAATTCCAACTATAATTTATTTGTTTAAATAATATGTAATTTTGAACGAAAAGTTGAATCTTCTTTTTTAAAAACGTGTAACAAAATCTATTATAATGAAAACTTGGAATGCAATCCAGATTGAAGGTCAGAAATTTTAGAGAGGAAAGCAATTGTCTTGTCTCAAAGTATTTTTATTCAAGCTACTATTGAATGTTCAAAAATCAAAGTCAAATCAGGATAAATTTTACCTAATGAATGTTGTTTTTAGATGACAGTATGATTTAAAAGTAAAGTCAAAATTTTTAAGTGACTTAAAGTAAAACACCGTATTTAAATTGGAAACAACTAGTTCTAAAATAACTAATTATCATAAAGAAATTTTATTTATTTATTATCAAAAGTACATTTACACACTTGGAATACTGATAAATAATTGTTTTATACTTTGTGTTTAAATATAAATCAAATTGATAACAACTAAAGTGAAAGATGTAAATAATAAGTACCATAATATGATAAGTCATATTTGGCATATATATATTTTAATAAAATTTAATGTTAATAGCTTTTTATTATACAATAAAATATATTTTTTATTTTTATACTAATATCACAAAAAAAGCAAAAATAAGAAGACAAATTCCTCAAAAATAGCAATAATTATATCAAAGTAAGAAATTAGTTTAAAATAAAAATCACATGAAAACATTGAATCTAGAAATATAGTTTTGACATTATGTTCACTAAAGAGCATAATAATAATTGTCAAAACTACATTTCCTGTAAGCTTGAGAAATTGTTATAGTTTTTCAATAATTGTAAACAGAAAAATTAGCATTTTAAAATTAAAATTTTCATTAATAATTACAAAATCAACTTAAAAATCTGTGCACGTCAATTGAGTAAACTATGTCATTATTTTAGAATTTTTGAGACAAAATAAATCTTAGATTGAATACACTTGTTTTTCAAGTATCTAAATGTACTTCTGTAATACGCTTAATAATAAATAGTCTGTTCAGATACACTAAATTGAAAAAATTGTGCAACTAATTCAATGCTGAAATACATCATATGAAAGGAAAGGTGTAACTTTTTGTTTCAGATGCAAAATTTAGATCAATTTAATGGAAATTTACTTAATAAATAATAAAGTAAATACAAGTTATTGAGTAAAATTTGGATAGGAAGGAAAAAATTGTATTTGTAATAAAAGTAAATAGATTAGTATTAAATTTCACATTTTTAAAATAAGTATTGGATTAGATTTGTTTGTCATCACTAGCATACCAAACTACATAAACTATATGATCAAACTCAATTTTGTCCATTTCAAGTAGGACTGGCCTGCATTGAGATTAGCTGGCGTCAGTTAGAGATGAAAATAGTCCTAAACTAACATTTCTTAAGGTGATGAGTGTTACGTTACCTGCATCTATAAATGACAAATAAGCATGTTATTTTGAACTTTTCTCATTAAATTTTTTTTATTAGAATATGAGGAAAATTTCATAAAACAAATAGTGTTATTGTTAGTTTTGAGTTTAAAATAATAATAATAATTAAAAATTAATAAAATTGAAGCACTTTAATGAACCTGAAGGCAATAATGGATCAATTTTTAAAGAATAAAATATGAATTGACATTTTCATATCAGTTCATAACTTTGTGCATTAGCTTATGCACAACTTATTAGCTTAGCAATACTTGTTATGAGTAATAGCTGGGATGTCAGAATAAAAATGTTGATAGCATAAAAAGTGAAAAAAATTTTTTTATGAACATTGATATTTCACAATGCTTATATTAAATAACATTAAATTTTGTTTATTAAAGATATCTCTGCATATGTTATCTTATAAAAATATTGCCATAAACACTGTCAAGAGTATAGCAATAGGCTTATACTCTTTAACATTGCAATTTAAAAAATCCAGTATCAAGTTGCTTAACTTTCCCAGCAACATTTAAAACTGCATGTGGTGCCATCCATTATGATATTTTATTATTAAAAACTTTTTATATTTTTAATTATTATAAAATGGCAAAAAGGTTAATTTTGAGGGTAGGGATGGGTTTTTATAAAAAATTTTAAATGCTAATAACAAGTTAAATTGTCATTAAGCCTGATCCGACTTCAGATATGACACACAATCCCCCTTTATTTCCCCACCCCATCAACCTCTAATCACAAAATGTTTAATTGCGTCAATCCCCAATCTTGGTTTCTTCCAAATTTAATATATAAAAATATCAATCTTGGTTCTTTCCCAATTGAAGGAATCTGAGAATGTTGTTCTGGTTTGCTTCGTAATAATACATACAGTGTCTTCGGTATATATATTGTTACTAGACTCATTAAATGAAGTATTTATGTGGTAATATTAAATTCTTTAAAAATGCTGACAAAAAGAAAATTCTGCATGTCCACTGA
The DNA here is from genome assembly GCF_030686945.1 of Centruroides vittatus. Classification (NCBI taxonomy): domain Eukaryota; kingdom Metazoa; phylum Arthropoda; class Arachnida; order Scorpiones; family Buthidae; genus Centruroides; species Centruroides vittatus. Next base: position 1,306,433 of record NW_027122485.1, read on the forward strand.
AGCATACAAAACGGAACATACAAATTGCTGCTAGTCAGCACCAAACACTGATGATTGGCAATTATGCATTAGAGTTATATAACTGGCCTACATGCATAGGCAAATCTTTTTTGCAAACTTACCAAACAATTACACATGAAAAGTTTTGCATTTATCATGTTAAAAAACATTGTGAGTGGGAAAGATAGACACTATTGTTGTGTTTTTAAAAGATCATATTTAAGCAGTCTAGTATAATGTATTATTATCTAGGTAAACCTAGAATTCTTAGGAAATTTTGTATTTAAATTTGAGTTGCTACAATGATAATAGATAAAAGAAATAAATTAATTTAGTAGTCATAATTTTATTGCAAAGAAAGTTTTTGACTTTAAAACATTTATTGTATGGCAGATGCATTTTTATCAGTAATATTTTCAATATTTATTTCTCTTCAATGTTCAAGAAAATGCTATTTTTATTTTTATTGAATTGAATATAAATTTATATTTTTTTCTAAATATTTTATTTACAATGAATTTCATATTTATTGAAACCAATTACTGATTTTGTTATAAAGAAAATGCTCGTTTTTCTAAACCAATATTTTTGAATGAATATTACTATATTATTAATGAAAATCTGCACTTCTCTAAGAAAAATTTTAAATGAGAGCTTTTATTATATTAAAAGTAATTTGTTTTAATGTAGTGAATGTTCTCTTCATTTATATTTTAAACTAATAATTTAGATTACTTATGTAGGGGGAAAAAGTCTTTCTAAAGAGTCATTATTCAGAAATTAAAATGTCTGCTTCTCTACTTCAAATTCATAATAAAAAATTAATTAATCACTGGTAATAATAACTCCTAAATGGATTAAAGTGTGCAATAATAAAATGATCTATAGATTCAAGTGACATAACTTATCTTTCTGTTAATTCATTATATTATCATTTTTAATATAATTTTTAAGTTAACCTTTGCTATGGAAATGTAAGGAGAAAATTATAACTTATAAATTATGATAATTTGACAGTATAAATTTTCATATTAATTTGCTAATTTCAGAAGAAAATTAAAAATTTAAATAAATTAATATCAAAAAGAATATAATAACTAATACTTCAAAAAATGTTTATTCAATTTTTTTTATTATATTTGAAGATTGTGAATTAGCTTAAAACATTTACTATACAGTTTTTCTTTCTGATGTTTCAGTTAAGCAGTTTATTTATAATTAATATCAAAGAGGACCATTGAGAATGTAAAATACAAACTTCCTATGACAGTATCCATTGCAAAGCTTAATTTTTTCTTTTTTAGTTAATGGAATTCAAACTAATAACAAACTATAACTAGAAGTTTTAAGAAAAATTTCTTAATAAAGTAATAGAAATTTTATTTGATGTTTCAGTAAATGTAAAGGATTTATGTAGTATTATAAAAGTGCATATTTTAACAATTTTATTTAGCTCAGAAATTATGTTTTATTCTCAGTAGAATTTTAAAGTTGGCAGACATATTATTATTATTCTGGTTTATTTGGAAAGAGAGTGATTTAAATGAAAACAAGTATATGTAATTTAACATTATTTAGTTTATTTAAAGTAAAATTTGAAATTCTATAGTTCAAAGAAACTTTTTGGAAGACAATTCATCATAATAGAATTATGATAGTTGATTTTATAGTTGGGTGTGTCATTATATTGAATTGATTTTTTTATTTTTATGAAGTTTTATAAAATTGTACACGTCTTAATTTTAAGTAAAAAACAAAAGTTTACTTTGAAATAGAAAAGAATTGCTTTTTTTCTATATAGTATTTGTTATATTATAATATATTAATTTATAAAAATAAAATAAATATAAAAATTTTATACAAAAAATTATTAGATTTTTTTCCCATAAATTAAAAATTACTATTAAAAGCAGACACAAGTTATGTTTAAAACTTTCTACTATCTTTTAATTTTTTAAAATTATTTTTTCATCATTTTCTTTTTAAACATAATTATTTAATTTTTATTATTTTAAATAACATTTTTTGAAAAATTTAGTTATTTCTTTACTGTTTGTTTGGGCAAAGCTATTATAAACTGAAATGGTGAAATTTTTTATTATTAAATTGTATTTTTGAAATAGCAGAAACTAATAATTTAAGTTATACTCAATGAATATTAATTAAAATTAATATTTTTTACTGTTTGTTTAAACAGGATGGGAAAAAATGTATATATGAAAATTTAATAATAATGCTTTTTTTTTAATTTTACTGTATTTTATAATGTTTAATATACAATCTTAATCTTACCTATTATTTTAATAACATGTATCGTAGTTTCTATTCTGTGTATATAATATTAACATTTTGAATGCCAAATGTTAATATTATGGATAACTTATATTTTATGAAAAATATTAAAAGGTATTAATTTTTGATAAATCTAAAATGAAGAAAAGGTGATTATTAATGAATAAATTCCAACACTTAACTTAATTTCAAATATCTTAAAAGTAGATTGCAATTTTTTCTGATTTCAGAAGTATATTTTATTGTTTTATTTATACCAATTCATCAAAATAATAAATTTAGGTTTTAATTAATATAGTACTTTTTTGAGAAAAAACTAAAATCAGTTTTTTTTTCTTAAAAATTGTGCAGTGTTATTAACAACAATATTGAAGATTCATTTCACAAATCAAATCAAATTAATTTTTTTTAAGTCAAAAAGAATGTTACTAATATTTAAAAATTCGAAATTAAATTATTTCAAGATTTTTGTAATAAGTTTAATATTACTTGCTAATTGCAATTATTATTTATTTCTACAAATGTAAATTTTCTTCTGTTGAAATAAATGCAATGTATAAAATTAGTAACAATTATTTTTTTAGCTATTACTTATTTCAACAAAGATTTGTTTGCTGAATTTTTTAAATAAAATTTTATTTCACTAAAATGCTTTTAAAGTATTTTAAAATACATTTTACTTAAGTTGCTTGATTAAAATAAAAAAGTTTTTATGAAGTATTTATTGTGGTGATTATTATTTAAATATAATACATTGAATATTATGTACACAATATTATTACTTAAATTATTATTTTGTAATTATAAAAACAGTTTAATTTTTTTTTTAATTTTCAGAATATAAATTGTACAGATTATATATTATTTGGTTGAAAGAAGTGATTTATGTGGTAAGTTATTGTAGAGTCATATTTATTGTTTTTAAATGAAATGTCTAAAGATTTATTATATATTTAATTAAAATTTCATGAGTTCAAAAAGTACAAATATTTATTTAAATAGTAATTATTTTTATATTTTGTAAAGTATATGAAGTATCTGATTAAATGATTTAAACAATACTTTTATAACTAATGATAAGCTCATTTTGTTTTATAATTTATAAGAATAAAACTTACAGAGCTAAATGACTTTATAGATTATCATTAAGAGACAATAAGATTTTCAAGATTAAATATTTTAAATTTAATGATTATTTGTTTGATTTTTTAAATACTGCATATACAATAATTGTTTAGAGTTTATAATTGCAATTACATATAAAAATACATTTGGAAGTATATTAATGATTATAATTAAATTAATATTTTAGAGAAAATTTTAAAATAAATTTTTCATACATAATTTGTATTGAATATTATAATAGCTTAAAAATATATTTGTTTCCTTGTTTGAAAATAGAGTAACAGCATCTTGTTTTTTCTTTGGAGAAAAATTCATTTCATAAAATTTCCACTTGTAAAATCAGTTTTGTCTGTCCATGCACTTACTAAAATTGAAAATGTGGCTAAATGAAAAGATCTAGAATGTAGAAATTTGGCATTCAGGAGAATGTACTGCACCATTTATACTTTGCCAGTTTCTATTCTCCTAGGACCAAAATGGCAAAGGGGCAGTATTTTAAAATTTCAAAGTAAAATTAAGTGTCTAAATTAAAAGCTAAAAAATAAAATACGTAATTTTTTATGAGATTTTTGTTTCTAATACTACTTTCTTAATTTATAAAAATAAATGAAATTTTCATAAATTGTAGTACAGCATTTTGAATTGCAAATTTATATTTAATTAGATTGATTTATTATTTTGTAGTTTGCATTAAATTCATTGATTTCAGTATATGTAAAAATTTTATGATGTTGAATTATATTTTCAGAGGTTTTAAAATGAGTTGTATTATGCTTTGACAATTTAATTCATTTTTAAGTTTTAGAAATTTCTATACAATTAATTTTTAGTTTGCACTTAATTTTCCATTTTATATCTTAGATAGGAAATGAAGAAATGTGTTAATGAATTAATATTTATGGTCACTACTTATTGTCTGCAGTGTGTATACCAGCAATTATATTCATATAAGAGTTAATTAGACTAGAATTTTTTATGAAAACAGCATATGTGATATTTATTTTTCTAGTTTGTTTTCTATTACATTTGGTGCTTTAGTGATTAGAAATTTAGATTAACAATTTATATAATCAATAATTATTGTTTGTAAAACATCATTAACTTTGTAAATAATAGATCTACTTTGTATGTGTATGAAGATTAACTCTCATTGGAATTATATTATTCATATTGTTTATTTAAATCTTTTTTAAATTTTCATTAAAAATAAATACTTGTATGAAAAATTTTGATTATTATATGTTTAATTTGATTTTCTAATTAAAAAGTCTGTTTAAATTAACTTTGATAGATTGAGTAGCTAATGGAAAATAATAATTGTTCATTTGATATTAAAATATCTTAATGTTTAGGATTTTATATTTGAAAAATTTTATTTGTTAACATGAATTATTTTATTTTAAAAATATTGTGATTTTAAATAATTTTAGAAATAATATTATAAATAACAGAAATAATTTTAATATTCTGAATTAAATTAGTGAAATTTATAAGATAAAGTTAATTTGTTTTATAAAAATAATGTTTTAAATTTATTTTATTATAGTTATATAAACTTATAAAAATTTACTTCAACTAAACTATAAAAAAATTTTAAATTAAAATATAATTCTCTCTATATTTTTTTTTTAAAATATTATAATAGGGAGAACAGGAGGTATATTAATAAAATCCATCAATTTATTAGAAAGTAGTCAATAGAATAAAATTTGCTAACAGGATAAATTATTATTCTAAATTGAATTCAATTATATTTAATTTAATTTTGTATTTTTATGATTATTATTTCTTTATGTATTATTCTGATGTTTAAATCTAGAAATTGTTTATATAGTTTATCTTTCTCTTCTCTATATTCTATATATAAATAAATTTAAAATATTATATGTCATTTTTGTGTCAGGAAGCATTGTCCTTCTTATATTTTTAATTGTAAAATTTTGTCTTTTTTTCTTAAAATTAGAATGTTGGAAATTTTTAGGATATAAATTAAAGATCATTCATGAAAAAAATTTCTTGCAAACACATTATACAGTATGTAGTATTAGATATTCTGTATCAAAGATAAATCAGTTAGCTTCAGAATCTTTTCTCATTATGCTGAATTGAGTCAGTGAAATTACCTTGTCACAGACTGTTGCAACATTATTAATTGTTGAAAGACAATAAATGAGAGTGGTAGAATTTGTTTAATTTCTAAAATGTGTTTGTTGCTGACAGAATTTTATTTAGCAAAAAAGATTTATTTTTAGTAAGTTTAAAAATTATTTATATATTACATATAAAGAAATATTTATACTGTTTTTTTAGTATTAATTAAAAACATTAGTTATCCTGTTTATAGTAATAAATATTATAATAGAACTTTCACTTACTGTTCAGAACACATTTTGAAAATTGAATCATTAACACTTGCTTATAAAATTTGTTAATTAATCAGAATTATTATGTAACTTTTGCATATAATTAAATAACTTTATATCAAAGTATTTATATTTTATTATATAGATTGTAATAGTTATTTAATGTATATAACAGTAGATAATATTATAAATTACTTTTCAATTGTATTACTAATAGTTTGGTTAATCCATCATTACTTTTAATTTGTTGTTCATTTTTAATAAAAGGAGGAAAAATGTATGTATTTGATTTATTAGTTTATCACTAAATAGAGTAACATCATTTAAACTCTCCCATTTGTGTGATTATAACTGCACTTTCAGGATTAAATATTAGGAAATACAAATTTTATAATTTTTACTTACACAATTTCCTGTTAAAGTATACTAGTGTTCACACACAAAAATCCATTACTTAAATATCTATTTTCTTGTTTTTTTTTTATTAATAATAATAGAAATTTAACTAAATTATAGAAAATTACAATTTTTTCTATTACTAAAATGATCATCATCATAAAAATCCAAAACAATAAATAATAATATTTTCATTTATTTAGACTAGTTCATTAACACCTGCATTCAAATCAAGGGGTGATGGGTTTCCTAAAAAGAACTGATTAATTTTTAACTTGAAAATATAATTTTATAAGATTTGAAAATTGATTTTTAATAATACCATTACAGTTTTAAATCTAACAAACTATTACATTCTGTATGTGAACTTGTATATTTGATAGTTATTATTAAATCAGCTGTTAAAGAAATTGCTATATTTCTTTGAATAAACAATTAAGTTTACATTATTTACAAATATTGTAATAATTTTATATGCATTATGCAGAATTCAATATATTTTATTAAATGCTATAATTACATATCTCTGAAATGTGAATTTATATTCTGTTATTTCTGAAATCAAAATTCAGCTTACTAGAATAGGCAAAGCCCGTAAATCATGTCAGCTTTATGAATGCTTTTTTGATATTAGAAGATAGTTTTATATTATATAATTATAAAAAGAATTATACAATTATAAAAGGAAAAAAGTTACCTGGTTTTAAAAAGAAACAACACATTAGCGATATGCAGTATATATGTATATGTGTATATATATATAAAGATAGGCATTGCAATTTTCTCTAAATGAGTATCGATTATAAGTCAAATCTAAACCATAATCATTAAATTTGAAAAGTCCCGAATTTGATCTAATACAATATTAAATTTAAATATAAAAATTGAATGTTTTATCTAAATTGTTTGATAAAAATACAGTAAAAAAAATTCCTGTCTGATTATAAAATTGTGTTCGAATTCTTGGTATTTACTTATTGTTTCATCGGCATTTTCTTCATGACAAGATTTATTTTGTGATGGCAGATGGCACAACACCAAGATAATGAAGTACAGATGTTATGTCGTGCATTTTAGATAACACATATGAAATATCATACTGATAAAAATAGAATGGCAAAAATGGACTACATTATAGCAAATCATTTTAAATTCTTGTTTCCACCTTTATTGATTCTAGTAAGATGATGATGACAAAATACAAATAAATTTTTTTTTTTTTTTTATACATAAAATTAGGTTAGGGAAAAAATTTTAGCAGCTATGATTAAAAAGAAATAAATTTGTACTAACAGTGTATAAATTAGAAATTTTTTCATATTTACTAAGAATAAAAATATATTTAGTTAGCATTCAGATATAATATATTGTGCCAAATCAAGTAAAAATAATAATAAATCTATTAGCAGAATACTTTGATGGATTAACTGTAGGGTTAATATAAAATGACCTTGTTACATCAGTATTTTTAATTTTGAACTTAATCTTTATTCAAGCTAAGAAGTATATATTATAAAATACAAATATAATGCTTTTGGGCATAACAATAATAATATAGTTTGACATGTTTTAAAGTTGTCACATTTGTCAGAAGTTTTCTGGAAAAGGCTCATTAACTGTCTACACAATTGTTATCATTATGAAATTTAAGCATCACGTATAATCTCAATCTATCAGATTATTTAGTAAATTTAAGAGCAATATACTTCATTAAAAGTTATTAATGATGAAACACAGTCAAGTACAAAGATATTGTCATAAACAGTTGAAAATTACAAAATATAAAAATTGAAGTATACTATTATTTCTAACTTATCTGATAGAAAATTATTCTGTTTCATTTAATTTTAAGCCAATTCATGTTTGTTGTCATTGTTTGCTGCATATCCGAATTGTCATGTAATATCTCAATTTCTGCTTGTTGCCACATGATGCATTGTACAAGTTAGCAATTAAATCTGTTTACATCCACAGGATTTAGATAAGTTTTACCTTAATAAATTTTGATTCTTGAATGAATTGTTGTTTACATCTAGATTTATCTAGAAGTTAATGATAAATTTGATAATATAATTATATGTATAAAATGTGTGTAAAAGTTTGTTCTAATATAATATTATAAAGAAATAAAAAGATTTTTGATAAATTAGGGTTAAATACATTTTTATGTTCATTTTAAATTAAGTTAAAATTGCAAGATATCACCAGCTTTTTTTTAGTTGTGGTTCTTTATTAAATCTTGTTTATGGTTCTTTCAAAATATTTTTTATATCAATTCCAAAATTTACTATGAATGGTTTTTCTAAACATTTTGCTAAAAAATTATTTTCTAACTGTTTATTATACTAGATAGGTTTTAGCTTAGTTCTTACATTTCATTCACTCACACAATTGTTTCATTTCATTTTGGATGAAAGCATTTTGCCAAGTAGCAGATGACATATGAGTTTTCTACCATCTTTTGATCTCTGTCAAATATAAGAATTCTTTCCCTTTTGTATTGTTTACTATTATTGTATCTGTAGTGCATTCCTGACTACTAGACTATTCAATCTATTTCTTATTTCCATTTTTTTTCTCTCTTAAATATCTATTCAATTATTTTCAAATTTGTAGTAAATAAGAAATTTTTCATGCAGAATGAGTGAAAAGAAAAAAATAAAATTTTTATACTAATACCAAGTATGAGATTTCATTTGTTCTTAATCATATTTTAAAGAAAATTAAAAATGTGGTTATGCAATTTATAGAAAATTTAAAAGAATCATTTTAACTTTGTGTGAATTTTAATTTAGTAGTCATATAATAGTTATGATGCAAATATATATATATATACATATATGTATATTTATATGTTTTATCATTTACGGATACTATATACAGTATATATCATTTATTTGAATTTATGGATGATAAAAATTTAACAAAATCTGTGTTGTAAATATTTTCTGCCAGTTGTTTTACTTTTATAGTGATCATATACAATAACCTACAACTTTACTTTTGTAATTTTAATATAAATTTTCTCCGACCTGCTTTTTTATATAAAAGAATTAATAATAAAAAAAACCAAACTTAGAGAATTTAAAAACAAATAATAACAATAATTTGTTGTGTATTGTATATTTATATTTTAATATTCATGAATAATAGAAAATCATTTATTTATTTTATTTATTTTTAAAAACTATTATTAAGTTGATGAAATTTGCAATTAATATTAACATAATTGAGAAATTCAAATTATGTTATAATTATAATCATAGTTATTATATGATTAAGAATCTAATTATAGTAGTTTTGATTGTGGGATAATATAATTGTAGAGTTTAATTTAATATAATATAAAAAATTAATGAACCACATTATAAAAATTAGTTTTAATTGCAGAAGTTAGTTTTTCTTAAACCTTAATTTTAGATTATTTAGTCAGAAGTAATAATATATAGTTTAAAATGTACATTACAAGCAATTCAATTGCAAAGATTTAATCATATAAAATCATTTTTAGTGATTTCACAGATATATAGGAAAAATCTGGATAAATAAATTTTTATATTATTTAAAACCATAATTTAGAACTATTAATTTATATAAAGTATTTTGTTATAAAAATTGCATTTTAAAATAAAAATTCTTATGTTAATAAAAAACTAAACTGTTTGTTTATTTTTTTTAAATTTATCATTATTTTAATGTTTTGAACTTGTAAACATTGTAGTTTAAAGCATTATATTCAAAATATTTCAACCTAAAAGTATTTTATATTTTTAATATTCCAAATTTGATTATTGAATTTTAACATGAAATAGCTGAAAGATAAAACATAACTTCAAAAATTGAAGGGCTAAAATTGACAAGGAATTTGAAGATATTTATAACCAAAGATTTAAAATCAAATCAGAAAACTTAATTTTAAGTATTTTGAAATAAACAGCAATTCAATAAGTTTAAAAATTTAGAAATATTTTCAATTAAATACTCCATATTATTCCTTTATTAATTTAAACTTTGTAGCATTTAAATATTTTTTATATTTAATAATTATTAAACTTATATCATTGGATAGAAAACAGTCTTATTGTTTAATTATTTTTATACTTCACATTGTTGTTGACACACAAACCCCATAAGCACCTGTTGTGACTATGAACAATAACACATGTAAAACTTAGACACTGTATTTTGGTTTGGGATCGGATACATGAATAACGGCAAGACAGTAGGCCTACTCTCTAACCCAATCTCTCTCACATTATTTTTCCCTTTTTTCCATTGAGAGGTGCCCTAGTCGTCATATTCCTCACAGCAGCAGAAAAAATTTACAGGAGCCACAAAAGGCATTTAATATTTCAATATTTTTATAATAGCATAGGATTTTCTCATGTGAAGTTTATTATAAGTTGTAATCATGTAATTACCTAGATTCACTACTGACTAAAAATTCAACAAAGAAAAAAATATTTAGTTGTTTTCTCAGCAATGCAGACTGTCTGATTATATACAAGCTTATTACAAGTAACAGAACAGCCAGTTCTATTGGTTGAATGTTTTTGAGATGTTTGTAGAACATGCATACTCTGAGAATCTGTACAATCATGACATCTTATAAAACTGTAGTGGCACTTATGAGGTTTTTATATCAACAATGATATGTATAATGTAACTATATCAATAATGATATGTATAATGTAACTAACTGCTTAAATACGTCTTATAAGCTGAAGTGCCAAAACACAAGAGACAGCAGATCACTGTAAGTTCTTTGCCTTCCTCTCACAGGAATGCAAAGCAGCTTGATTGTCTTATGTGAAAGAGGCACGTGCCGAACGTTCCAAACCGAATAACGGAAGATTTTCGTTGGCGAATTTTTAAGAAATATAATGTATTCTTTTAGCGTTCGGTAACTTCGCCGGTTCGAAGGAGATTTTAGATCGGCACGAATTGACGGTGCATGCGCTGAAAAGCACACACGCTACGTGTGCGCTTGTCGGCGTGTTTGAGTGTTTATGCGCTTGTAAAGAGTGACCCAAATTTCGGGCAAGTCCAGGGTGGGGACGCCAGTATATAAAGTCCTGCCAACCTACACCCATGCATCAGCAAATGGAATTAGAGGTCTTCACGAAGCTTGCTACAACAAAGAGATCACAATGTGCACCAAAAAACCGTGGAAACCACCAGGTAGTAACACGATTCTTAGCCACGAATGGTCTCAGGCTCTTAATGTCAGATAAGGACAGAAGATTTGTCTTATGCAGAGAGACCGATTTTATTTCTAGAGCGAATGACTTTCTGTTGCATTCATGCTCAGTGGAGATGGACAGAGATCCAACGCCAACTGTACTGCGAAAGGCAAGGAAAATTACAACACTGCCAGGACTAGCACTGACTTTACCTGGTCACCTTGAACCTCCATCAAATGTTGCCTGCCCTAGGCTGTTCTTTCAGCCCAAAACGCATAAAGAGAACTGGCCGTTACGACCTTTAGTAAACAAAAGGTCGCATCCAACTTACCACCTGGAAAAAGCCCTGGCAAAATTTCTACGAGAGCTGCTCCCGGAGTCACCATTTGTCACTCCCTCCTCCATAGAAGCCAAGACCACTATCGAAGCCAACATCACAAGAGCAAACATCAACATCTGCACCTTCTACAAAATGGACGTGATATCTCTATACCCTTCCGTCCCCACGTTTGAAGCCGTAATGCTAGCCAATATTATGCTCCTTAAGAAAGGTCTCACAGTTCAGCAGGTACTGGATATTCGTGAAGCGTTGATCTTCGTCACTGAAAACAATTATTTCCGCTTCAACCAGAAAATCTATCTCCAGAAACAGGGAGTCCCTATGGGCTCCCCCCTCTCTGCAGTCTTGGCCGAGCTCGTCATGAGGGACGTGGAGCAAAAAACTTTCAACGCACCGCTCACTATTTGCTACCCCCTATTATACCTACGATATGTTGATGACATCATAGTAGCATGGGGGAATTCAGAGGAAGAATTTATCCGATTTATGCAGCGATTATCAAGCGTTTATCCCACCATCAAATTCACTTGGGAAAAGGAGCGGAACCAGACAATAACATTTCTGGATATGCAGATACAGAAATCGCCGGAAGGACCACGGTTTGCGGTATACCACAAGTCCGACATGATTCCCCACATCACTCCAGCTGACGCCTTCCAACCATCGCGGTATATCAATGCCGCCATAGCAGCTCTCATCAGAAGGGCGATACTGCTTCCCTCATCGCAGGACCTAATAAACGATGAATTGGAAATCATACGAATGGCAGTATTACAAGCTGGATTCACAGGCGCCAAATTTACGCACGTACTGCGTAGAGTGAACGATTCCATCCACCTGTTCACCATGCTACACAACAAAAAAGAAATGGCAATAGTACCGTCAACATTACCATATCTAGGAGCACAGTCCATACTCATTAGCCGTGTATTCCAGCGGTACGGCTTCGTGCTCCCCTTGACCCCTCTACCCAGCCTACGCAGAACCATATGCAACGACCGAGACAAAATCAGCGCATTAGAAAAATCGGGGGTCTACGCGGTGCCACTAAAAAATCCAACAACAGGAGAAATAGAGAAATATATAGGGGCAACAACAAGAATGATCGCCTGCCGTATCGCGGAACACCAGGACGATATAAATAAAGGAAGGCAAACAACAGAGCTGACCAGAAAAGTTCTACAACAGGGTTACACTCCGCTTTGGTCAGAAACAGCGCTCCTAAAAAGCTCCAACAATAGAAAAATAATATTCATCTGGGAAGCGATCCTCACAATAACAGCAGAGGCATGCAACGTCCCCACCCTGGACTTGCCCGAAATTTGGGTCACTCTTTACAAGCGCATAAACACTCAAACACGCCGACAAGCGCACACGTAGCGTGTGTGCTTTTCAGCGCATGCACCGTCAATTCGTGCCGATCTAAAATCTCCTTCGAACCGGCGAAGTTACCGAACGCTAAAAGAATACATTATATTTCTTAAAAATTCGCCAACGAAAATCTTCCGTTGTCTTATGTGGTATTAATAGTCCACAGGCTATACTAATAGCGGTGACAATGCTGTGTAGATAAGATTTATCAACCTTATTGAGAACAGATTGTAAGAGCAAGAAAGTTGGGGCACTCCATTTCTGGCTAAACACAAGAAGCCAGCAGACATCAAAACTGTGGATGCATACAGGTGGTCACAGATTGGGACCACCTGTATGCATCCACAGCTACTAACAGCTTTCCAGGCCTGTAACCATCAAACTATGGCAGTATTGAGGTAAATTACATCTCATTTCATTGCCAATGTCTGCTGACTGATTAGCAGTAGACAGTACAGCAGACACGTCATTTTATGGAGTTCCATAATCATTGTCTCTCATGTGTACTATTGTTTGCATCTAGCATTGTGTTACATGGTCAGATAGTCCCATGAGTAGATAGCCAGGTACATGTTCAGAGAAGATCACATGAAGCCATACCTGCAAGGCTAATGGTGAATCTGTGATGTGGGGTGTGGGTTGTGTTCTGTTGAAGTGCACTTGGACCTCTAAAGTCTGTCTTGAGAAATTTCTGTTAAATGAACATCATTGCTACTCTTTCCACCTATTCCCTGGTTGAAATGGATTTATTTAGCAGGACAATGTCATGTGGCCGTTCATTATGTGATGTAATGTTGTCCGCAAAGGAAACGTACAAACAAAAGAAAAGAGACACGAAAACTTTCTATATTATACAATCCTTTCTTTATTCACAACAAACGGGTTTGGTTTTAAGGAATTCCAACTGTTCTTGTAAACTTTACAAGATTCGAGGTGCATCATGTAGGGTTTCTTGTTGGGTTTTCATACAAGCCGGAAATATAATTTACACATGGAATGGTCTTGTAACAGTCTTCTTAGCCCAACCATGTATGTGAACCTTACTTAACTAATTCTTAAAACTACCTTAAATCTAACTTAACCTAAGGAAGTGAAAATAGAGGTAGAAAAGTGAGGAATGAGGAAGAATGAAAGTCTACAGTCACCCCAGGATTTGTTCTCTCATCTGTGCCAATATGCTCTTTGGGTAAGAGTTCTTTCAGAGGTTATTATTCCTGCCATCTCAATGATTCCTTTGTTGATTTCAAGATTCTTGAGTATCGAATTCTCTTTCCAATTCAGTGCCTAGGTATGATTCTTTCCCCGTACCAAACTATACAGTTCTGTGAGGTTCTTAAAGGCGTCTTCGAGCCTTTCGCTAATACGAAGTTCCTTCCGTATCTTCTTTCTTAACAGTCTTTGTCCTGTTGATCTTCTCATTGTGATCTCCCTTCAACCTTCTTAACAATGCAGCTAACCCCTTCGGTCTCCAGTCAAAAACTGATCAACTCACCAGTCGTTTATCACCTGGTCACCTTATCTCCTATTGTTCTCTTCCTGTTCGTGGAATGGCTAATCCTACCCAAAGGCAATAACAGTCGTCCTAGAAAATTCCAGAAAAGGATAGAAGAAAGAAATAGAAGAAATCTCAGAAATAGCATAGAATTATGACTATATACAAATATACATGTTTTAATATATATACATACAGGTATATATATTACTTGTCTTACATCGGTGATTGGTTCCAGGAGAGGCGATGTAAGTCGAAAAACGACATAAGTTGAATTTACTTGTGTAGTTGAATTTAATGTAGTTGAATTTAGCGGTCTTTAAGTGCTCATTATTGGCATTTAGTTTCGACGTAAGTCGAAACTAAATGCCAATAATGAGCACTTAAAGACCGCTAAATAAGACGACAACACAGAAGTTTTCATGTTTTGTTTTCTAGGATTTATGAAACGATGTAACTCGAGAGCGACGTAACTTGAGGTATACCTGTATATATATATATGGCTGACGGCCACAGTTATTTCACATGGCTTATGGATGATAGGAGACTTGTTTGAAAAGCATTCCAATGCTTCCCTGATGCTTCCTTAATTTCTATGGTTGTCAGATTTTAAATCAGTTGAGCACTTTTAGACACTGGGCAGACTGCTTGGAATGACTTGGTGTCATCTCCAACATGATGGAATTATGGACTTCCATCCAAAGTGCCTGGATGACTAAACCCATACACTAGTTCCAGCACCTTGTCAATTCCATTTCATGCTTTTAAGTTATTGTTGAAAGGAAACTGTGCATTATTAGTCTTTTATCTTTTGGTTTTTGGCATTTCAGTTTAAGTTTCAACTAATTCATATCATGAAAATGATCTATTGTTGATTAATTCAAGCACTAGTCTTTGAAAATTATTTTCCAAAGTTCTATAGTTTAAATTTGTTATTCAAAAAATTGTCATTTTTAATCTTGATAAAATAAAAACTGTGTGTATGTTGCATACTCTTATGCATGTACACGTGCAATTTGTATATGTATATCTATTCATGTGTACATATATAAGGCACATTGCTATATATATGTACACATTGCCTTTATAAGGCACATTGCCTGATAAAGCAACTTTAATACGGCTGGATAAGCAAGTCGATGACATAGTCCATTTCATTTGAAATGATATGTCATTTGTTTGCTTACCTAGCTGTATTAAAGTTGCTTTGCCAGGCAATGCCTCTATATATAACATACTGTATTTAAACATACTTTGCACAGTTTTTATGTTCTATTTGCTTTTACTTATATAGTATTTTTCTGTTTTTTATTTTTATTAGAATTGTACTAGTGGTGATGTAAAGATGAAAGTATTCAAAAATGTTTAATCACAAATCGATTGCCTAGCTTCTAAAAGTTTTGACAGTTTGTTGATTATTGTATATTGTATTCAAATAATTTGTAATTTAAGTACATAAAAATTTTAGTTTATAAATTAAAATGAAAATTTTAATAATGAAACTGATTAAAGGAAGAAATACTAAAATCAAATTTATAAATTTTTATAGAAATTTTGTAATTTTCAAGAGATTAAAAATTCCTGTTTGAAATTTAATTTTATTGATTTGATGTTGAATTGATAACATAGCATAAAAAATGAAAGTATTTTCTTACATCTAATAGATTCTTAGAAGTAATAAAGTTATAGTTTACTTTAATCATTTAAAGTGAGAGTTTTTTGTATGAATTTGCTAGCACTATTTAAATGTTAATTAATCTATTAAGAAAAAGAAAAATATACATTTGACACTAAATAAATTATAGTCTGTAATATAGTTTAAAAATTTTTTTTACTTTTTTCTTATTAAATTATTTTCTTATTGTTTCTTATTAATTTTTGGAACAATTTAAAAAGTTAGATTTTTGCATATATATATATATATGTATGTATATACACCGTATATATCTTTTTTCTAAGTGAAAAATTTTACTTGTAAATTGCCTAATATTAAGATCTTAATTTGTTTTATTTGTTTACAAAAGATATATGGTAATGCCCAATGAGCAAAATAAGCCACCCCCACATTAACAATAAATAAAAAAAATTTACACTAGAATGTCAGAAACAATACACTCTCACTTTACTCAACACAAATTAACTGTTATAGCTAAGCATCTTTTGGCTTAAAATGGCTATACAATTATGCTTATTATGGCTTAAAATTAACTGCATGACTTATTTTTTTCTACTACCAGATACATATAAAATATATAGTTAATGCCATCTCAGTATGAACATATATTATTTTCTTAATTTCTAAACAGAAACATAGGTTTCTACTATGTAATTGGAAACATCGGTGTCTAACAGACGTTGTATTTTTGCCGTAGACTTTGTTTTGCATATTTGTTACTATACAAGAGGATTTTGATGTTTTTTGAGCAATAAAAAAAAATGCAAAATTATCATTAGTAATTCAAATCTATTCAAAATTAACTTCATAGTAGTAAAACTAAGGAAATTTTTGAATAAATTTTAACTTTTAGCCATTTGTTATTGCACATGTAATGCAAACTTTTCTTCATCACTTTAGACAAATTGGATTGTTACATTTGATATACTTGTAGGAAATTTTTCTGATTTTGGAGATGGACACTTGGTCTTCCTCTTCTCAATCTTGTCTCTCAAAACTTGATCATCTGCAGCAATATTTCCATATTCTGGTATTGCTGCTATATCAATGTAGTAAAATCTCTGGGTGGATTAGGATTACTGAGTTGCCTTTTTATACGTGGGTTCAACAGAGAGTGAGCTGAGTATTTAGCAAAATGGAATTTTTTGATGTCTGGATTTTCATAATTTCATAAATAAAGTAAGCTCTTGATGATTTACCAGTACTTTTTAATGGAATATTCATAGTAAAGAATTCTAAAATTAAGGAAAAGCTTATCATGAAGCAACAAAAGTAGCAATTGAAAATTATATAAACACCCAGTCAGTAAGACTTTCACATTTTTAAAAATCTATATGTATCGTGAAACAGTCATAAACTGAATAGTAGTAAGACATGTATAAAGAAGGCAAGTTGTTGAAAATAATATACTATGGAAGTGCAATACAAAGCTTGAACAGTTCTGTCGCATTATAACATAATGTAACAGCAACTGTCTCACAGACCAATGTTTCTGTTTAGAGATGAAAAAATTACAATTAGAACAAAATTCAATTTTTTACTTACATTTGTAATATAAAATATCTTTTGTTTGGTCAGTATGATATACTTAAATATACTAACAAAAACTTCACTCTTTGGAAAAAGTTTTTCAAGTGTGAAATGTGAATTCTGGATGTAAATTTGTTAAGTTTACATGCAAATATGTCAATGTTAAATTTTAAAATAGTGCAACCTACTTTCTTACTTAAAACATTTTACTAAGTATAGCATTAGTTATCTTTTGTTATACATTTAAAGAACTCTCAAAATTTGTAACATGTTTTTTTTTTTTTTAGTTATTCTGAATGCTCACAAAAATTTTGCATCATATTAATAAATCAAACCAGTCCTTAGTTTAGGTAACCAGCTATAGTAGACTTCACTTATTGTAATCACTTTGCGACTTGCCTAAACTAATAACATTATACAAAATAAGTAAATAAGACTACAGTTAGTCAATGAAACCAGAATTTCTTTTAACATTAAAAGGACATGTTAAAACAATTTTAAGATATGTAACTAAGAGTTTATAATTATTATTATAATTAATAATTTATCCAGTACTGGTTAAAACTGATAGTAATAACCAATAACATATTCATGTTATTAGCTATTATGTTTAGGCTGGTAGCACAAAAATAAAATATAAAAAGATTGATTTACTTCAAGATGATGATAACAATAAGTGAATACTAATTACAATGATGCAAATTTTTTTTATAACTTGTATGTTTTGGGATCTAATTTTGATTACATTATCTGTGATTACAATAAATGAAGGTAAAAATAAGTTTGGTATTTGACAAAACATATTTCTATCTTTAGTTTAGAACAGTTTAAGAACTAACTAATTTTCTTATTGTATAGAATTTGAATATAATGCTACTTTATTGCAGAGATTTGAAACATTACATAGAATTTCTAAAGTAAACAAAAAATTTTTTTATTATAAGATTGAAAAATTTAAATTTTTCTAGTATGCAAATAGAATTTTTATTTTCAACAAACTGCATTTCAGAATGAACATATGAATCATCTACCTATTGATTAATTGAAAATGTTTGAATGTGCTTTACTTTATCACTAAAAGCAATTTTATGAAAGAATACAACTGATCAACAAATCTAGAACTGACCTCTTCTTTGTTTTTTTTAAACAAAAATATAATATTAAGTTAGTAAATTATTGTAATTTTATTTTATTTAAATATTTTGCAATTAAAAAAAAATGTTCTTATATTGAAAATTAAAATTAACAATCTGAAAATGTATATTAATGGCAACTATCAACAATGTAATATACAATTGCTTCTTTTCTTAAAAGTTTTTTGTTTTTTGATTATTTCTGTACAGAACACTATATAATAAAATATTTACCGTAATTGTTTTAATATAATGTTATTTTTTCATTGTCAAAATATATATGCTGTTCATATGATAAATATACTACTTGAGAAATATTTTTAATTAAGAAAATGATGCAATTATAAATACCGTATTTTATGGACTATAAGATGCTACGGACTATAAGACGCACCTTAATTTTTAAGCAATTTTAAAAAAAAAATACCTATAGGAGGCTACGGACTATAAGATGCTCCTGAATTTTGGAGGCAATTTTTCGAAGAAAAAAGTGTGTCTTATAGTCCGTAAAATATGGTATATACTTAAACCTAATTAATCAGATTATTTTCTGGCTATAATAAAAATGATTAAACTAACAATTTCATCTAACAGATAGTGCTTAATTCATGGTCATATATTATTATTAAGAGTGTATTAAATTAAATTCATTTATTGGTAGTTAATATAATGCTACTTTATTGCAGAGATTTGAAACATTACATAGAATTTCTAAAGTAAACAAAAAATTTGTTTACTTTGGAAGGTTTGTTACTTAAGGTGTTAAAAATGGATTATAAAAATCAATGTATAAACATTTCATATTCCTTGTGTATGTTTGTCTGTATGTATATTAAAATATTCAGTTTTGTGCTAAATATAATTTAGAATTGTTTATATTACAGACATTTTATATATATTTATATTTAGAAATTTGTGAGATTTGTTAAAATACAACTTATGCATATTATTGAAGTTAAAATATCATAAATTACATATTTCATACTGATAGCAGTAATCTTATATTAAAAAAAAAAAGAAAAAAAGAAAAACCATTTTACAAATTAGATATGGCAAATTATTGATTATTTCTATTCTAAATAATTATCAGATGAAGATCTATTTTGAATTTTCCATTTTATTTGTACAATGGAGTAGACATTATGCTATATTTATTAAGAATAACATTCTTGTAACTTTGCTAAAAATAAAACTGCAGATAGATCTATCTTTGATAATCTTCTGAATTAAAAGTCTGGAAAAAGATTATTCACTCTTATTAGTGAATTGATTATTTTAGTTCTTTTCTAATATTCAATATCAAAACATCTATGTTTGAAGAATGGAGAAAATTGTTAAGGAACTTCAATCATTCAGTCAATTGAATTGACCAGTTGAAAATCCTGTCCAGAATCTAGCAGATTATTAATTGAAGGCTTTATCGAAAAGCCAGTCTTTCAGACATAATCCTTTGTATAACATTGAATTAGAATTTAATGACTATCTCTATTTGGATATTAAAGTTTGAATGGAAATGGTTAATATCATAGTTCACCATATTTTACATCAACTTCAGTTATATAATAATTATTATAAATTATCATTTGAAATCTGTTGTGTGTTAAATAAATAAAATCTTTTGCATTTCTTTTTTGTTTGTTTTGTTTTTCTTTCTCTGTTCTAAAGAGTTGAGATATTGTATTTATTGACTGTTAATGTATTATGATTTAAAATGTGAAGGTTTAATTTAAATAATTATCAATCTTCCAGATGAATAATAATAATAATAATAATGTTTGTTTGGAAGATTATTGTATTGACTTCAGAAATCATAAACACTTAATTTTTCATCTTCACTTCAATTAAGTGATTTGTATATATTTATATTGGTTTCAAATGTCATATTTATAACAGTTTAAAATGAATGAATTTTATGAGACTAAAAATAGATCAAAATTGTTATAAAAATAGTAAGGTGTTAAAAATGGATTATAAAAATCAATGTATAAACATTTCATATTCCTTGTGTATGTTTGTCTGTATGTATATTAAAATATTCAGTTTTGTGCTAAATATAATTTTGAGTTGAAAAAATTCAAAATAAACTAAATTAAATTAATGAAAATACCAGAAGTCGGAATTAACAAAAATAAAAATGCATAGAAAATTAATGATTTTTACATATTACTAAAGAAAATAAACATAAAACAGCTAAAATATCAAACCAGTTATTTTTTATGAACAAAACTAAGAAAATCTGATTTTAGGATCATGAATTATAGAAGGAAAAAATTTACTGTCACTATGATACTGATTGAGTTTGGAATTTACAGTAGGTCAGTGACTTTTTACCTTTACTACTGGATAATATTGATTGTTTGTAATAATTCAAAGAATTTCTGAGATTGTTCCATATTGACTTATGATTTTGTATTATTACAGATTTTCTATTTTTTTACATATTATATGAATGTTGTAAATTATCTGTTTTTCAGAATTTAGGCTACAATAAAATTAATTCTTTTTAAATTTCATTCTTATAAATATTTATTTTATGAAATCAGATTTATATATGAATTTTTTAGCTCTCTCTTTCTCCAAGGATGCATGAAGATAGGAATTGGTACATAAAATTTTTATATGAACATCATAATGAAGTTCATAGTCAAAATATATTGTTCATTTGTTTTAAACTGTTTATTTGGGTATGCAGTTTTAGTGATCGAAAAGGTTTTCATAAATGTTTAGCATGCAAAAACATGCAAAAACCTT
Organism: Centruroides vittatus; assembly: GCF_030686945.1. Lineage (NCBI taxonomy): Eukaryota > Metazoa > Arthropoda > Arachnida > Scorpiones > Buthidae > Centruroides > Centruroides vittatus. Next base: position 1,328,084 of record NW_027122485.1, read on the forward strand.
AATAATGAAAAATTGAAAATAAACAATTCTTATTAAGAATCAGTCATTTGTATGTATATGTAAAATTTCAGTTAACAATAATAAGACTTGAAGAATATTAATAAGGAAGGGAGTATGAAATTTGAATTAAATAAAGTATGTAAGAATGCTTTGAGAAAAGAAAAAATGTTAGAAGTACTGGATAATGGAGTGATGATTTATTAATCAAACTAAACAATCCAACATAGCTGAAAAAAAATTTCTATCCTACATCAAGTTTTCCTTTACAAAAATCGAAAACCGATGGCCGAAAAGCGGATGAACATACCGTTTTACCAGAAAATACCGACACCAAGCTATCAAAAGAAACAAGTTTTTCCGACAATCTCAAGGAAAAAGTTTTACCTACTCTACATGTCTTGATGACAGAGCTAATTGCTCGCACAATTTCTAATATAAAGAAAAATGCCTTTCAACCTAGTTCTGGGCGATTGCGGAAATTTTGGGAATTAGTAGCGGAGAAAAGAAAGCATTATTTAAGAATCGAAATTTAACTTTCAAACAACATGGAAAAACGATTACCAAACATCGCAATACATGATGCGAGAAAGCCATTTTATGCAAAAATCGGAAGCGATTATCTATGCGTCTTTGCGAGATTATCGATCTAACATACCAGAACTCTGCTTTTATTCGCATAATATTCTCCCTTCTCGGCTAGCAATCACGAATCTTGATCTAAACTCAATTGAAAATCCTTGGGGCATTTTAGCTCAGCACATCTCCACCGACTAGACAATTCGACAGTGTAAATCATTTCGAGCAAGCTGTTTTGGTAGATGGAGGAAAGCTTTCCTACTGGAGAGCTTCAAAAACAGATGAAATCAGTTACAAAATAATAATAGTAATAATAAAATAAAATAAGAGAAATAGTAATGTTCTTACGCCTAAATGCGCTGAAAACCATTAATAAATAGTTTTGAACTCATAATTCAGTTTGACAAACGGCTCAATAATTGGAAACGCTTCAAAAATTGATTCCAATATTTCTCCAAGTCACTGCTGTAGAATTTATTCCGCGATCGGAAGCCTTTTACCAGATAAAAATAAGCAATAATTTAACTATGTTGTTAGCATTTCATCCCGCAGGCGTCATGTTAACAAATATTTCGATTGTATTCTCCAGAATGTCCGTATTTGTCAGAAAAATCCTTGACGTAATGGTATCCAAAGTGTTACCCGCTACACTTAGCTGTGGATAGTTTTGTTTACGTTAGCAATAGGTCTTTATCGAATGACGATGGAAGAGAAGTACAGTCCCACAGTGGTAGTTGTCGAAAATTGCTGCACTGGTATAGAATGTAGGTGAGGGACTCTTTAAACGATTGTGCATAATCCATGTTAATGATATTTCGACATAGAGACTGCTTTCTATAAATTTATTGAATAAATAAATACATTTATGACATTTATGCTAAAGTAAAAATGAATAAAAGAAATTTTAAACTGTTACTGTTAAAGGCATAAACTTGGCTGCTATTTATTTTTATAATTGGAATATCTAGTCCTTAAACATCTGTTTAACGAAGCTTTTAATTACAATAAACATAATTTGAAAGGGAAGAAGTGCGTACTGTTATTAATGTGGACATCGAGAAAAGAGAAAAAAAAAGCTCTGCATTGCCCAGTCGAACAATCTCTTACAGACATCGTTGGTTGATTGATTTTGAATCCGTCTGAGATTGGTCGTCACAACTGGAGAGTTTTCTTTAGCGTCGTTGCAGAAGACCCCCTTTTTTCTGCTGCTGAGTCGTTGCAGTCTCTCTATCTCCCTTTAAATGATCGGGCCCATACAACGTCGGTGCTAACCTACTTTTCTCCACCCATCCTTTTCTTTCTTATCGATTGAATAACGATTTACAATATCCTGACTTTCAGCGTGTGTCGGTCGGGTCGAGTGGGGCGGTCGAAGCTTCTCAAAGACTTACATGTGTTTTTCCGTGTTATCTAACGAGACTTGACGGTAAGGCGGGAAATAGGATCGTCTTGTCACGTGGGCGAGCGCATCATTTATTCAACCGGACCCAACGGTTACGGCCCGTTCTGCTTCGTTTCGTATTCCGACGGTAGCCTTACACGATACGCTCGATCTTCTTTTTTTTTTTTTTTATTCTTTCGTAGGTTTCGGACCCGTAGTTTTTCTGACAGCTCACATCGATCGAAATCTGCTTGCCAACGAACTTAAAAGCCGGTACGATTGGTCTCGTCAATTATGGCGATTTATATAATGGGAAGTTCTTTTCGTAATGATACTGTAAGAGTCTCGTTATTTTTCTTTTATGTGTTGCTCGAACACGCGGTCGAGTGGCAAAAACAAGAAGAAAGCAAAAATGCATTATTGACGCGGAACCTTTTTTCTTCTTCATCTCCCTATGCTCTCTCTCTCTCTCTCTCTCTCTATCTATCTATCTATCCACCCCTCTCTCTTTCCATCTTAATTCTGTAAATGCACTTTTTCGCCCCTTTCGGAAGGGGGATCGTTCCATTACTCGCTTTTTTTCAATTACACCACTGCTGGTGACAGCAACAGGAAGTTGTCAAAATCCATTTGGACAGCTTAATTCCGCAAAATGAGACCCATTTCGTTGGGTTTCTGATTCTAGCCGTTCAAAAATGCTTTTCTACATGAACGTAGTAATCGATCTAAGATTCTGAAATTCGAAAAGTACAATTCACTAGAAGGTTTTTCGCTGCTTCGTTCGGTGATGAAGGATATCTTGGGATTGGAATCCCTCTACCCGTTTTGTTTCCTAGGAATCGATATTGTCGATTGTCAATTATGCCATTGATTTTTTTCCTTCTAATTAAGTTTAAAGTTTTTAATTATTAAACTGCTGTCACCGGGAGGTTCAGAAAAATATGATGTAACAGCTTTTTTAGACGGGACTACAGCTGAAATTAGAAGCATTTAATCAGATATTTTAAATGCTATTTCTGTACGCGAAACTGCTGGTCACCTTACTTCACTGCAATATTATGATTCGGTTCACGTCAACTATCCTTATTAATTTAGATATTTTTAGCACAAAATTTTCAGGTTCAGGTTAATTGATGTAGGAATGATATGGGATAATGTGCTACCGTTGATAAGTAGAGAATTAAGATTCATTTTTGGCATATCTGATAATTAAAAATTAGCATTTATTTTAGCTAATAAAACTGGGAAAAGCTGAAAAATTGAGCGGCACTATCTACGAGGAAAATACCGTTCGGGTTTTTCCTGTGGTCAACTAAAACATTCACAGAAATGGGCGAGGGAGGTGATTTTATTCGTTTTGTTCCTGTCGCCTTAAAATTGTATCCTTACGATGATATGTGAAAAGAGAAAATAGCTGGTTAACTCAGTTTCGGATAAATTTTTGTCATACTCTCGGCCACGCTAAATTAGGTCGGAAGATGCTAATCGAACACGGAAGGGCGTCGGTTTGGCTGAGCACATCGATTCAAGCCGCTCGATACACGACTACAAGTTTCGAGAGGTTGCGCATTTTACAGTCATTACTCCGCGCGTAACTCGATCGCGTCTCTCATAATCGGTTAGTTCGTTGCTAAATATATTTCGGGTGAAAGACAAAAGACAGGGAAATTGTAGTAAAGGGAAAGGGAAAAAGAGACGGAAGATCTAGGATGTGGCGCAGGTGGAGAGACAGCGGGAGGAGCTTTAATTCTGACAGGCAGCAGATTATCGTGATAACTAAGTTCGAGTAGAGGGATTCGATTGCCAACTAGCCCGGCTTTGCTACTAGCGTAATCCATCGGCATTCACGCTGTCGGGCTAACTGGACGGTGAAATATGTATGTCGTGTTGTCGTTGGCAAACAATCGATGACTTTTGCTCTTTCCTTCCTTCCGGAGTAGGAAGAATGAATGAAGTCGATATTCATTTGGACTTACGGAAGGTTCACGCATTTCCATTTTACCCGAGTTTTCGTGTCATATGGCCTTCTGACTAAAGTGCTAAATATCGAAATTATTCTGATAAAAATAGAAAGTTATACGAAAATTTCCCGCATATTTTCTCAGATTAATGATCCAGATTCCTACCAAAGTAACTCATGGATACATAGTGGATGTTATTGTTAGATCCTGGCCTTATAAAGTTTCCTAATTACGCGGCTGCTGGAGATGGAGAAGTTAATATATAATGGAAGGAATGGAGCGAAAGGCATTCCCCGCCATGCTCGGTGGCAGCGTGGTCATTCACACTCTCGACTAATTGCATGTATGTACCTAAAGTCCAAAGACAGACTGCTGCTTCCGCGGCTCGGGATAGCAATCCTTCGAATTCCATTTGCCGAGTAATTACCCCGTGTCAAAAGGACACGATCAAAAATCTCGGACTCCTCGTTTTATGGCGCTATTAAACAGGTTAATTATTTATAATGACCTCTTTCTTTCCGCTGCCGGAATTAATCGATGGCAAAGCGCACGTTTTGTGAGAGTGATTCGATAACCTCACATTATATCCCACACTTTAAGATATCGGACGTGCTTTTCATCGATCGCGAAGACCACTTAAACGGCTTCTATCGATTAAAATAGCTATCGGCGTTTTTGATGCGTACCTTCCGCACTCTTCAAGTGCCAGTGTTTTGTAGGAGTCGTCATATTCGTTTAGAGATTAAATGAAAGCTTAAAAGTTGCTTATTGCTTCTTCGTCTTATTTTAATAAACACATTACAGACGTTCATCGGATTTCGCTTCTAAATTTTATAGCAAAAAGTTTCTTAAACTCCACAAAGACATCAATAAGTTAAAATTGATTGGACTAAAACACCTTCGACCAATTCATCAATGTGTTGTTCGAATCCACATCATCTGAGACTTAATTGGATGGGGAAGCGCTATTGACTGTCTGGATCACCAGTAATTGTTGTTTCTGCTCCCCCGCTTTCTTTCCTGTCGAGAGTCGTATTTCGAGAGCATTTCGATTGCATCTTTTGTTAATGGAGTGGACAGATGGTTAATACTGACTTTTTTCCACCGCGTCTTTTCTCTCTAAGGCGTATAGGCGTTATTTCTATGTGTTTTCCCCTTCGTAAAATCGTTTTATCTTTCTGTAAACGTTGCGGGATATCTCAACGATAATCGCGCGCTTTTAGCGTTATCTAACCACCCAAACTGTCCCTAACATTTTGCTCGGAGTCATTTATCTACACACACATTTTCCGAACGGAATCTTCAAATAACCGATCAGAATTGGTTTAATAAAACTTCGCTAATTCTGTAGTACGCCATAATTCTATTTTAAACTAACTGCAATTTTTATAAGTACAATGGATGGTGTGGATATACCGTATTGCCAGCGGGATCGAAACTGCTGATACACGATGTTCCGCGTTCCGTTATCGGGATTGCTTGAACTTTGGGCCGAGCGCTTTCCCCTTCTTTCCCCTCTTTCTGATAACGGTCGAGTGTCTGGTCTAAACAGTTTCGGTGAGCGACGTAGCGAAGCGTCGAAAACTACAACGATATGGCCGATCCCATCTTGTCGAAAATGGAAGCCTTGGCCGATCGGATACTGCCCCAAACACGGTATGTAATTAGAGCGAGAACGGATAATGCTGTAGGCGTGGAAGGGCGCTGTAATCTGTGGTAAACGCGATTCTCCGCCGGCAAATGAGGCGGTGCAGCAATCGGAGGGCGGAATATGCAACACGTGGGACTGGCAGATCGCGTGTACGAGATACTTCCTGTCCCAGGTAGAATTATCCCATATCCAATTTTATTCTGTTTTTGTTTGGCAAAGAAAATAACTTCGGACTACTCGTTCGCAGTAGTTTGTGTTGTTTCGGTTGCTAGCGCCGGTGTTGCAACCATCTGCTCTTTGTTTAAACTGTACGTGCGTCGCAGATAACCGCCCTCCACCTATACGCTAGGAATTATATTTGCCGAGTCACGTCGCTCATCGAATTTCATATATAAAAAATTCACTTTTACCCAAAATTCTTGTCATTTTGGAGCTGAATTTCCTCATTTAACGCACTAATTGTCTTCAGCTTCTATCCATTTATGTGGCAACTTATGCATTTCGTAAACGGATAGTATTTTTCGTTGATAGTTCAATTGGTGAGAAGTTATGATGTTTGACTGCGTATAGTGAATTGGCCGAATTTATAACAAAAGAATTCTCTGCGATTTGGATTTTAGTAAATCCGTCAAGAGACAAGTATTTAATGGAAATCGGAGAAAATAGAGTATATACAATGTTGCTGAATATTATCGTGTCATTTTTGAGATGTGACGGACTGTTGGCGCTTATATCCGAATACGCTATTGCAATTTTTTTCTTAGCTTTTCCACTAGGAAAGGGAAATTTCTTTCCTCCAGGGAAATTTTTCCAATCTGCCGTGCAGGATTTTCCTTCTCTGGCAATCTCTGCCACTTGCGTCGATTCTCGCCTCCCCCATTCTGCTCTTCTGGAAAGATCGCCAAAGGGAAATCCGTTTTGGAGACGTTTCATTTTCCACTCGCTTCACGCTGTTATTTACCTCTGCGCTCTCCCGGCGCGTAACTTTGTTCGGTAGTTAAAGAGATTCTAAGTGACGTCGTAGTAAATGGCTCGAATCCAATCGTATCAGAGACAATGAGGTCATGTGACCCGGCAAGTTTCTCTATTGGATGGAGCCGCGACATCGTAGCGCGAAAGCATGATAAACGAGAAGCCGTTAGTATGGTCATAAATCTGACTATGGATTCAATTTATCGCGATGTTATCCATAAATACACTTTCCCGTCGCAGAATTTTAATGTGGGAAAATCCTTCGCCCCTCCGACCAATTACCGGAGCGTGTCGCGGCGTTTCTGTCTGTAAACTGTTAAGAGGGTGGCAGGAGACGATAGTGATGTTTTACTTTATGGAAACATTCTATTGTTATGCAAGGCTGCATTTTTAGAGGAATGGATGAAACAAGTCTCTAACAGATTACTTATAAAAATAAAATATTTTAGAATATCTGAATAGCGTTTCCTCTTGATGATAATGATGATCTGTCATCGCTATTCCCTTAATTCGTTACATGCATGATAATGGATCTATAGTTTTGAGGGTTGATTTAATTTAACTAGCAAGAACTATTTTGACAACAATTTGGAAAGTTTTCGAAATCGAACGCCGTTGTTATAATATAATTTTTGTTTAAAAAAAAAGAAAGAAGCCTGTTTTTCATAGTACAAATTGTGGTCTTTTTGAAACCGTACTAATCCTGTCTCGAAGGAATTTTTCATTTTCTGTCTAACGAGATGGCCGAAAGGTCATGTGCAAAACTAATGATTTAATCGATAGTTGGTCGGATAAATTTCAACCATTTTCTGCCCCTATCGGATCGAAGGTTTTTTCTTGTTTGTCGTAGAAAGTGATTTTATGATATTCGACCGATCATCCAAATTTACGACTCTAAGCGCGGAGATCTCGGCTAAATGGCTAGAGTTACACTTTATAAAGCATCAAATAGTATTAGACCCGTGCTTCTGTTCCCGATTTGCTTTTAAAACTTTTCTCCTCAAAGTTTCATTTCCTGTATGATAAATGTGCGTAGAATGGGCATATTTTATGAATGAACAATGTTGTTCTACTTCAATTCTCGTTCATTCGGCTTCTTCATTTCTCTGACAGAACATTTGTTCATTCTAACGTTCTTTTGTAGTATTCGCGTCGACAGTAGAAAGATAATTCGTCACCAAGCGATGGGTTTTTTTTTCCTTTAATGGAAAGAAAACATGATAATCAAATAAAATAGAGCAAAAAGGAATAGTGTAATAGAAAATTTTCTATTCGAATAGATTTGAACGTATACTTTTTCGATTTCGGTCCAGTGAGATTTTATCTGTTGATTTTTCAAGTATCATAAGTAACTAATAAGTAGAATTTCTTTTTAATAAGGCGTTTTGATTTTTTCTATATCAATATTTATTTATTTAAATAGAAAAATTAGGTTCACTCACTTATCATTTACAGAATTTTGTGCTTAGATGACCTAAAATTTAATGATATTTTCATCTTGGCCATTTTCAAATTTTATACGATTGATTTATACTTTCGGCTTTTCTACTCGGTAGGAAACCTTTCCAATTCCTTTCTAATCTTCTAATAATTGGTTTTTATTTAAAGCTATTTTCGTCGGAGGACAATAGTATTGCTAACTTTTCTTCTCCAAATAATAATTTAAGTTAATCTTGTCTACTTTTGTAATTCTTAATTGGCTAGATTAGCTTATTGCTAAATTCTCATTAATTTTTAATTTGTTGAGTAAATATAGTTTATTATTTAAAATTAACTATATAGGCCCTATATTCTGATGTTTTGATAATTATATATTATTTGATTGAACTGTTCTTTAATACGTTAGAAATTTTCCTCTTATAAAAGAAGAAAGTTTTTTTCTTGCACTTAAGTATTAAGAACGACATGATTGTTCTCATATTTTTTCTTTTGTCTTTTATTTTATTTTGTGGCATATATGTTATAATATATGCCATTCAGTCAGATATATAAAAGACGAAAACATGTTTTATACAGAAAACTTTAAAGTACAGTTCATACGTAAATAATTCAACGGGAAAAAGCTTTTCTGTGAAGTAAGGCATTCAAATTTTTTGTTAGAAACCAGTGTCTTTCGGCTTACGGTATGCACAGTTCTTTTATTGTTTAAAACGACTACATAAATCCTGACGAATTGTCTATTCCCTTATTAACCCGGATTTAGAGAACGTAGAAGATTAATATTAAGACAAAGCACACATTTAATTTTAACATTTCTTATAATTTAGCGGACCATATTATTCAATATTTACACTCCAACTAGGAATCATTTCGGAATCAATGAAAATGGGTATAAAACTGATTGAGCTTCGGCTATTTTTTTAATTAATTAACTAATTTATTTGTAAATTGGTGATAGTATATTGATATTTTGTGGTATTTAAAGGAACTTTATCATGAATGAAAAATCGTGTTTCCTATGAACATCAATACTCACTCCATAATATTGAATTCAACGCTTTTGATGTGAATGCTTATTTTCAAATATTTTTGGTTGAAGTAATTTAATTTACAAAAATTCTAAATAAGAATAAACGAATACAAAAATTTGACAAGAAATTTGTATTCTTTCGGAATCGTTTCCGTATCTAGATTTTTTCCTTTTGTATTCTTTTTATCGAATCCAGGTTATTAGTATAACGTAAATATTTACTGTTACTATTATATTTACTTAAAGCTATACTGTCTGATTTTCTAATTTTTTCTCGATTTTTGTTTTACAAATAATAATACGTTTTCTATATTAATCAATTTGGCAGGCTAAAATTGTTATTTTATGTGGATTTCATTTGTTTGAACTTGACTTTAGTATTTAAGATGAATGCTTATTAATTCACCTATTGATTTCATCTTTTCTATTCCTCGATTTGGTTTTGATGTATTGTTAAATAATGATATTTGTAAGTCTAAGTCAGTTTAAATTTCTCTTACAAGGTTTATTTGTTTATTTTATTATTTTACGAAAAATTGCGTCGTCATCGTTGGTTGCTTGTAATTTTATATCTGCAACCGCGTTTTTCTTTTTTGAAACGCACATTGAATGCCTGGAATTTCATATATTATTTGATATAAAACTACAGATTTTAAATATCTGTTTCACATGAAGCATACTTAAAATATGCCTTACGAATTTGTAAGGCACATTTTCAAAGTATTTCCTAATATAAACGCGAATCAATTATGTAAACATTTTATCATAAAACATGGTAATCTCTGTAAAAATTATTATCCAAATCGTCTTTATTTCAGCAGTGAGTTAAGATATGAAATAAACAATTGCTCACTTTCAAAAGTAACAAAGTCACAAATGATAATATGTATCATGCATGTGATAAAATTTAAGAAATATTCAGAACAGAAAGAAGTTATGTTGTTTTGCAAGAGTTTTGTAAAAACAAAAACTTTGCTATCGTTTTATCTTGTTTCTTCGAAATGGAGACAATTTAAAGCTTCGAGAGATTGTGATGTTGTTAGAGACAGTATCACATGTAAAACAGAATAATTACAAGTTTACTTTAGCTATTATTTTGAATCGATTTGCTTCGGTTCCACCTTCTTTACATGTCAATTGAAAGCAATTAAGTAAACTGATGTAATTAAAACTGTTCGCAATCTTTTACGAGCCTAACGGATAATGCGGTCAAGTTTTAATGATTTAAAATTCCCGCCTGTAAAGATCGACCCGTCCTCATTGGTCTCATCAAAAAGTTGAATTAATGGTATCTGCCGATTGAGTCGTTATAAGTATTCGAGTCAGCAGGCTTGATGGATGGCCATGCATACTTCACGCTTTAATGAGGAGAAAAGTTGGTCTTTAGGACCGCTCCCCCTGGTGGCAGAACGCTTTATTAATCCGCTTCCCAATAACCTTAACTCCGGGGGTTAATTAAAGTTGGCCCGTTCGGGACTGCGTGCCGTTAACCTACCCTCATCCGTCATCGCCTCGTTATTAACGGCTCGTAATATTTAACAAATACCGCCACGGAGTATAAGCGTTTAATGTTCTCGTTGCCCGTTCGAACCATAAAAATCAGAGTGACTATTTTTGAATATGTTGAACTCTTCGAAATGACGTTGTCGATTGGATAGCCACATGACAAGGATTTTGCCATCTTGAGAGATAACATTACTCTCAATTTTATTTTCTTATAAGTTGGATCGTCACGTTGGTTCCATCTTGCGTGCAAATCAGGCTCGTCTTTAATAGAAATAACAATTGAAATCGACCTTAATATTTTGACTCTTGCACAGTAACGGAAGTGTGTCACAGGCTAAAATTATATAGAGAGGCCTCGCAAAGTTTATATTTTCTTTGTGTTTTATATATGTATATGGTGAGTGAAAAGTCCCTCGCACCCATTTTCATTCCAAAAACACTAAAATATATTAATTTTGTTAATGTAATTACACAGGAAGTCATGTATGGAATATCCAATGGGACTTTTACGTTGACCTTGAAAATCATTTTAAATGTCAACGACAAAAGGTCCCATCTGATTCTTCATACATGAGTTCTTATATAATTACACTAACAAAATTAATATATTTTCAGTACGTTTGGAATGAAAAGGGTGCAAGGGACTTTTGATTTGCTCTGTATATACAATATACGCATTCGATTAAACTCACAGGTTTAAAGTACTCTACAGACTCGAATAAATCCGCATAAAATACCTATCGCATTTAAAAAATAAACTCGCAGTACTTGAATAAACAGTGGGTTTATTCGAATTACATTCCTCAGCTACGAATTAAGTTTGCTATAAACAACCTATTCAAAATTGTAGTTTTTTTAAATTATTCCGTCACATTTGTTGTCATCTGTATTACTTTTTTAGAATTATTTTTTTGTTTGCATTTAACGACCCCCTGCAGCTACTCATACCAACACAAAAACTAATTTTGAAAAATACATTTATAGACTGTCTATTCGAGTGCGTGGAGTGTGTATGCATATACAGTACAGTATAGGCCTATATATTGCTGTATATAATGAACATATATATATATAGACTACGTATAATTTTAATTAATTACAACATACGGTAAACTATATATTTATTTGTATATTCTGAAATGATTATTTTCACTCGCAAATGTGTTATTAATCAACTGACTTTCTGCACCGCACTGCCTTCACCAAAATAGATCACCACTAGCCTTGCTTGTTTAATATAACGGATCTCATCCAATCTAATCGAACGCCAGCGATATATATAAAGTTAATTTATTTCATTGTACAAGAACAGGATCGTTTTCCCTTTCTTGTTACTCGAGTTTTATTCGTTGTATTTCTTAATCATAAGTAATTTTATTTTGCATTTTAGTCGGACTTTCCCATTGTCACTTGTTAACGCAACGCAACACGTGGGTGATCTGTCAACGGATACCTCTCTAGAAATTGGCCCTTATTTTGGTGTTAGACAGATGCCTCAGCTCAGTGGTGCGTTATCTTATGGGCAAAAAAGGCAATTGCCTAGGCCCCACCAACAGGGGCTTAGGCAATTGCCCAAATCAATCTTTTGTATGAAAATCTTTCCCGAAAAAATTTCCCATGAAGAAAAATGCCTGAAATCAACACTTTACAGTACATGGGGATCATTTAATTCAAATTTGGCTGGGCCTTATGAAGCTATAACGGGCCACTAAAGCTTTCTAATTAGTAAATATACTTTTCAGCTTTCTAAATAGTAAATATACTTTTATTCAATTGAGATATTTCGTTCCGGAGAAGTGAATTGTGTGATTTTTAATATTTAACGTTTTTATATATCGTTAACATTATAGCCTAATTGATTGAAGAGATTTCTGAATCAAGGATGCAGCATTAAATTTCCGATTTATTTTTTTGAAATGATCGCGACATTTTGGTTCGTTTCCGCTGGACTGATATTCGTAGCTCTCTGCGAGAACTTTCCGACAACCACGGAACCAGTAATTAAAACGGGGAAGCAGAGGGGAAGACTATCGACCGCCGATGTCGCCTGACAGTCGCTTACAGTTATCCAGGTGATGGATGGCGGCGGTCGAGCGGGTGGTCCGACCCCGTCCACCGATATCCATGAATAAAGCATGGATGCCAGGCACAGGCAGACGCTCCGCTGACCTTTCGGCCGCCGGCCACCCGCCTGGCCTATCACATCCGCGGTAGAAAATTAAAATATTGCTTAGCTTTTTCCGGCTTTTCTTTTCAGAAATTTGGACTTTGCGACTCACATTTTCTCTCTAAATTCACGTAACAATCGTTCTCAGAATCGCGTATGATGTCAAACCTTACAGGTTCAAATTTTTCTGAGGTGATTAATATTAATTTTAGAGTTTAATATTTACGGTTGTTTTTCTGTTGATATAGCCTGCTATATGTATTAATCTCCCAATTAATTGCTTATCTGTTTTATCTAAGGCTGGAGTTCCGCGGGTCGGATACGGCCCGTTAAGGCTTCATATCCGGCCCACAGCCTTGATGATTTCTAAAAATCAATATTTCTAACATCTTGTATATCAGATGCGGGCCGTATTTGATATTATTCGGTAAATCAAAATATACTGTAATTTTAAAAAAAGGCACGAATAAGGCCCTTTTGTTGCCATGCCTTTATGGCTTATTTAAGTAGTTTGACGTTTGAATTTTTTCTGTTTTAATTTACCGAATAATATAGAATACGTCTATCTGACTGGCCCTTTGCTGCGTTTGAGTGTGAGACCCCTGATCTAAGGGGACGTTCAGTAAGCCCTCCCTTTAATCTGTATACATACAGTTTAAGGGAGGGAAGGAGCTCCGAAAAGTACATCATTGTAACGACGGGGAGGCAGGAGGTCGAGGCACATTGTTTACGTGGACTCTTTTTAGTTGTTAATGGCGTGAGAATTTGTTCTTAAAAGTCTGCTTACTAGTCACGTGAATAAATACTCGGTTAAAAATATTTGCAGATTTTTTTTTAGTCATTTCTTCAATGTCAGGTGGGTCTGTGAACTATTGTACACACAATTAAAGTGGAGAAGTTTGCCAAAAGTACATCATTGTACACAAAGGTGTCAAGAATAGTTCAAAAACTGTACATCTAATTAACGGACTGTTCTTATATAAATTTGCTATTTTTTAAAATATATTTTAATATCTAATTTGTATATATTATATAAACTATAAATATATATAATAATATATGTAATTTAATGAATATATTGTAATTTATCAAATAAACAATAGGATAAATAAACAGATCGTCATATAGTTTTGAAAACTAATCAAATGAATATTTAAAGATAAACGATAAAATTTAAGTCGTCCGACTGTTGTCACTTGCGATTCGTATGAATACACATCCCGTGAAAAATATGAACGCATATTGTTTGTTTGTATCATTCCAAGTGATTTTTTCTTAATACATTTTTATATTCTTATCGTATAAAATGCGCATAAATTGCCTTTAATAATTCTCTATATTGAAATGAAAAGTTTTTTTTATTATTATTGTTTTCTATTTTCAGAAGTATGAACTCTCCCCATAAAGACCAACCAGATCCGGACGCAATCAAAATGTTTGTGGGTCAGATACCTAGGGCATGGGACGAGAACGACCTAAAGAAAATGTTTGAGGAATTCGGTCCTGTCTATCAGATCAATGTTCTAAGGGATAAGATGACTGGACAGAGTCGAGGTAAGTCACTATTTTACTTCCAACGCTACGGCCTTTTTCATCCTTTTAGAAATCTAAGAGGGGACGAAATTTCGCTTTCGAGCTATTTCGCATTCAAATGTATTATTCGCTCTTCTTCTTTTTTAGTTTTACTTTTCCCATTTTGTTTTTCTCAGAGCCGCGACAAGAGTCCTTGTCCCGGTGACTAGATTACGTCTCACTAATTGGTCCCGGGTGTAGAGGACCGCTCCACTCGTTAGTTGGACTTTGCAGTCGTCACGTTTAATTTGTGTCGGAGGATCCGCTCCATTCCATTCTGTCTGGCCCATTAGTGACCGGTGATTAAGACTTGCCCCCTTCTCTCCCTCGTCCGTTTTCTTTTATTCGATCTCGCGGAAGACGCGAATCATTCTCTCTTGTTTAGTGGCTCGCACCGAATTAATTGGTATAAAAATGGGAATTGCGGCTCCCCTTCGTTCTTTTAATTAACTTCATTATTCCGCACCTTCGTCTGTCTATTGGAAGTTTGTTCTCATCTCTCCCGGATTTGTTTTGGGAAACAGCGACGATCTCCGTCGGTAATTGACTGCAGTCGTCGTCATTGTCGTTCATTTATGGAAAACTGAACGGCAGGTGATGCTTTTTCCGACTCACTGTCGACTTGTTAACGAGATCCTCTTCGACCTCTTCTAGCTTTCAGTTATGCAACCTTTTCCTGTTTCATCTCGAAGCCAAAACTGGTGTCTGCGCGTGGTAAGGTTATTTACAATGCTCGATAGAGACTTATTCACACGCGATGACGACTTGGTGGAGACATCCTTACTTTTAAGACGATCGATGCACCCTCTGACGCAACCTGAAACCTTTTTTCTCTGCCTGGATGAAAAAAATGCTACTTATGCCCAATTAATGTCCAAACTACCAGAATGGTTTCGTCGCTCTTCTCTCTTGATTCGCTTCCTTGCTTTTGGACTGCCACCGATCGTCTCCTTCGTCCAGTCGCGAGGTGGTGTGATTACTGCTACTAGATAATTTTAGATCAATACATTCGGAAGTAATTGGACAGATTTACTTTAACAATTGCTTTCGGAAAAATTCTTAACTTTCTTACATCACATTATAACCTCCCGTTATATCGTCATTAGAAAATGTCGCAAATCATGCATTTATAAAGATAATTTTGTTAATTTTGGATATTTACAAATAATAATCGTAGCATTTAATTGTTAAACTTTTAACAGTATTTGTTAATAAAAAATTATACCTTACTTTAAAAAAATTAACTGAACAGTTTCATATTGTTGCTTTCAAGCGGTTTAAGTCATCTCCAATTTAATAAAAGAAAGAAATCTCACAATTTTCCGATCCCGGAACTATAAGAGTGTATTGAATTTTTGAAATCTCTCATACACAAATAGAATCATATAGTTCTGGACTTTTTTTTTCTGGGAAAAAATTCGACCATCCAGATTTTTTTGACAGTCGAACCTCATTTGCGTATTCTTTTTCGCCTTATATGATTATTTAAGTTATCGTCCGGAATAGGTAGGTCCTACTGAGCTTTCATTCCGAACAAGACTAGATAGTCTCACTTTCCGATCGATGTCTGCGGAGTAGTGAGTACTTCTGCCGTTCTTTCGTGGAGAAGACATAAATGCTACCTGCCCGTCTCCTTACATCATCTCAGAGATAGTTAAATATAAGCGGTAATCACATCCGTTTTATTTTGTCAGAGTTGTTTTACTTCTTCCAGATTTTAACCGGAAGGTTAGTAAGGAGAAAATTATCTTATTTTCTCGCGATTAAAATATTTTACGCGTTTAATTTTTAAACTACGGGTAAGAGATGTTGATAATGACGACGAGGTGATACTTTCCAACTGGACGAGCCAAATGCGAGCTCAAATTTCTTCATCATAGGGGAGTTACCGTCGAAACATTCCCCAAGAGTGTACTGAAGAGGTCGTTGGTCCGATAGACGAAACTGGTTTCAGATTACGACCGTCGCTCTCGGCCCTACGTCGCTAGATTTTTTTCCCCGTGGACTTGTTCTCATTACTTCTAAACTTACGCAGTTTTAGATTTCCCTCCCCCTCTCTTTCTCTCTGTTGATTTTCACAAAGAAGAAATGTAATCTAAAGGATCGGAGAATCATGATCGAAATGAAAAGCTAAAAGATGATCAAAGTATTTTTTTTTTTTTTTGGTCGCTCTCAGGGAAAAAAAAGAGTAGCGACGATAACATGAATGAAAGAGGAGGAGGAGTGAGTGTCGAAAGATTCATCCATTAGCCACCGATAATTAAAATGGCAGCGGTTAATTTTCCCAATTCCCGCCGGCTCTAATTAGTATGACGCACGTAATTACTGGCCAACCGGGTAAAAGTCTTTTTAGTAGTCGAAAAGTGGTGGTCGGACATAATATCTATTCCGTTAGAATGCAAGAACTGGAAAATATTGATATCATCGATGATTTCGTATCGATGTAATCGGAGGAATATTT
The DNA here is from genome assembly GCF_030686945.1 of Centruroides vittatus. Classification (NCBI taxonomy): domain Eukaryota; kingdom Metazoa; phylum Arthropoda; class Arachnida; order Scorpiones; family Buthidae; genus Centruroides; species Centruroides vittatus. Next base: position 1,344,801 of record NW_027122485.1, read on the forward strand.
TATTATATTATTTTTTCTTTTTACTGTTATACGGACGATAAAATTGCGCGAATCGGAAGCAACCGTATATGATGAGAAGACATTGTAAACGGAGGAAGACGGAAGAGATTCTTGGCAGTCAACGTATCAGGTGTCGTTCGAAGGGGCAGAGCGAGTTCGCGTGATGGATGAATCCGATGGTCGCACGTCTGCCGTTGTATCCCGTGAGACGATTAAGTCCTCTTTTCTGTCTCCACCTTCCGTCGCGATTTTATCCGATAATTATCCAGTTTCGCGGACATTCTTGGGCTCGCGATTTTGTCTTTTACAGTGAAACGCATGCGATGCCGCCGATCGCGATTTGTTTTTCGCGCCCCTGCTTCAATAGATGTTTGTTTATATCGATCTACGTTTTCCGCTGCGCGTCACGCTCTTGACAGAGCAACTTTTACTGTCATCAAGAGAGGAGAGATGCGAATCGCGCGTCTCGATCTTGGAGGATTAAACTGCCATTGAGATATAAAAAAATCTTGGTCCGATCGGAACGCGAAAGGAAGAGAAGGCATCCACGACACGAATCTGATCGATTTCTCCTCATCTTGCGTTGTGGTTATTGTTGGCCTTCTCTGTGTTTGCGAAGACCAGTTGACGTTCGCACGTTGCTCTCGTTTTCGGCATTTCTGATGGCTTCGTGATTCGGTTGATAAACATTCTTTCCACGTTCTTTCTCTCTCTCTCTCTCCCCGAAAAGTCCTTGAAATGCGTCATCTGTTCCCCGCGCATTCTTTTTACGTCTTTCTACGCCGCGCTGCCCTTCGCGCGATTTTACCTGCGTTATGTTTTTTCTTTAGAGGAAACGCATTGTCTCTGCTAAAGACAAGAAGACGCGATCGTGTAATATTTATTCCTCTTTTGGATGCGTGGCGAGAGATAATGAAGCATACCTCCATCGACTGTGCCTTCTCCATCCCTCTTTTCAAAAGAACAAATATCCATAGGAGGAAAAATTTTTAGTGCGCGACGCGACGCGATGAACGACGGCGAACCGTCGCCGACCTCTCGCTCTCTCGGGAAAAGCTGGCTTCTCCCGCTAGAGTGCGGGTGGCTGGAGAAAGCGTCCCATACAGGCGCTTCCAACAAGTGCTTCTCTCTTGCAGGTTGTTGTTTCGTCACCTTCTTCACCCGTAAAGCTGCCTTGGAAGCTCAGAATGCCCTCCACAATATCAAAACTCTGTCTGGCGTAAGTATCTTTTCGTTCTATCGTAGTAGTAATTAAGTTTTTGGTGGGAAAACCCGCGCACCAAGACTCCTTCTCGATGTTGCCCTCCCGTGCGCATGAGCTATGCGCTTGGTAGTGTCGGAGGTCGATTTACTTACTCTAGGTGAGCGGATCGGTCGACTCGGCGCGGGTGGCGAGAAGAAAACCTGGCGGGGAGTACCGGAAGGGTGGCTTTCGGCTCCCCGTTAAAGGAGCTCTATTAGCGTGCGGATGGCGTTAATGGGGCTCCACCGTCGCGTCTCTATTAGCGGAAGACTTCCGTCCCTCTTCCCCTTCCGGCAGCCTACGAATGGGGACGAGACGATCCCGATCGATTTCCCTTTCGGAAAAATGCAGCCCCTCGGCCGTTTGAGCCTTAATTACTAGGTAGAGCGTAAGAGACGCGTTTCTCCCCGGGTGGCGCGCGACGAAACCGGAGAATAATGGAACGTGCCGAGAAAGGAGCGCTCCCCTCCACTAGTGAATGGCTCGATCCGTTCTCCTCACACACGCACTCAGCTCCGCTAGCGCCATTGAGAATGTGATGGCAAAGTGCGCCATGTGTGCTTTTCTCTGTCTCCGGTTTGTGTTAATGTCAGACGCTCAGTAAGGTACTTGGCCTTTCAGTATCTCCGCGGCTCATGTAAGTACATCCCTGATTTTTGCTCTCTATTCGAAGGTTGGCTTATATGCGCTCAGCCATCCCAACCAACACTACAATGCCGTGGTGCAAGTCTGTCCTTCCGAACGACGCTTGTTGATTCAGAGGCTGAATTGATGCCTTCTTCCCTATCGGTCTTCTCGAAAGCCGGCTGATCGAGTTCTTTTGCAATCTCGGCTCGCTTTTTCTAACTGGCTCATCATTCTCTTCTTTGGACGTATGGCAGAGAGGCGCGTGCCATCTCTTCGGAGAAAGCGGCAAACCACGCGCCTCCTAGCAACAGCAATCTGCCTAAAGAGGAATTTTCCAGTTGCATCGGTAAGAATTCGAGAGCGAAATATCCGGATTTTGTGACTCGTTTGACACGAGAGATTTTCGTTCACAATTTCGCGGTTTCATTTTTTATTAGTTTATTTCTGGTCGGTTTTGCACATTGACTTACCAACCGATCAGAAGTTCGCGCTTTCCGTCTCGGACCTCCGACTCCGTAGTGGTAAGGAGGAGGAATAGGTGTGGGCCTCCGCCTTCTCTGTAGGGTAGGCGGCCGCCCGGATTGTCGACTCCGGGTTAGACAGAACATCGATTAAAGTGTTGGTCGGCGATGACAGAGCGGCACTCGGCACTTATTGGCATCTGGCGGCAGCTCTAACCTCTTTGCACCTTGCGTTGCAGCGGTTCGGGACAGGCCTCCCGGCGCACCCAACAACCTGGTAGATGCTTCGACAGTCGCATTACCCATGGAGGTGAAGCATTCGAACAAGCGCCTGAGCAGGAGACTGAAAGCCAAGGGCGGTTCCGCATCCGGCCTCAGTCGTCACTTGCTACAGGGAATACTGACGAAAACCTTACTGAAGGGCAGGGGTGGAGTGTCCATCTCCACGCGATTACCGCTGCCCCTGCCTTGGATCGCCTTGCTGGTAACTACTGGATACTTTATTTCTTCTCTGTTCTATCGGCCTAAGCAAGTTACGGAGAGTATGAATGTACTGTACAAATGTGTGTGTCTGCGTATGTGTGCGCGCGCGTGTGTGTGTGTTTGTGGTGGTGGGTTTTTCGTCTCCTTTTGCTGGGCCGTTGGTAAATCTGTCCACCTGTTGGCTCCGCGCCGTGGAAACTATTGTCTGTGAGGTCGCTCTTTCTTTGTTCTTAATGAATGAATTTAGCGTCTCTTATTCTATAGAACAAGAGACGCTAAATTCCACACTTGTTTGCGTAGGGCCGATGACTGGAAAATGCAATTTGATGAAAGAACAACCGTTTCGTTTCCTATTTCGCGTGAGCTTTTTTGAGTCAATTATCTAAAGGCTTTATCGTGGAGGGTGAGCGCTCTTATCGGATACGTTTCTTGCGTAACGTCATACAGAACGGGAATCGTCGCGCATGTAGATAGTAAATATGTTTTTTAATAGTTTAGCTACTGGATTTTACCATTCCAAGCACACTAAGCCGATTATTGCATTCGTCCAAACGCTTTGCTCCTTACCTTAATTAAAGAGGAAAAATCTGCTTTGTAGATGCCGGTAAGAGGATTATCTTACGAAAAGAGTCCCCTTTTCTCTCATGATGGGATTTCGACTGTGCGGCCGGGGGGGGGGAAGGAAAAAAGACGTCCAACGCAGACGGTCGGGGATCTAGGGATTTTTCCATACGTTAGCATGTCCGTAAAACGGATCCAAAATATAGATGAATTTTTCAGAACATTATTTAATTGAATATTATAGTGGCTAATTTTAGCTCTTGTTAGATCCTTTCTACTAACCAACGGGAATTTCCCTGTCAAGTGTAACGGACTTTTTAAAATAGGAATATTAAAAACTTTACAAGTAAACTTACAATGATTTTTTATGTTCCTTGCCTTAATTGATCTCTACATATTAAAAATTAAAAAAGGTAAATCTGGAAGAAATCGTTTTAAAAATCTTTTAGAAAGTAATTGTAAAAAAATGAAAATTGGATGAAATAAATTAATTTGGAGTAAGTATTTTTTAAAAAATCGTTTATTATCAGAGTTATTGAATGTTATATATTGATATTGTTTCCTTCTTCCAATTTGCATTTCTTTTCATCAAAACTGAGGAGTTCAAATGAAAGTTGGAATCTTATCTTGTTGGATAGTTAGATGTGTATATCTTTAATTTACTGATATATAATTAAAGATAATATAATTAAAAAGTCTAAATTTTCTTTAAAACAGTTATTTTTTTCTTTTCCTTTCAAGTTGGTTAGGTTGAGTTTACTTTATTTTTATTGTCGTTTTTACTAGAATATGGTTTTTTACTCTCTGAAATAAAACTATTAGAATGGTTTTGTTCAAAAATATTCTATTTCCAACAAAAATATCTTTATTTAAAATATTGTTTACCAGAATGTCTTTAGCTTTTGTAAGATTATTTGTTTAGCAAACTGTCTATAAATTAAAGAATTGAGAAAAGAGAGAAACTAGATTGCATGTCTATGCTATTTTATGAATTATCCTAAATTAGGTAATAGCTTATGACAGTGTTTCTCAACCTGAATGAATTTAGCGCCTCTTGTTCTACAGAACAAGAGACACTAAATTCCACACTTGTTTGCATAGAGGCCGATGACTGGATGATGAGACTGGTGGTCCACAGGCAGATGTAGTAAAACTTCATTCAATGATGATTCACTTTTAATAGTTCACTTTCAATTTAATTATGTTTCTGTATGTATTCAAACCATGATTTTAAATTTATGTTATAAATGGTACAATATGTCTTCATTGTTGATTATGCCCATGTAAGTTTTAAAAACAATTAGGCCTACTTAACTTGGTGGTCTTTAGAATTTTTTCAGACATTTTCATGACCATTGGGCTTAAACAGATTGAGAAGTGCTGCTTATGAGATAAGGATCATAAACTTAACAAATTAGTAAATTAAATACAGGCTTGCACTTATTAATTACCTTTTTAATAAATAATAATTATGAAAAGATGTTGCATTAAAAATTTAACTTTAATTTAATTTATAAAATATTTGCATGTATCATAAGCTTTCTTTGGATAAGTTATTTTACTTTATATAGAATTCATAAGTTTCAGAAATTAAATTAGTTTAGTTGTTATTTTATACTTATGGTTATTTAAATGTAAATGCTATATTTTCACTGATTATAGTTATTTTTTTTTTAATCTGAAAGACACCTTTGTATACTATTGTCTTCCTAGAGCATAGAGATTTTAATTTTAAATCTATCAACTTGCATGTTCTCTGTTGATAAAATTGATTAAAATCAGTTAGAGGAATTATTTAACAGCTATTTCTAACTTTCTTCACAGCAAGAAAAGGGTTTTTTGTTTGAGTTATTCAATACATTATATTACTATTAATTATATAACTACCAGTAGTATAAATATGAAAACGGAAGTAAATGAATTTAGCAAAACCAAACAATTAAATTTTTAGAATTTATTATAATGAATAAAACATTGATTGTCTTATTTGCTTATAGTTATTAAGCTTTTAATATAACATATATACTTTATTATTAGTATGTTTAATATTTATACTTACTTTTTAGTTACTAATGGCATGAGTTTACCTATATAGTAATTTCTACTGCTATAGAAAGAAAAAATTTACATTATTGACAATGGATTTTATTTCAATTTTCAAATTTATTTCCTTTGTAATTCTATTTGGTAATTGAATAAAAAATTTATAAGTAGCAAATGCAATAGAAAGTTGAAAATGAAGCAAATTAATCTTTCAGGTTTGCATTGATATGTAGTTTATATTTAAGCTGATTTTTCTATTAGAAGTTATTGTTTGCTAGCCAAAATCTGCTGCAACATTTATTAATATCATGAAAGATTATTGATTTTTGAGATACCAGTCTTTACTTGGCAATAGAAATTCTACCTTTTCTTATGAAACATAAAACACTTCTAGAATTTTATTTATTTATTCTTTGTTGAATTATTTGCTTGCATGCTCAGTTACTTTTTCCAAATAGTTTGATCTAACTGCTATATAATATTAAATAGCAACTATTGTCATAAGACTAGGATTGCCAGATATATTTGTCCTTTATTGAAACAAGAAAAGGTGCAGTTTGTTCTTTATTTTCATTCTTCAATGCTTATGATTTGTAATGGCACAGGCAGATTTTCACATAGGCATATGTCTATCCTTATATATCAGTTCATATCTTACTCCACAGAAATTTATTTACTGTTAAAAATTTTAAATTCTAAATTAATGTAAAATTTGCAAATATTACAGTCAATATGAAAACTGTAATTTTTAAATTGGAATCTAAACAATATATATAGAATGTTTAGTTAGTTAAAAGAAAAAAAAATTAATTTAAGTTTTTGGGGATGGCATGGAGTGAAACTTGAAGAGTGGTAGCATTAATCATTTGTAAATGTTTTTTAATGCAGTTGTAAAAATCTGGCAACCATACATAATTCCAGTATCATGACTGCTTTTTGTCATAAAATGACAAATCTTTTCCTAATTAATCATAATATAACTTTAAAAATTTATATTTATACATTTTTATTTAAATATAGTTTATATAGTTTAATAATTATCATCATAAACTTTACAATAAAAAATTTAGTTGGCTTAATAACCAATTAAACTACAATTGTCCACACAATTTTAAAACTGACACATTGAAAATTGAATCTGAATTTTGTTACAAATGTAGAATATGTGAAAACTTATTTCTAATTGGATAAATATTAAGATTAAATTTTTTTTTCTTATTTAAACTATTTATACAGATCTAAAATATAAGTTGCTTATATGAATCATTTTATGGAAATCTTTTTGCAGAGAGAAAAAGAATGTATTAATGCTCAAGCCACTGAAGTAGATATTAAAAAATATATAATATAATATATTTTATATAACTTGTAAATGTGTGTGTTGTGTTGTGTCATTTCCTTTCTAAATACTTGAGTGAAATTGTTGAATTCATTTCTGACACATGCATGAACTTAGCTTTTGTGTGTGTTGTCATCTACATTTCTTTCCTCCTTCCATATATAGATGCATCATCCCATACAGATGAAACCAGCAGACAGTGAAAACCGAAATGGTAATTTTCATTTTTCTATCTTCTGTTAGACCAGTCACATTCAATACAATATAAATATAAATCTGACAAGAAAACTATAAAATTTTATTTTTTTTTTATTAATTTTTCTTTTTTATAGATTTATCTCTATAAAGAATGTATTATTTTATGTTTATTAATTTTATACATTATATGCATTTGCTGTGACAAAATTTAATATATCAGGACTAAATAATTTTCTTGAAAATGTTCTTTAAAATTTTACGCGAAAGCCCAGAACAATCTGAGGCTATATTATTCATTATGAAATTCCTAAGTGTTAATTAGCATGTTATGATTTTTCTTTTGCTGTCAATGGAGTTGGTACTCTGTATTGGTATGTTGTGTATGTGTGAAAAATTTTGTAACAGCACTAACTCTTTTTTACTCTCTACATGGATGTAAAAAAGTTTTGTATTTTATCCTAAATAAAAGTTATTAAACCATAGTTAAAATTAAGTTCCAAAAGAAAGAAAAACATTGTTTAACAGTGATTAGGCATTTGGTATTTGTTATAGATATATTTTTTAAAATATTAACAAAGAAGGGACAATAAATTTTGCAGAAAGAAAGTTATTTATTGGAATGCTATCAAAAAAATGCAATGAAAATGATGTTCGGATTATGTTTGCTCCCTTTGGAACAATAGAAGAATGTACAGTGTTAAGGGATGCCAGTGGCCAAAGTAAAGGTAAGCTATAGAAATTTTAATAATTTAGTAATTGTTTCAAAATATATATTGAGAATATCCAAAAATTTTAAGTGATAACTGTTTATTTGATATATATTGCATCTATATATAATAGACATTTAATTAAATAAGTTTATTAAAACAATTGAATAGAAAAGATAAATGCAGTCTGAGTTTTGAAAGCAATAATTTATCATAAAATAAATAAGTGAAAAATAAAATTTGATAGACCTTGGTACTCAAAAGTGTCTTTTGATATTAAAATTTTATCTTAATAATGATTAAAAAAAAACAAAAATTAGTTTCAAAATAAGTTTTTTTTTCTTTATTTATTCTTATCTTTATTTTAAAATCATACTAGTGATAGATCAAATAATGCAGGAGAATTTTATTAAAAATCAATAATAATTTCTCAAAAGCTTTCTAAATTAATATTATACATTTTTGTATCACATCAGCTATGAAATATTGCTTAGTTAGAAAATTTTGTTATAAAATAGCTAATTAAAAAACTTGCTTTTGAAAACTATCATCAACAATTTAAAATAAATAAATAAGTAAATTTGTTGTTACGATGCCACATTATAATTTATAATTACAGAATAAAAATTCAAATTATTTTTTAATATTTGTTGCCAAAAATATTTTTAATGGGTAAAAACTAAGATGATTTTATGTCATAAGTATCACTGAATAAATATTATTTGTAATTTCTCAGTATAAAAAATGAAATTGTGGCTTGTTAAGAGTTGTAATAAATTTTTATTTTCCTATAAATTGATATTAGTGATCTGATTGAAAAAACAACTTTTTTTTAACATTTTGTTTGTTGCATTTGATCTTGAAAATGGATTGGAAATAATTATGCAACATATAACTAAAATTCAAATTTAATTGAGAACTATGTGTAGATTGTATGATTAAGATAAAAGTAGATGCAAGATAAAAAATGATTTATTAATTTTAATCATGCACATTTGTTAGATTTACTGTTTAAAATTATACAGAATATGACAGTTGTAAGATATAATATTTTATTTTATTGGGTTTTTTTTAATTATTCTTATTTTATAATTCATAAATCATAGTAGAAATACAAAATATATATTAGAAGATATTATTCTTATGATATGCTCTAATAAGTAATGCTAACAATTAAATATATGTAGATATATTGTTATTGAATATTTAATTTTCTGGAATTATCTAACATTAAATATTATTTTCAGTTAGCTTATATTTGTAAATTTTTTGAAACTGTAATATTTTAAATTTCTTTACTTGAGAGACTTTAACAATCTATTGTAAAATTTAAAATATATGGATACAGTTAGAATTTTAAAAATCAGATTTTTTAATTACACAATATATTGAAGATTCTTTTCCTTTCCAATTGAATGAGAGCTGTGTGCTTAAAAAGGAAAAATATTCTTTTGAATGAGAAATTCAATACAGAAATAATTAGATAATAAAATATCTCAGATCCCAAAGAAAAGAATTTAAAAATTTGCATCTCTTCCCTTCATTAAAATCATAAAATATTTTAAAAAATTCATCCAGATTGAATGCCTCAATAAATTCTTTTATTATCTTTTAAACGTTAGTTTTTTCTTAATTAAGAAAACTGCACTTTATAAAAGATATTATTTGATATTAAAAAAATTAAAATCTGAAATTTTTTAAAAGAGATGGATTATAAAAGAGAACATCTGGAAAGAGTGTAAGATTCATTAGCAGTCCTCAATGGAAAGAATTACTAGAGAAATGTTTTATTCTGATGTACAAAAATATTACAGATTTAAATAATTTAATTCAATAGCTTATTTTTGGAATTGAAAAAAATATAAGTCTGTAAATGAAAAATTAAATGGTACCACTGAAAATCTAAATTATTTTTATGTAGTTGTTTAGTTTAGAAATTGCTAGCATTTATTTCACTCTATACATTTATCTCTCATTTTGTCTTTTTTAGGTTGTGCTTTTGTAACTTATGCATCTCGGCAATGTGCAATCAATGCTATTAAAGCAATGAATCATTCTCAAACTATGGAGGTAAATATTGATTGAATTAAACTGTTTGGTTGTCAGATATTTTTCAATCCATCAAAATTCTTCTGTTTCTGATTTTGATTAATAAATAATTTAAATTTAATGATCAGTTTAAAAAATTTTAATTTTGTGATTAAAACTGGTATGGTTGATTTGAAAAGTATTTATCATGCATAAGATTATTAAAAATTTGTAATTAAATAATGAATAGCAAGATTTGATGGTCATTAACATCATTATTATTTTATCTTTTTTTCCACAGCTGTACTCACAACCAAGGATAAAACATTAGAATTAGAAGTTAACCAATTGCCATTCATTTTACTTCTAGTAACTCATTATGTAAATGCTTATTGGTTAACTTCTATTCTAACTCTTGATCCTTGCATGTGAATATGGCATTAATGTAACAAACTTTTAAAGTATTGTCAATTCAAAAGAGAATAATAAAAAAATTGACAAATTTTTCTGCTGTCCTGGAGGTAATCACATTTTTAGTTCACTGAGGTGTAATAATTAGTTTTTATCATATTTAACAGTATTCATTAAATTAAATGAATCAGTTGATGATAACTAATGAACAATTTTTTAAAATTCTGTTTATAAAAAAAATAACAAACATTTTTGCTTAAGAAGTAAAAAAAAAGAGTATAGCAAAAAATAGAAGCTTATGTTAATAATTAGCATTATTTATTTATTTTGTTTTAATTAAAAGATTGCAAATTAAATATACTTTGTAATAAAATTTAAAGCCATAATACTATTCATTTTTAGCACATAAATTTATATTATTGATATTACAATATATTCATCTTTTTTTAAAGGGTTGTAGTAGTCCTTTAGTTGTAAAGTTTGCTGACACTCAAAAAGAAAAAGACCAAAAGAGACAGCAGCAGATGATGGCTAATTTATGGAATATGGCAAATTTTGCTAATTTGGGGGCTCTTACACCACAATATTTAGCAGTATGTAAATTTTAAGTTTAATTTTATAAATTAATATTTAATTTAATTAAAAACTATTTCATAGAATTGAAATTATATAGTTTATATTTAAAGTTTAATAAGTTTTTTAACTACAAAAAGTTTTTTTAGATGATTGAAATACTGATTCTATTCATAAAAAATTTAATCAGCATAAATTTTACAATATTATCAAAAAAATTATTACTTAGTTTGAAATTATTGAATTTTTAATTAAAAAATACTTTTCAATACCAGAATACTTACTCCAGAAGTCAAATCTTCAATTAAATAATAAACATTTGATAAAAATATGCCAGGACAAAAATTTTTAAATTTACAAAATTTAAGGAAATTATTAAATACACAATACAAAGACACATTTATTTGTATTGTCTATTTAAGAATTTTCTTAAATTTTGTAATAATAAACATTTTCATTTTGATCCAGGATAACTTCCATCTTACATTCATAAAAAACAATTATAAGTATCATTGCTCTTCAAAATTAACTTAAGTTGAAATGTTTTACAATTTTTCAGCAAATTGAACATTATTTAAACATTTGCATTTAAATCTGATGATATTAAAGAAGATCAACACACTTGCATGTTACCAAAATATCATTCCAAATTATTTAAAAACAATAAAAATTTTAACAAAACACACAACTCTTTTTAAAAAAAATATAGAACACATTTCATATAGAGACTAAAAATACTTCCTTATTTCATCAATCCAGTGCATATCACACCAATTTCTTGAATCAAGTACCCCAATCCATTTGCTGTCTAGGTTAATAAAGTTCTGTGTATTAATGACATCTAAATATTTTCCTAATATATCGATGAAACATTAATATTATCAGAACAGTGGAAACAATGTTGTCCAGGATCTGGATGAAATCATCTTATTATTCAATCAAAAAATTTTGGCTTCCTAAAGTAAGAATTTTAGTATTGGTAGTAATATGGTCCCAGAGATATGAAGTAATTGAGAAAAACTTTTCACATTAAAATTATAATAAAATAGAAATTTTGTGTGTGCATATTTTTAATATAAATTATAATATATAAAAAAGATAATGTTTTTACTTTGAAGTTAAATGAACTTAATTATAAATGTAAACATCCAATAACCTAATTTTTCAATTAAGGCTGAACCATCTGACATGTCGTTTGGCCTTAAACTTAATTAAATTGAAATACATAATGTTAAGATTAATGGTGTATTTAACTTTTAAAACATTAGTCTTATTACTAAAATTGTTGAAATGTTGTAATTGGAAAGGTAACACAAACCTTGCTAATTGCAGTCAACATATCTCATCAGAACCATAACAGTCCCCCAATATTTATTTATATATACACTGAAATGTTAGTATAATAAATTTCAGTTTAACAAAATTTTCAGTATAATGAATATATCTTGAATCTCCTGCCATTTCTTATTCAGCTCAATGCAAAAATGTTTCAGTTTAACTAATACCATTATAATGAAAATTTCAGTTTAATGTAATAAAAATTGTCTGCTACTAAAGAATAGTTTCATTATAATGAAATCTATAAATGCATAAAAATCATTTATTATTAGTAAATGATGAATATTATGTCAAACAGTCTGGCAACATTAATTTTAATGTCTAGTTCCACTGGCAATGCTAATTTTAATTCTTAGTTATGGTTTAGTTTTGATGCTATTATTCTACAGTTTATTTCTTTTTAAGTTTATGGGAAAAATGGAGAAAAACAAAAAAGGCAGTTTTCTTTGGAAGAGAATAATAAAATATTAGATAATATGCAAAAAGAATTAAACAGAAAGATGTGCCTGATGGCCTATTGGAATTTATTGAAAAACTTTGATTAAAGAAACAATACACAAAAAAATTAGACTTCTTTTACCAGAAAATAACAGCTTCAAGCAGAAATAATAATTAAAGAAAAAGATAACTTACTTTATAAATATAATCGAGATGGGTTGATGATGATAATAAGTGCAGAGTTAACGGTTAAGAGTTGAAATTTGGTACACAGTTAGGGTATGTACACTAAGAAGGGATTTTTTGAAATCCCCCCGTGAGGGAGAGGGACAAGATTCAGGCTTATCGTGAAGAACTCTGCTTCTATTATACTATTTTAGATGCGGTTTTTGATTCCATTTTAATGGGGTATGTCACGAGAATGTACACTGAGAAGGGATTTTTCAAAATTCCCCCTGCAGTGTTAAGAGAAAGTGACGTGCAAGATTCACAGAAGATATATTTGTCACAGGTTTATAATGGGCTTATCTGTTTCTACTATATTATTTTACATGCAATTTTTTGTTTTTAACTGCATTTTAGTAGGATACTACATTTAGTAGGGTACCAAGTGGAGATTAAAGAAGTGTATTCCTTAACAATGGAAGTGTTAAGAATGGGAATGTTAACAATGGAAGTGTTAAGAGAAAGTGACATGCAAGATTTACAGGTGCAGATGCAGTTTTTTGCATTTTTGCAGGAAATTGAACATATTTTTAGACCCATCTAAAAATTCTCTAATTAGTCTGGAAACAGGGGGACCTAATTCTTGTATTCTGTGAAAATGAGTAAGATTGGCTATAATATAATAATCTTAATCTTCACTATCGTTACTTTTTGCCTGGGCAATGCCGGGCTTATCTGCTAGTATATATATATATATATATATATATATATATATATATTAAAGTAAAAGTTTGTCTGTCTCATTTGCATTTGAAGACAGTATTAATGAATGCAATAAAACTTTCCAAAAGTATTTTCTTGTTCAAGAGGTTACTGATTACTATTTGCTCTAAAAAAATTGGTTTACTGTCTACAAAAGAAGCATCCTCTATTCTCAATGAAATTGTGCATTCTATAATAATAATTTTCTACAGCATCATCAGTGCAATGTCAAATTTCTCCAAGAAATGTTGGCTATCACTACTAGTATTGAATAATATTGAATAGGAATATTTTACATAATTATTGTTTTTTATTTTGTTTTATGTTTTAGAGATACTTAATATAACTTTAAATAGATTAAATTCATTCAATATATTGTAATGCAATTTAATTACTTATTTAAATATAAATGAACTAGGAGAACCAAAGTAAAGATTGATGTATTAATGAAGAGCAAGTAATACTTTGAAATAGAAAGTAATATATAAATTACAAAAATATACTTATTCCATATTTTGCTATAAAATTTTATTATAACATAACTTTTATGACAATTGCAATTATGTATTTATACTTAAATATAACTTGCTAAATTATCAAGCAAATGTATCTGAAAGCTTGTTATAATTATTATTGAAGATAGCAAAATTTATTTAATCTTTTATCATTTGCTTTTTTAAATTAACTCATTACAAGTATTAATTTTTTTAATTTGAAGTACATATATAATTATATTTGTTAATTTTTATTGCTAGTTATGTTGATAAAATGAATTGTTTATCAACCATATAATTAAATATTCAGTTCGAAATAAATAAAATTCCAAAATCTAAAATATTAAAAATACGAAAGAATAAAATCTTTATTGTTTTATTTTAATTTTTAATTAATTACGTAAAAATTATAAATATTATGAGATAAATATAGCCCATTTATTTTATACTTTTTAAACAAAAATAAATAAATAAATCTTCAGTAATTTTTATTTGTTATCCACTTTAACCATTTAAGTTTTATTTCTATGAGAACTTTTATTTGAAAGCAATTTCAGTTGATTATATATAAAATTGAAGCATAAAAGATTTAAAATATTTAATTATTATAAAACATGTTTATAATATATCATTTATTATATATATTGATAAAAATATTTAAGCGTAACTATTTTATTTTTTTATGTTTGAATGGCAAAGCAAATTAATGAAAAATATTTATTTATTTTATTTTTCAATTACAATAGGAAAAGTCTTGAGACAATAAAATTTTATCTAAAAGTATGGTTTTTTTCAAAGAATCCTCTCTCTATATTTATCAAGACTGATTCATAATTATTCTATAAACTTTAAAATACAATATTTACTTATAAAATGTTCAATATTCAATTAAATGTTATATAAATGCATATTGAGTTTTAAAGTTTATAGTATAGTTGTGAATGAGTCTGATGCCAGATTCTAAAGATTCTGAAAGGTCTTGATGAATAAACATAGGTGACTTTTTGAGTTAAAAATTGGCTGTCTTTTGAAAAATGCTATATTTTAAGATATAAATAATTTTAAAGATAGTCAGAAAAAAATCTGATGTTAATGAAAAATATTTATTCTTAAATCCAGTTACTTCAGCAGGCTTCTCAGGCAGGTGCATTTGGTGGTTTTGCTAATTTGCAACAAATAACTGGAAGTAAGTTTTTGATTAATAATCTTAATTCTTATTTTATTCTCTAAATTGAAATGACTTTTTAAAGATTTGAGTAAATAGTTATAAATGGAAATGGAACTACTATGTATACTATATGGCACATAATTTTAACAATAATTATATCATCTAAAAAAGAATAGTATAGAGATTTTTTATATTAGATTAAAATATATCACGTCTTAGTTTTCTATCTTTCGGTACAATGTAAATCTATTTAAAATATTTTCTTATATATCATTTATCCTTGTTATTTTCTTACTAAAAACCACAATAATTTCATTAGCTGCTTTAGAGAATTATTAAGAGAATAATTCGGACATTACTAAAAGCAAAATAAATATGATGTATTTATTTATTCACATAATATATTGAAGTTGTTTTATAGGAAAAATTTATTACAAATAAACTTTTTTGAAACTAATATTATTTTATCATTACTCTAACTCAGTGGTTCTCTGACACTGCTTGTTAAGGTAACCAATCATTATTATTTTTTTTACCAAAAATTATCTTCAGCTTTATTTAAGCCATCTTCAGTTTTACATTTAAAAAAACAAAACTCGGAAATTTGCATTAGGGTATATTGTAAATTAATGTCAACCACACTTTTATTTATTGGTACTCTCTCAATACTGTAACTCACAAAATACAGTAAAACTTCTCTAACTCAAATGTCTGTAACTCTAAGAAAACAAAACACTTGGTAGATCTCATAGGAATTTAACACATTAAACATTGAATTTCTTATCTTGAATTTTCTCCAAGTCAAAGTTTTTCATGGTCCCAGGACACTGATTTATATTCATTTCAACTTCCTCAACTCAAATTTTAATATTTATTCTATCCAAAGTTTTCATAATTATCAGATTTCCATGAAATTTTCAGACAGTTGTATCTACTATCCAACACCCATTTGCAGACATTATTTCAGTCCTCTCACTTTATCTCAACAAGATGTACTGTACCTGCAAAACCACTTAATTCCATTAGTCACAGTGAACATTTTGCTGAAAGGCATTATACAGTTGCCTAAAACAAAAAAAACAAACACTATCAAAGATTCTTCATATAATGCAAGAGAGGTAAAGATACAAGTCTATTCAGAATCAGCATTTTTACTCTGTTGTTCTGTAACTTAAATTGTCTAACTCAGTTTTTTCCTTGCATTGGAGCTTCAAGTTAGATAAGTTTTACTGTAGCTGCATATAGAGTCATTATTAATAGAACATTCTTACAATTTTCTTTGGTTACAGAAGAAATAAAGAATTAGAATTAATTGAAGACAACTTTTCAGTATGAAGTTCCAAATAGGAAAGTTCATCAATTCATTTCAAACAGAACAAGAGTACAAAGGATACAAGCAAAAAGAAGAATAAAGTGTATCTTAGACTAGAAGTTACATTCTTGCATCTTACATTCATAATCACACTATGTAATGATAAGCAAGATTATTTTTATGTAGGGTCTGCTAGCAATAAGAGTTAGAGAGCATTCTAAATCTATGGCAGAATACACCCACTAAAGGTAGGCAGAACACATCCACTTTGTTAACAAAATGGGCATGTCAGTGTGACATCAAGGTCAAGTGGGAAAATCCAGGCCTTAATTAGAAAGTGTGTAGGAAAGGATTTACTGATTGATGAATCAGGTTTACATTTATCGGTTAGCAAAATACTTAAAAATTATAAACGCTAATGTTGCTAGTAGAATTAAGTAACAATTGGAAATTAATAATTGACAACGCTGATTTTAAAAATATTTCTGACAAAATAATTAATTATACCTTATAAAAAAAGTCTTTGTAATATCACTTGGGCTGTTAATAACTTAAATTTCACAAAATCAACAATCTTGTTAATGTTGACAATTTGGGATGTATTGTTAATATAGTAGAGAGTCGTTTATCCGAATCAATTGGGAACTGGGGTTGTTTGGATAACTGATTTTTCAGATAACCGATTATGTACGAAAAAATATATTAACCTATCTGATGTTGAAATTTTTCTTTGTTGTGTGTCGCTTCGTGTTGAATTTTTCTCCGTTGCGTCACTTCGTGTTGAATTTTCGTCGATTTTAAGCTTAACAAAAATTTTTATAATAATAATCGAGGCTATTGTATCGTTAAAAATTATTTCTTTATTTTGTACAAACAAAATAAATATATTGAAAAATATAAAAACAAAAAAATTATACTTTAGAAGTAAATCTAGTATCAAAAAAGTTTGTTTCAGCACGACACAGTCTGACTGGAAAGCGTTCTGATAACTGACATTTCGGATAACCGGTGTTTGGATAAATTACTCTCTACTGTATCTTAAAATTTTTTAATATTTAGATTTTTAAAGATTTTTTTTTAATTTTTAAAAATTTCATAAAAAGTATTTAAATTTGGTGTTTTGTTTGATTCTTTTAATTAATTTTTTTAAAATTATTTTAAATTCTACATTTGAATGTTTATTGAATTAAGTTATAAACTGAAGATAACTTAAATAAAGCCAAAAACATTTTTCATAAATAAAATACATGGCAATTGTTAACAAGCATTGTTGAAGAACTATTTTTTAATTATATTTATATACCAAAATGAAAGTTTTAGGCATTTGATTTCTTTTAATAAAACTTAATAGTTGAACATAGGAAAGATTTATTCCATTAAGCTGTTTACAAAAAGATGGTGAAATAATCAGATATTTAATAGAAAAATGGTTTTTTATTGCTTTACAAAAAATTGGCTTTTACAGTATGTCATATATTCTTTAATATTTTTTTATTATTAATTTATCTATTAGCAATAGTATCAGTTCCAGACATTTGTGTACTGTTAATAATAATCATGTTTTCAAAAAAAGCCAATTGAGATCAGGCTGATTTTTTTTTTTTTTTTTTTTTTTTAATTGGGCTTTGGAATTTTTGATATAAATAATAATATAATAAATCCAAACAAGAAATATACATCAGTTATAATAGTTTAGTATAAAACTTTAACTGACAAATTTATATCTTTTAAAACTATCTTTGTGTTATCTAGCATGCAAAATTGTACATACTGAAAAATAAAATGAAATACATGTTTAAATTTCAATTTTATAAATACACAAATATAGATGTAGCCTGAAGGTAGCTTTTAACAAGCTAAAATAATTTGTTAGTTATTGTCATAAATTCAGTCTTAATACAATAGAAAAGTTGATTGATTGCATTTCATTTCTTGTTTGGCTTCATTAGCTTATTTGTACAAAGAATGATAATGCCAAATAGAGAGAATCATAAAATTGTAATTTTTTTACTTAATATTTTAGACATTATTTTGCTATACTTTATATTCAATAGATCTATGTGATAAAGTAAGTAAACCCATATCAGTTAACATTCATTTAAAAAAGAATTTAACAAAAAATATTTGCATTTGTCATTAAATAAAAAATAAGTTATATGAAAAGTTTTCTTATGCTCTTATTTTTTCATTGTTTTAAAATTCACTCCTTCCATTAGAAAATATTTCTCTAGAATAATTTTTTTTTTTTTTTGAAAAAATACAGAAATAAAAAATTTCCATAACTGCTATCATTGCTGTAACATTTGCATATTTTATCCTTCAGATACTTTTTTGTAACAAACATTTTTATATGAATATTTTTATATTTAAATATTAATTGTTAAGAAAGTAATAGTTAAGTCATTTAAAAGATACTATAACTAATTTAAATAAATTAGTTATACTTGATTAATTTTATAAAATTATTTTCTTTTGTCAGTAATAAGAAAATTATATACTTTTTAGATGTAGGTTCTTTATCTGTTCAACAACAATTAGCAGCTTTAGCAGCTGCTCAAGCTGGTGCTGGTAACACAAATACAGGTGAGAAAAATATTTTACATGTAACTAACTAAATATTTAAAATTAACAGAAACAAAATGAAATGTTAATATATTAATTGATTTTCTAAAACTGTAGTAAAGATGTATTTAATTTTATCATTTGTTGTTACATTGTCTTTGAAAGTTGTGTGCTGTGTAAAATCATTTGGCATATTTCATTGTTGTTGTTGTTGTTGTTGTTGTTGTTATTATTATTAAATACATGTGATATGATATAAACAAATTGTCACAAGTAAAGTTACATATATTTTTAACATTTTTAATTTTTTATCAACCATTGTTTGCATGAATGTTGTTAATAATAATTAAAGTTTTCATTATTTGTAATAATAAAGTTGAATTAATAATGAATGAAAGATTAACATTAACAGTTATAAAAATTTGATTTCTGCAATGAAATTATATAAATAAAAATTGCAAATTTTTGATAATATCAATAAAATTATCAAGAAATTTATTTAATACATATATTAAAAAGTCATACATTTTAATAGTTTATAATTATCCAATATGATTACCTATCTCAGAGGGATGAATTCCACTTCTGTGAAGATTAAACTTGTTCTAAGAAAATCTGGCAGGAAAGACCCACAAAGCTATTTCAAGAAGTGTTGTGCAAATAAAATCCAGGAAATAACAAATTTGGATCTATTGCCTTAGGTTACTAGTAGCTTTCTATCCAATATATTGGACACAGTTGTGTACCAAAGATTTCAAATTTTTTACTTTTTTGTAACAAAGCTGTTATCAAATTGCTTTTTTAAAATGCAAAACTAATTTAATTTCTTATCTCCTTTTTTTGAGATACAATTACTTTTATATGCACAAAAAACTGAAATTTTTTCATTTGTTTTTTTTAATAATTTTATGCTTGCTTTTTATTTTCATATAAGATAAAAAGTTGTAAATTTGTTTTTTCTGTTTCAAAAAGTTTAGTTGATTGAACATACCTTTGTTCCCTAAGTTATTTAAAGCTTTAATATAAAGACCATTTTAGAGAATAATTTTTATTACATCAACTTAATTTTGAATGATAGTTGTTTTCAAAAAATGTACAGTTTAAAAAATGAAAGCCACAACTACAAAAATGAAAGAATTTATTCGTTAATTCATCTTAAATTTATTGGTTTTTAGTATATATTTTTAAAATTAAATTATTAATGGTTATTTAAAATCAAGTTGCTAATAATCTGAAAGTCATTAAGAGGAGTTTTAAAATATAGAATAGATGATAATTTAATATTTAATTCAAGTTTTCTTGTTTTAGTGTTGTTATGATGAAACAAATGCATCCATTAATAATTCTTATATTATGTAGCTTTTGTAGTATTGATTTTTCTGTCTTTGGTGTGCTTTTTAGAGAATTGAATTGTTTTCTTTAAATTTCAGAGTTAATGGATTTATTAATTAAAAAGTATATATATATATATGTATTTCTTTTTATAATTTTTATTTGGATAATTAAAAATTTTAAAGTTATTCAATATATTTAAATTTAATTATATTCATTTTAAAATTTATTTGGTTTGTGTGTTTAGATGCTAATCAGTCTGAATTAATGTGATTTATATCTTAACTGAGTTTAAAATGGACATAAAACGTAATGCTTATTATAGAATCTCTTTTGCTTGGTTTATAATCATTTTCTCAGTTTACCAAATCATTCTTATAAATTTTAATGAAAATTATGGAATTATAAATTGTTATAGAATGTGATATTGATGAATTGTTTATTGATAATAGGGTTAAACTCTCTGGGTCTTCAAAGCCTTACAGGACAGAATGTCACAACAGGCTTAACATTGTCAAATTCTGGAAATAGTTCAGGTGAGAAGCTTGCATTATTAATTTTCATGTCTCCCTAATGGGTTTGATAATTTTACATATCTTATTATTATATTTTTTTTAAATTTTGCTGTGATATTTGTAAATGTCATAATTATTGATAAATTTTATGTCTATGAAAACATTTTTATTTTCAGTCTGTTTATTTCTTTGAAAATTGCTTTAATTTTTGTTTTCTTTTTCTTTCTGTGTGTATTTTTTATCTTCTTACTCCTGCTTTGATGTAATTATTTATATTCAAAAAATAGTATTCTTAGTTCATTTTTCTTCTGGAAAAAAAACATTTTTATTTTTTTAAGTTATGGTAGTTTGGTTTTGTCCAAAGAATGTTTGATTGGTATTCTGAAATACTGTTAGGAAAACGTTCATTTTTAACATAAAATTAACTGCTTTCTCTTAGTTTCAGGATTTATTAAGACGTTAACTATCTACATCTGAAAATTAATAAGTTATTGGAAATTTTATGATCTGAGATTATTAATGTTAATGATTATCATATTATATATGATTTTATAATGTTTATATGTAGGTATAATCATTATATAATTTCATTTATTGTTATCTTTTTCCAGCCAGCATGCATTATAAAAGAATAAGCAGAAATTTCCTTAAAGAAGTTTGATTGAACTTCTTACATATTCAGATAACTAGATTCAATAAATTAATCTTTGATTTGTTGATTTACAGATTTTTAGATTTTCGTATAATCTACTATGTAATTAAGTATAAAGGTCATACTGAAAGTTGAGCAACAATTTTTTATAAATCAGATTAACTTATTTTTGGAAAAAGCAAATACATCACATTATTTTTCAGACTATTTTTTCACATAGTCTCCATTTTTTTAATACATTTTTCCTGCCATTATGGGAGCTTGAAAATTCCCTTATGATAGAACTCCATTCCAACACTCCGAGAGAACCTGGCACACCACTTTCTTGATGTCCTGCATTGTTTCATGGTGTGAGCCTCACATGTTTTTCTTCACAATACTGAAAAGATGATAATCAGAGTGCTTATTTGGGACTATAGGCAGGATGCAGAGGAACTTCTCATCCCATTTACTGAATTTCCTCCATGATGTAAGGAGCAGTGTGTGATCTTGCTTTGCCATGCTACAGGATGATCTTCTTCCCAGGATGTTTATCATGCAATGTGCAACAGAGCTTATGAACTGTCATGACATACCAAGCATCATTAACGGTTTGCCCAGGTTCAAGAAATTCACATGAATCACCCAATCTGCATTCCAGGAAACAAAGCTCATAATGGAGCTCTGTGGATGGCCGCTACAAGTCTCTTTAATGCTTGGGTTTCCAGCTTTAAAATGTTTTACCCATCTTCTAACACTGCTGGTAGCCATACACACATTTCTATATGCATGCTGAAGTTTTTGCTGAATTTCTGCAGTAGATATTTCCTCTTTAATGATAAATTCAATTACAGCATCATAGCACACAGCAATCACAGCAACAAAACATCAGTTGTAGCCATTTTGTGTCAGCTGTCTATGGTCACATGATGGAAGCTAATGATGTCAGGACTTATTTATAGTGCTGTCTATTGTGTATAGATTATGACAATGTTCTTAGTTTTTCATAATTAATAGATTGTGATTTATAAATCGTTGCTCATGACTTTCAGTATGAACTATATAATTCTTAACTACATTGAACTGTAAATAATTTAATAAAAAACTTAAATAATTATTAAATATTGTTGTAAATATCTTAGATTTAAAAAGATTTAACTAAATATTCTAAATAAATCTGATGTATTTTGATTGAAAAAATATTTAGGAAATACTGTGTATAATGATAGAAAATAAAACAAGTATTAAAAGACAGTAATATTTAAATATTTTCATTATTCTTATGTTTGTTAATACATTTATAATAATGTATTGTGTTGTTATACTGTAATTAAATGTTTTCTTAGTTTCCACTGATGGTTATTTTATGCCATAAATTATATGAACAAAAAGAAATGTGTTATGAATATGTCCAATCTTAAATTCAAAATCTTTTCAGAATTTTCAAAAAATAATTTTTTTTTTTAATTTTTAAAAGAAATTACATAATAGATTAGAAATCTGAGTAATTTAAAATTAATCAAATAAATCAAAAATTAAATTTACTTTAATATTTATATAATTGTAATTTGTAGTATGAATTTGCTTTTATTAAATCTTTTTTTCCAGTAATTGATATTTCATCTTAATCAACAAGATACCATAATTTAGATGCTAAAGTTTTAAGGAGTCTGGAAATTTATTCATGATGACAAATGCTTTAAAAAAAATGTAATCTTCAGACAAGCATTATAATTGAAGCAAACAACAATCTTTAAATCAATTCAACAGACTATATGTGTTTAACTATTTGTTGTGTATTACATCACAGACTAATTTTCCCATCACACCATAAAATTTCTATTATTCAAGTTGATATTACCTTAATTTGTCTGAAAATAACAAACATATATGAAAGAGAGAGAAGAAAGAATAAAAAAGAATGAAAGTAATGGTAGATTGTAAGTACTGACAACATGGCACTTCTACAACATGGTTTCACTCTAACACTGTTTTGAAAATCCTTTGTATAAAATTTCACAATTTTTAAGTGTAAACTTCACTATTCAATATGTTTTTTTATTCAAGTAAGCAGGTGTGTCTTTTCAGATTTGCCCATGGATTTTAGAATATTGAAATTTCAAATTATTTTGTGCTTTTCATCAGGTTTTCTTTAACAAAAACCAATAGGACAAGAAAGAAAAAAATTGTACTAACTTTCCTATCAACCAGGAGTTGTTGTCTTTGATTTCAGACTTTAGTCCGTAATACTTCGTCACACAAAAAACCTTTAAAATCCAGTAATGCGTGTTTATACAAAAGCTAACGTTTTCAACCCCATCGGGGTCTTTAGCCCTTAAGACTCACTGTGTTTTATTTTTATAAATTAATCTTTGTATTTAATAAAGTTTATTTAAATTGCTAACTTTGTGGTGACAAAGAACACAGTGGGTCAGATGGAAGGATGCATAACAGTTTGTCAGATAGAACTGAAAAGGGTGAGCCTGACTCTTTTGTAACTAGACAAAAATTCAACAATGAGTTGCATAATTTTCCCAGCAATAGCATTTGAAGTTGTGTGTGATGCCATCTGTCATAATGTTTTATTTAAAAAACTTTTATATAATTAATTATTATAAAATGGCAAAAAGCTTAATTTTGAGAATAGAGATAAATTTTTTTTATAAAATTTATCTCTATTCTCAAAATTAAGCTTTTTGCCATTTTATAATAATTAATTATATAAAAGTTTTTTAAATAAAACATTATGACAGATGGCATCACACACAACTTCAAATGCTATTGCTGGGAAAATTATGCAACTCATTGTTGAATTTTTGTCTAGTTACAAAAGAGTCAGGCTCATCCTTTTTAGTTCTATCTAGCAAACTGTTATGCATCCTTCTGTCTGGTCGCTGCCAGTCCCAAACCCAGATAACAGGAGGTTGGTGTCAGGAAGAGCATCCGACCATAAAACCTTTGCCAAAACTATATGGAATGTCTGCTAGGTTACAAGTAAGTTACAACTTGACTAGGGTGTACCCCGCAAGTGACATGCAGTCATGTCACCCAAACTGTGTCAAATGAGCTTGGGCTAACGAACCAGAGACGGGTTCGGCTAAAGAAGTTAGTCTAGAAAGAGAAGAAGAAAAGTATAAGAGTAAGTACTTTAGACATCATAACATTGAATGGAAAGAGTAGAGAGTTAGTTGATCTTATGCAAAGAAGGAGACAGTGGCGTAGCGTAGTGGGGGCGGCAGGGGCGGCCCGCCCCGGGCGGCACTTTTAAGGGGCGGCAAAATTTCACAATAAATAATAATAATATCTTGTAAAAATTTGAACCTGTACAATACACAATAATGATGATTGTTCTTGTTGAAAACTGCTTTAGAATTACTGTATATTTTAGTCTTTTAAATTGAAATACAGTAGAGCATCGATTATCCGACCCCCGATCAACCGTCACATCGGTTAACCTACCGCGTTCTAGTCGGCAAATTCAAATGTCCGCTAGTGATGTGGCGCTACAATATTTGACTATGTCTTAGCTACAATAATATTATTTTTGTTAAATTTTTGCGTGTTTTAGCTGGCAACATTGACTGGACCTATGAAAGGGAGGCCAGTGTTTAAACGAGGCATAATTTTATTTAACGACTCTATCCAATTGCTGTTTTTAAAACGTGTGTGAGATTTAGCGGCAAAAAAACGAGTGTCAGCTGTGAAGCAAAAGAAAATTTTGGACTTCTTTTTCTAATGTATAGGCCTACTTTATGTAAAATATGTAACCCGAATATATATATTTTTTGTTTTACTGTATATTTTTCAATATACAGTACTGTACTGTATTTATTTTGTGCAAAATAAAGAAATAATTTTTAACGATACAATAGCAACGATTAGTACAGTATTTAAAAAAAAATTTGTTAGGCTTAACAGCGATGAAAATTCAACGCGAAGTAGGTTAATAGCGATATACTAATTACATGGGATATACTAATATACTATACTAATAATGTATTTTTTCATACTTTTCGGTTATCCGTTTTTTCAGTTATCCGACCAACCCCAGTCCCCAATTGAGTCGGATAATCGATGCTCTACTGTACCTAAATAAGGGAGCGGTGAAATTTTCTTCCGCCCCGGGCGGCTGACATTCACGCTACGCCACTGGAAGGAGAGTGAACATTTTGTGTTTACAAGAGACAAGATGGAAAGGAAATAAAGCTAAAGAACTTGGTGAAAGGTACAAGCTTGGTGATAGAATTATGAGCATTAAGTTGACATTGGTGGAATCTTCATTATAATTCTGTGTGTGTAAGCTTTTCAGCTAGGTAGTGGAGAAGCGAAGACAAACTTTTGGACATATCTTGACCAAACTGTGTTCCTGTGAGTGAGAGGTTAATCTGTGGGGATGATCTAAATTGTCATGTTGGAAAGAGGAAGATTGCAGAAAAAAGAGTTCTTGGAAGGTGGAGTGTGTGAGAAAGGAACAGAGAAAGAGAGAGACTAGTCGATCATGCTGTGGCTTTTGACCTTGTACTAGTTAACACCTACTTTGAGAAGCAAGTGAATCAGCTGGTTACAAACATGAGTGGAGGTAGATCCAGCCAGATTTATTTTTTTTCTTGTACCATAGGAGGCATCTTAGTGAAGTGAGGAACAGTAAGGTGTTAAATGGAGAAAGTGTTGCTGCACAACACAGTCACAATCCACTAGGAAAACTCTTTCCTATGGGGCATTGCATGAAGCGTGTTAGCCAGATTGAACAAAGGATTAAATGGTGGAGATTGAAAGAGGAGGAATTGAGAAAATAATTTAAGGCAAAAGTGTTAAAAGAATAAAACCTACTTAAAGCCTGTTACCGGTGGGGTTCGCTGAAAATCGTTACAAACGTTTTCGAACTATAAAGTTCTTCTTCAGGTAACCGACGACCGTTAATCGAATGCAATTCGAATAAAATCCTAATGTAAATCCTTTGTAACGATTTTCAGCGAACCCCACCGGTAACAGGCTTTAAGTAGGTTTTATTAGTTTAATCCGGTGTAGTAGCAGTTGTCAAAGTGTTAAAAGAAATTCGGTTTTCGGATGATGTGCAAATGTGGTGGCTGATGAATAGTTATTGCATTTCGAAAGTTAGAGAAGAGGTTTTAGGAAAAACTTCAGGGAAGAGAGCACCAGAAGGAAAGGAACTTTGGTGGTGGAATGCTGAAGTATAATCCGCAGCAAAAGAAAAAGGCAAAGAAAAGGTGGGATTTGATGGGAAGACTTGAATATAAAGAAATTTACCAGTTGGCAATTAAAATGACTAAAAAGGCAGTGGCTATTGCAAAGGCAAAGGCTTTAGAAGAGGCTTACAAAGTTTGTGAAAGAAAAGTGAAAAAGGCAGCTGATGAGAATTGCCAAAGCAAGAGACAAGGCATCAAAAGATTTTACCTCTATTAAACTGATTAAAAGATGATAAAGGAGTAGTATTACAAGATTACGAAAGGGTCAAGGAAAGACAAAGTATATTTTAAGAATTATTGAATGAGGAAAACCCCAGAACTTCATATGAGGATGGAGGGGCAAATGGAGTGGTGCAAGAGAAAGGGTGTTTAGGGAAATGAAGACAGGGAAAGCAGTAGGTTGAGATTAGATTCTAGTTGAGGCTTGGAGAGGTTTGGATAAGGAGGAGATTGATATCCTCTTGGGACGTTATGAAGAAACTCTTGCAGCAGAAGATCCAGGATGAATGGAGGAAGAGTATTCTTGTGCCTGTCTTTAAAGGCAGAGGGGATGTACAGGATTGTGGAAACTACAGAGGTATAAAGTTATTGTCTCATACTATGAAGATTTGGGAGGAAATTGTCAAAAGAAGGATTAGAAAGGAATCTGAGATTGGAGAGGAACAGTTTGGCTTCATGCTGGGAAGTAATACAACTGATGCTGTCTTTGCTTTGAAACAGCTGATGGAAAGGCACAGGGAAATGCAGAAAGATTTGCACATGGTGTTCATAGATCTAGAAAAGGTGTATGATGGTACCAAGGCAAGAAGTATGGAGATATTTGAAGGAAAAGAATGTGTCAGAAAAATATGTTAGGCTCATCAAGGAAATATATGAGGGAGCAGGAGACTCAAGTTAGTAGTAGTGTGGGCACTACAGAAGGGTTCACTGTTAATGTCTGTTTACATCAGGGATTGGTTCTTAGCTTAGCCCTTATCTGTTTGACCTGATAATGAATGTGTTAGTTTGTGATGTGAAGTGTGAGGTTCCATGGAGTATGCTGTTTTCAGATGGTATTGTGCTGTGTGAACCTTCCCAAACCAAGGCTGAGAAGAAACTAGAAGATTAGAGGAAGTTTTGGAAGAAAGGGCATGAAGATTAGCAGAACTAAAACAGCGTATATGACTCTGAATGGCTGGAATGAATGCAATATTAAATCCAAAATGTGTCCCTTCCTGTGGTTTTGAGTTTTAAGTATCTCAGGGCTTTTGTCAGGACAGGGGAGGACTGGACTTGTAAGTGCAACATAGAATTCAATGTGGATGGCTGAACTGGAGAAAGTTGAGTGGTGTGTTATGTGACAAGAAAGTTAGCTGCAAACTAAAAGGTCAATTGTACAAATCGGTTGTTAGACCTGCAGTGTTGTCTGAGGCAGAGACATGGGCAATTAAAAGAACCCAAGAGAGAAAGATGGAGGTGGTGGAGATGAGAAAGTTCAGGTGGATGTGTGGAGTATCAAGGAAGGATAGAATAAAGAATGATTTTATTAGAGGCTCTGTTAGGGTGGGTCCCTTGAGCAGGACTTTGCAAGATTGCAAGTTGAGGCAGTTTGGCCACATAGAGCATAGAAGTGAAGATTATGTTGGAAAGAGGGTTGGTAAACTGGTAGTAAAAAGAAAGAGGAAGAGAGGAAGACCAAGACTGTGTTGGAAAGGTAAGGTGGAGGAAGATCTGAATCAGAGGGGACTTAAGAGAGAAGAAGCCCTTGATAGGAAGAAATGGAGGAAATGTATTAGTGAAGGAAATGCCAACCCCATATATACATGGGAAAAGGCAAAGAAGAAGAAAAGTTTTATTTAAAAAAAAAAAAAGCTGTAAATGCTAATAGTAAAATCTTCATCAAGTTCAACCATATTCAAGATATGACACACAACCCGTTCTATCTTCCCATCCCCCTTGACCTTTAACAAAAAAAATTAATAGCATCAATTACCCTAAAACACAAACCTTCGTGCAAAATTTCAGAAATTTTTAACAAAAGACAATAAGAGTTAAGAATAAAAATAGCTTATTAAGCTTCGAAGTGGATGAACAAAATCGAGCCCCCTACGCACGCACACTCATACATACAGAAAAAATCTCCAAATTATTTTGCATTTCTTGGCATTTCAAGATCCCTTGAGCCAAAAAAAGGTAAAAATATTGGTAGGTTATTTTTTGACTGATCACTATACTTTCCCTCTGTTACATAACAGCAGGGGAAGTAAAAATGGCACACAATGGATCAGATAGAACTGAACAAACAGAGCTGACTCTTCCATAACTAGACAGAAGGAAATGCTCCATGATCATGGGACTCTGGTTTTTATCAATTTAGTCCCTCAATCTAACATTCCAATTGATCATGAGTATTCCTCACTACTCAACTTGTCTTTCACATGTTTCTATGTGAAATTATACATCTTGGACTGTGAGAAAATAATGTTTACAATTTGAAGCTAAATTCAATCTCAGTCAGTGATGTTTGTTGATCTTAGGACCCTTACTGGCTTAAATCAGATGGTGTGTATACTTCTCCTTAACAGTAATTTGATACAGTAAAGTTTGAAGTTGTTTACATCTTGTAGAATTTACAAATAATTCAATAAAGAATTTACATTCTTTTGCAGATTTATTGGAGAGGATCTGAAAATGGATGTAAAACACTTGCAGGGCTCCATAAAATCAAGTAAAGAAAACACAGGACATTTTACATTTTAGCAGAGGGAATGCAAAACCTTAAGCAATATTTAGATGACAAGCTCAAAATGGCAAAAATGTTAGTCATATTCCAAAGACAGACTGATTTGATTTATGATGATTAGATCCTGACAGTATATTATGGTCTTGTTAGAAATGAGAGAGCCTAATAATTAGCATATTGAAAAGTGGAATATAGAATATTCTAGTTTAAAAAAAATAGCTGGAATATTGCCAAATACTACATAGGGAATACCTACAAATGCTAAGAGATAAATTGAAAGAACATTGAAATGATCTAGCCAAATGAAGTAGGAATATGATCTTAGCAGAAACTGAAGAAGAATAAAAAGGCAAAAGCAAGACGGAACAAAACAGATATCATACTTTTACAGCCAAAAAACAGTTCCATAAGAGTGGCAGAACTACTTAACTAAATTAACTATTACAAACATGGAATTAAGGGTGTGACAATGCATGTGAGTGAGCAAATTTTCCGAGCGAGCAAGTATATATGAGAAGAGGCAAGATGCAATAAATATCAAAACCTGTCAGATATGTGTGAGAACCAGAAATTTGCAGTCGCCAGTGTTATTTCTTGCTTCTTGCTTGTGTGTGGTTTTCCTTTGCGAAAACTAAATCACTTGCAACCTTTCACTCACTCTAAATTCATGTCTGCATAGTCACACCCTAAGTGACATGGAACTTACTTATTAGCTGTGTGTGTTAAAATCTGGTACAACACTCATCTAAAATATTATCCTTATGTAATGTCTATCATCAACTTATTGAAGTAGAGATAGATAAATAAAAAACTCATGCCAAAGTTATATAATATCTTGATAATTAGCACTGAGTTCTGCGTTAACTCAATAAGAAAAATTGAGTTAATGCCGAACTCAGTGCTAATTATCAAGATATTATTGAAGTAATTATTTGTTATTGAATTATTATATTTTAAATTTACTGGTTGTATGTTTGTTATTTTCAAATAGATTAAAATGATTTTAGGTTTCAATAATATATAAATTTTATGATGTAATGGAAACTATATTACAGCAAACAACATATAAACAAACAATAAATAGTTGAATACACATTTTGATATATAGTTTGGATTGATTTAAATATTGTTCTTTATTTGAATTATAATAATAATCTGATAATGAAACAAATGTCTGAAAAAATGTTTAATCATAACATACTCCTTAAAACTTAAGCATTTAAATGATATTGTTGTTTACTAAATCTTAATTGATTAATTTAACTTTATATTGAATTTATATATAAGATATATAAAAAATTTTTAAGAGAGAATTTTCTATTTCAAATTCAAGCAATAAAAATAACTATAAGCTATATCTACAGTAGCATAACTGTAGAATATTAAACTGAAGTTTAATTTTACAATTTATCTTAATTACATTTTTAAGTTGAAATTTATAAACCACTGTTAAACTTTTGTTTAATTTTATGTAATAAAATTTGTTGATGATGAGATGCATAAGTAAAATTTTTATTCTATTCCAGATATAAATGCAGCTAATTTACAAAGTCTTGCTGCATTAGCTAGCTTAGCTAACAATCCAGGTAAATGATGTTTATTATGTTGCATTATATTTTGTATAACATATCAGTTATATATATGTTGTGCCATTTAAATAATAAAACAGAAATTAACTTAAAAAATAAAAAAATAATATGTAAAATTTTAAGTAAGAACTGTTGTTAAAAAACTGTATGGTTTGATAATTAATTACATTAATTACACTTGTCAAAAGTATATATAAGGTAAACTTGAGAAATTTGACACAGTATGAATACAGTAGAGAGTTGTTTATCCAAATCAATGGGGACTGGGGTTGTTCAGATAACTGATTATGTACGAAAAAATATATTAAACTGTCTGACATTGAAATTTTTCTTCATTGCGTGTCGCTTCCTGTTGAATTTTTCTCCGTTGCGTGTCGCTTTGTGTTGAATTTTCGTCGATTTTAAGCCTAATGAAAATTTTTATAATAATAATCGAAGCTATTGTATCGTTAAAAATTATTTCTTTATTTTGTACAAACAAAATAAATATATTGAAAAATATAAAAACAAAAAAATTTATACTTTAGAAGTTAATCTAGTATCAAAAAAGTTTGTTTCAGCACGACACAGTCTGACTGGAAAGCGTTCAGATAACGGACATTTCGGATAACCAGTGTTTGGATAAACGACTCTCTACTGTAATAAAAATGAAGTAAAAAATTATTTTGTTTTTGTATAAAAGAACAACAGAACTATTTCTATATAGTAATAAATTCAAAAGTTTTTTTTTGTACTTTTCGGTTAACAGGATGCTAGAAGACTATCGCATTTAAGAATTTAGCCCATGTGACTGTGCCAGCTTCAAGTAGCCTGCTTAATTGTTTATGGAGTACTTGGATGTTATACAGTTTTAGGGGTTTTTCCCCACCTGGGCAGTGAGGTGTGAGCGATAGCAACATGTGCAAAGCATGTGGAATATGCAGTAGACTGATGTATGTTAAAAACTTACTTTCAGAGATGAATACATGCAAAGGGTCAACAATTCTGGTGTGGTGTGAAACTCCTTATTGAATCTTGAATCTTACCCATCGTTGTACATGTCAGCTGGCATCCCATTAACCGAAAAGTACCTTTTTTTGTTGATACTCTGTTAGATTTTTCAAGTTTATCACAGTTTTGGTAATTTAATTCCAGATCTGCATGCATTTAAAGGAAATAATACGTTACAATAAGAAAGTTCTTAATATATTTAAAGTAATCTACTCCAGAAACCTTATAGTTTCACTTACTTATATAGAACTTTTATAAATATTTGAATCTATAGAACATTATAATTGGAATGCTTGGGTTTTTTATCTTCTAGTGTTTTTTTTCTTTTTTCCTGTTAGAAATATTTTTTAAACTCAGTTAAATTTATTGCTGTTAATTATTTTGTCATATTGTGTTTAATATTTTCTGTATTCTCACATTATCATCATAATTCAGGAGTTACTAGTGGAGAATCATAAAAACTTACTTCACACTAAGTATTGAGTACTTTTAAGCTTCCTGATTCATCAGGGGCATAAAAAACATTAAAAGATAGAATCTTTTGAAAATTCCATTGAATTTCACTATCTTCCGGACTATTTTCGTTCGACAAGAAAATATTTTTTTTATAAATCAGAAATTAAAAAATAAGGAATTTCTCTTCTCATTAGATGCCAGTGCCACCTAATATGTTCAAAGAAGTGAAAGGATTAAAAGCTACCTTTTAAAGCGTCTTAATATTTGAAAAATTTATGATCCAGTGTATCTCCTGTAGTTTTTTACTCTTCTGTTTCTTCCATTTATGTTTCACAACTCATTTTACACTACTGATCATGCATTTCTGTCAACAACATTAACACTCTTGACATTCTAAATCTTCTTCCAAATCCGTAACTTCTCTGTACCCAATATATTTTCATTCTCTTTTGTTTTCTAATTTTAATCTTGTAAAAAGTTTCTAAAAGATATTTTCACATTATTGTCAATTTATTTTCTACAGTACAATGTTTTAAATAATTCAAATTGTTACTATTCCAGAGTTATGTAATGTCAAAAGTCCAAATTATGTAAAATTTTGTAACAAGAACAAATCTTTTTCAACAAATCTTTAATCATGTCAGATAATTTTATCATATCTATGTAAATGTGATTTTTATAAATAAAATTTAATAAGTAAATGTATTGGCTTTGGGAAAAGACTCTGCTGAGTGGGAGCACAATTTTGAAATTGTATATACATCCAATGAAAACCCTTGTAGGTACTCTGTTTAAATATTTAGCAAAAATAATTTAAAATATTATTGTAAATACAAAATAATTTTATAATTTTTAATAGTTATCTATGCTTGCTGATTGGACTGATTAGGGACTATGAGTCTGAAATGTAATTCTGATATCAATAAAGTGTATACTTTCTCCTTTTCATCACTTAACCTACAATGTGTGATAAGTCTATAAAATTAGCCAACTCTGGGATACATTCAAAAGCTGTTTCTTTCCCCAAGACAACTCCCCACTTTAGTAGGCAATGTCATTATATCTTAACAGAATTAACTTAATATACTTCTTGGATACATTCCTGTTTGCATACTGTTTTAGATCATGTCTGAGTACTCTGTTGTAAGCCTTTTCTATATTTATGAAAGTCAGATACAGTTTCTGCTGCTTTTTCCTGAACTCCATTATTGTCTGTCTTAGACAAAAAAATTACATCTCATCTTTCTTATTTTAAATAGTTAAAAGAAATAGAGAATTTGAGTTGTTCAAACTCAAATTCTCTATTTCTTTAACAAAAGTAATTAAATATATCTAAATTGTGTTGAAGAGAATGAATTTAGTAGTAGTTGCTCAAATTTAATGATGTTTCAGCTTGATAAATTGATTTACAGTTTGGTTTTCTTTTTAATATGTAAAATATTTACAAATTAATTAATTATGTTATTTGTTAGGAATTAATCCAATGGTTGTGCAGAATTTGGCAGCTTTAGCTGCTGCTGGGGGTGGAAATAATTCTACGGGAATTACAAGCTTATCTGCTGCAGGTATATGAATTTTATTGAAATAAATGTGTTTATTTCTGTATTTTTATATAATTAAAAAGAATAATTTTTTATGAATTAATATAAAATAATTTGAGTTTCCTATAATATTTAACAATTTTCTTTGCTGCATTTATAAAAATAAGTTCATAATTTCTGTTAATATTAATTGGAATGCTTTTATCTATTATTACTTTTACTAATTTTTTTTTTAATCTTCAAACTTAGAAATTTGTGGATTTTGTAATTTTGCTGAAATTTGCTTTGTATGCAGTGATGTGATATTGTGAATGGAATAAATATACTCTCTTTGTTTAAATTTGAATGCACAAATTAAATTGAATGAATTGTGAAAGAAGCAATAAAGAAATGTTTTTTTTTTTTTTTTAATATATTATTAAAAATATATGCTGTTAGCATTTGTACTATATAAAGTATAATAAGGTAATTTAACCAAGTACTTTCATATACAATTTTTGGCATAAGAAATTTTTAAAAATATATTTATCATTTGAAAACTGGAAACTTTCAATATGGTGATAAAAATATGCTGAACATAATAGTAATAATGTTAATTTCTAATTTTTTTCATATAAAAAGTGTATTTTATTATTATTATTTAATGCAGAAATGGAAATACTGTAAAATCTCAATTTAATGGACAAAATTTCCAATCCATTTGTCATATGTAAAAATTAACACTTTGTTGATATTAAAATGCTTTTTATGTGTAATTAAATTAATAGATTATTTATTTATTTTTAAATTCAAGAGTCATTGCTCAAGTATATTTTCCAAAAAATGTTTGTTTATTTGCTTGTGCCAGTAAATTATAGGTGGTATATGAGTCAACTGAAATGGCTGCCACAAAGGGTATAGCATGCCTGACAACATATGAGAGTTACTTGTGTGTTGTCTTTGTAATAGCTTTTCTCTCTGTAGTCAAAACGTTTTATCAGCATTTGTATACTCAAGCTTTCTGGAGTATTTTATATACCCCAGAAAGCTGGGGTATATAAAATACCATTTGAAAATCAACAGTTAGGAATCAAAAAAGATTATGTAGGTGTGACTATAAGAAAACCTGGCAGTACATCTGCAAGAACATAGATACAATGTTGACAAAGGACACAACACAATATTAGCAGTTATGATGCAGACTGAAGGAGCGGTTGTAAAATGAGAAGAGGCAAAAGTCATTAAAATAGTGCTCTCTCCATTTGTTGCATTAGAGATGGAAAAGGTGGAAATTTATAAAAATAAAATGAAAAACCATTGCCTATATGCTAGGGATGCTAATGCACTTCCAACAGCCTGGAAATATATAATAGAAAAAAGAATGGGGTTTAAAAACCCTTAAATTATATTTCTTTCTAGTAAGCTTTGTTTTCTGTTTTATTTGTTTATTTATTTTATTTATTTAATATACACACTTCTTTCAATTTATTTTAAAGTTAAATTATTTTTTTGAATTTTAAATATGTAAAATATACTAAAACAGTATGTTCCATTTTCAATCATTTATAATAATAAACCTGATGATGGCCTATATTAGACAGGTTGAACACATTTGTGAAAATAAAAGAATTTTAAGCTCAGCAAAATTAGGTGTTGGCAAAACTGAAGTGATAACTACAGTTTTATTTCCCACTTTTTTTGCTGTAATTTATCTTTTGGGAATGTGTGCTTATGTACTGAATTTGGTGAATCTTTAGACTTACATCCAAATACACAGCAATACTTATTATTTACCATTGTAGGTTGAACACTTTCTAATTCTAATAGACCACAGACTTTATACCCAAAGCAGCCGCCATTATGTAGTTCGCGCTAATATCGTTAGGTGTCAGATCTATTGTTGGCACGAGCAAATTTTGTTGTTTTGTATTCTTAGCTTTTACTTATCAATCAGACATGCGCAGAGCACAAAGTTAACTAGAATAAACATTTATTAATATAAAAGATTTAAAATAAGACACTCAAGACTAACTTACGTTTACGTTGCAGCTATTAATAAAAAAAAATAAAGTTAAAAAAGCAATTATACTGTAGTTCTACTCAGTTATTATTTCTACATTGATTTACAATTTTCTTTATGTATTGCAATTACTATAGTTTCCATATACTTTCTATACCAATGTTTCTCAACCTCTAACAAATCATCACCCCTTCAATAAAACCATTACATAGTATTGCCCCCTTCACTTCAAAATTTCGATGCCAAGGGCCATGGCTAACACCAAATTCATACTGCATTGAATAGACTAGTGACTAGTATAATGTTATTTATTTAATTATTGTATGATATAACGAATAAAATATCTAATTATTTGTAATATAATGTTTTATTATATTGCCCAGAAAATGGTTTTTTGCCCCCCCCAAAATATAAATTGTTACTAATTGCCCCCAAACATGGAAAAATACCCACCCGGGGCAATATTGCCCCCATTGAGAAACAATGTTCTATACAAATATTAACATTTGTAAGCCCAATATTTATATTGAAGCAAATGATTGTTGCTACTATTAATAATTAAATGCTAAATAATTTGCATTACTTAGAACATCTCTATAATTAAATGCTATCTTTAGGTTTCTAGCATTCTGTTTGCCATTTTGCCTGAAGAGGACACTTATATACTGTTGAAAGTACTCATGAATTAAATGTATTTTTCTCTAATGCCAATAGACAAGTAGTACAACTCATTTTTTATTATTAGTATTTGCTATCTGTTGTTATTTGTATTTGCCAGAATTGTCCATGCAATATATGCATAATTTTTACTTTCTGCTTCTATTCACAATTAACTAACATTTCTTAAGTGTTCCTATTGGTTAAAATACATGATGACTGATTAGTTAAAATCAGTAGTAGAACAATGTTATTGGAGCCACATTATCAGAATGTTTCAGTCCTCCAATTGGTTGGAATATTTGTGGATCCACTAGATGTAAAGCACAGCTTGTAGGACAAAATTCTCCCACAAACTGGTTGCAGAAACTTATACAACTGCCAAAGCAGAAAACTTGATACTGCAATACAGAACCTCATCCATCTGTCTTCCTATCATAAAGGGTGATTGTGAAATAGGCTTAAAGCTACAGTTTTCAAATGGTAAATAATAATTTTTAAAAATTCTAAGAACCAATAATTAACTAGTATTTTTTTATCTCACAACATCTTATCTGTATACTTATATCTCATATTAAAAAATTTTTAATTCTGTGCATAAGTTTTATAGTTACTTTATAGTACAGAAATATTTAATAAAATAAGAAAACATTTTAATTAAAAAATTTTAAAATATACAGAAATGCAAACTGATGGTAGTGGTAAACATGAAAATAAATTACATTACATATAAAAGTTAATTTCCTATTCTCCAAGATTAATATTTATTTCTTAATATTAGAAATATTTCTGTAGTTTCTACTATTTCTCCTTTTTTTTTAATTATAAGAGAGATGAACACTTATTGCTTTTTGACTGGAAAGAGAATTCGTTTGGAAGGAAAATACTGTAGGTTTAAAAAAGTTTGTTTTTTTTTATTTTTAGAAAAAGTAATAATTATTAATGAATTTTATCAACAGGATATTATAAAACAAAGGTTCATTTTTCACATATTCTTAGAATACCTTTAATGTAACAAAAAACTTAAGAAAGATAAAAAATAGAAGGTAATAAATGAAAACAAATTAATAAATTAAGATATGTGCAAATTATTATGTGTAATTCATATATACACATGTCTGGAAACTTGTTCACATACAAAAAAGTTTTCTTAAATGATACTTTAGCTGTTTAGCCTAGAAATAGGTTTGTTTGCATCTTTTTAATTGCTGTTATTTGATAGTCTATGTATGTACAATACATGTTCACATTAAAAACTGTACACTTCATTTTGTGATGGAAAATTGTGTGTACATTCCTAGGCTTACTTTGAAACAAATAACGCTTTTAAATATTAAAAAGGCCCATATTTCATTTTAATAGTAACGTATTATGGGCATTTTGCAAAAATTTGTATTTTTCTTTTTTTATTCTATACAGTTGATACCCATTTATAAATTTTTCAAGGAACTGAGAAAAAAGTACAAGTGAAACAACTTTTGAACTGCTTTCGGATTGAATATGTCATCACATTAGTATTGTATGGCATGCATTAACACAATACAACTGAATTTGTACATGTAATTCTTAACAAAGAAGTTTCATATTTCTATATGCATATTACATTTAAACAACATATAAAAGGAAAAGTAAAAATAAGTTGTATACTTTTAAAACATTGATTAAGTTTTGCTTCTTTTCTTATTTTTTTTTTTTCATGGACTTGTCACATACTGAAATGCAAATTACATGAAACAATAGAGAGTCATTCTAAAGGTTAGCTCATACTCTCAGCAAATAGTGAAAATGAATAAGAAATCAGAAAATGATTTTTATTTGTTTGGCAAACTTAGTTCACACTACAAAATGTACTAAATAAAAGTTTTCAACATGTTGGACTGGCATAGCAATTTGTTAAATAGGAAATTTTGTTGGAAACAGTGTTACTTATTACATATTTGCTCTGCTTTTTGCATTTACTGACAATTCATTGTCAGTGTTTACTAAGTTAAAATGAATACATAATTTGCTTTTTCATCTTTTTAATAATTTAAGTTTTTCCATTTTAAAGTAATATATAAGTGAGAAAAAACTGCTATAGAGTACTGCAAAAATATGATGCGTAAGTGCAAAATTGTTTAAATGAAGTGAAAGGAGAAAGTACCATGCAAAGAATATTTAATATAATTCCAAAAAATGTACAACAGAGAAATGTATAAATGGAATTCAACTGTACCTTGACAATTAAAAACAATTATATTGATAAATAAAACTATACTTCCTTACTGAAGAGAGAATATAAAATAAAATAAACAACCATTCCAACTTCAGCAAAAATTCTTTAATCCTAAGAACGTTTTCAAACGCATTAAGCGTCCATCTTCAGTTACTTCTTTAAATCAAATATGAAATTCGAACAAATATTACGTAAATTAACGGTACGATTACAATAAATAAATAAATAAATAAAAATAAAATAAAATAAAATAAAATAAACAGGATTATTGTAATTTACAAAATTATAATTTTGTAAATTATAATTTTGTACAAGATTATCGTAATTTACAAATTAATAATAATGTAATAAATTATAATAATGTAATAAATTATAAACAGGATTATCGTAATTTACAAAATTATAATTTTGTAAATTACGATAATCCTGTTTATTTTATTTCATTTTATTTTTATTTATTTATTTATTTATTTATTTATTGTAATCATACTGTTAATTTACGTAATATTTGTTCGAATTTCATATTTGATTTAAAGAAGTAACTGAAGATGGACGCTTAATGCGTTTGAAAACGTTCTTAGGATTAAAGAATTTTTGCTGAAGTTGGAATGGTTGTTTATTTTATTTTAAATTATATTGATTTTAAATACTGAAATGTTTATTAGTTATCATCAGCATGCATTTCTTTTATATGTTTATAAAATTTGATAAATTTAAAAATTATCACAAGCAGTCAATTTTTGGAATATTAACTATGAATTTATTTTATATATATATATGTTTGTTCTTGCACTATTGATTAAAATGCATATTGTGTGAGTTAATTTTTATTCTGTTTTGGATGCATGAAGAAATTTTAATGATTTTTTTTTAACCATGCATGAAATATTAAACTTTTAAACTATAATATAACTACTTTGAATGTTATACTTATTTTGGCTGTGGTCTATTCCCTCCTTGAGGGAAATTAAGCTAATTGTATATTTAACATAATGCTTATCTTTGTGTTGCTTTTCTCTGGTTGATCATGCCCTGATGTTACATTGATTGAATCCTCTACAGCTCTCCTAGGGAGAACAACTAATTCAGGTGAGCCCGGATCTTGTTCACATTTGTTTCTTACTCTCCTTTTATTTTTTCTTCCCAATGCATTTGCTTTTTCTGTTTTGTAAATTTAAGAATGAATTTTGCATCAGTTGTTATTTTTGTAATATTCATTAAAAGCATTATTAACTTTTCTGTTTAAATATTTTAAAAATTTAGTTATTGATTTAGCTTTGATTTTTTTTTTTTTTTTAAATACTTAAAATATGGTGTAAATATTCTTTAATAATAATAAAAATATATTTATGTTTAACACATTGACAGTGGACACACAAAAGAACTTTGTTTGAACAGATTTTATATCAATTTGTTATGTAATATAGGAGAAATTTACTTGTTTGCAGAAATTCATAAAAAGAGAGATCTCAATGTCTAATTGATTGTTTCTTATTTTACGAAAGGAAGAAGCATTTTTAGTTAGATCATAAAAGTTCTTATTATACTCATAATTATAATTTTAAATATAGGAAAATTATGCCAGTGGTAGGATTTATTTTTTAAATAAACAGATACATAATAGAAACATAGTAAACAAACCTTGAATAGAAAAATTACCTTATATGAAAAAGTTCATCTGTTATTTACATTTAATTTATTCAACTTCTTATGTAATCTATAATTAATTTCTGGTAATTATTAAATCTACAGGATAAATATCACACTAATAACACCCAACTGTATAATTTAAAACCAACAAAAGTGTCATTTATGTGTAAAGCAAATGTTTTCATCTGTTTTAAATGGACATCCTCAAGCTAAAGTTCAAAATAGAACCACACACTTTTCAAATGATGGTTCATATGCATTGTTGCCTGTTGATTGGTGGGTCTAATGATTTAAAATAGAAGAGCATAACTAGATATAATAATTTGTTCTTACCAATTACACTACAGGATTAAAATAAAATGATGCTGTCTGGAAAGAACTATTGAACCAACTTAAAAATTTTCAAATTTGTAATTGGTAAACTAGATGTATAACAAAATCAAGTCTGCTTACATGAAACCACAAACAACAAATTACTATTGATTATGCAAATTCTTACTAAATGTCTGTGAAACTGAATTTTAAAAAAATCAATGAGTCAACATATACAGTAAAACCTCTCTCAATAGACACTTCTTCAAAGTAGATGCCTTCATAATGGACAATTTTTATGGTCCAGTATAGAAAGTATGCAACTTCATTACAATTGACCATCTTAAGTAGACACTCATCATTAAGGACATGGATACATGAAATGCGCTACAGTTAATGTCTTGGCCTCTTTTACCCTATATATTAAATTCTCATCAAGTCAACATCTTCATTTGAATTTTTGCTGTTGAAGTCAAATCTATTCCAAAAACCTAATACTGTATTCTCTATTGAGTACTTAAAATTAATTTGTAATAAGATGAATTACACTTCACACCTATGTTTAACTAGGTAAAATAAATACACTTAAGTGTTGTGGCGTTACTGTTTGCAACCATTTACAGCATAAAGGTGCTCGCAAGTACTTTCAGTAGCCTAAAGTTACCATCTTCAGGTGATAATTGAATACAAATATTTTTCAAGCCAATCGTTTGAAAAATATTTGTATTTGATTATCTCCTGAAGATGGTAGCTTTAGGCTACTGAAAGTACTTGCGAGCACCTTTATGCTCTAAATGGTTGCAAACAGTAACACCACAACACTTGTATTTATTTTACTTAAATTAATTTGACTGCTCAACTTTATTATGACAGTGTGAGGTCACAACCTGATATCAAAGTAAAAGATTAGTGAAACATTTCTGCCGAACTTACCAGAACATGGTGGAAAGCATGCCTCAGAAGGTTGCAGCAATCATTTAGACTAAAGGTGGGCCAACCATGTACTAAATTCAGCAAATAAATATCATATTTGCTTCTCTGTAATATAAGAGTTCTCAATAATTTTGTCCATCTAGTGTATATCAGATTGATGAGGCTGGTTGAAAATTGTTGTCAATTCCACAATTGTCATACCTGTTGTCTTGTTTGTGTTGCTAATGATGGATGATATTCTTCTAAATAGCCAATTAACAATAGAGACCAGTTGCATTTATTAGTTGAGCACATCATAAGCAAAAAGACAGACTTTGTGTAATCTGTCTGTCTTGTCATATTCTGGATTGGTTTACTAAATAGGTTGTTCAAGAACTAATCCATAGTGGGGTCAATAACCATGTCAGTTTCTATATTCTAAATCAGCCGATACTGTATAAGAAATTGCTGATTAACCATGTCCTCATCCTTGTCTATTCTTAATCTATGGTGAAGACAGAACACGTGTTTTTTCCTTGTTGAAAAGGGAATATGCAAATGTTGATATTCTTCCACATAAATTGCTGACATTAAAAAGGAAGATAGAAATTATTGAATATCACAAACAAGAGAAGTGTGGAATGAGAAAATTAGTAGAAGTGTTTATGATTCAGAAAATGCAAACTGTGGATATCATCAAGAAACAAGAACAATAATATAGCCATTGGCATTGTAATGATAATGAACAGCAAATTTGATAGCTGAAAGATGGAAATAACACTCTCATTCACAAAATAGCCATACAATGGTTCTGTGGAGATGATCCTATATCAAGGCTGATCATACAAACCAAAGCAGTTTTTATCTGAATTAAGTGCCTTGAACTTCAAAATCTCAAATAGATAGCTTGAAAAATTTCAAAAACAACATAATATCAAATTTAAAGGTGGCTGTGGAGAATCATCTCAAGTTGATTGTAATACAATAGCACTGTGAAAGACTGTTTCTTTTCATAATTGCTGGTTATATTCTCCAGAAAATAATTTTTAATATAGACAAAACAGGATTTCTTTCGTGCTTTCTCAGTCAAAACTTTGTGCTTCAGTGATGAATAATGTTCCAACACAAAAGAACAACTAACAGTTTTGTTATATACAAGTATGAATGGAGAACACAAACTCCTGGTAATTGGAAAGACTGTTAAACCAAAATAATTCAAGAATATAGATATTACAAAATTGAATAGAAAGTCCTGGATGACATGAGGAATTATATATACTCTCACCTAAACATCAAATTTCCAGCAAAACACTCAAATTCAACATTTGAATGTTTTTGGCCACTCGTTAATCGGCCTTCATCAGGAAAAGTCAAACGAAAATAACTTCTATTTATAGAATGTTGCCGCATTGTACACATAATTTAAACAAAATTTTTTAAAATCAGTTTTGAACAACAGTTGTGGTGTATATTAAGCAATGTATATTTTCTTTAAGAGTCTAAATAATACTTCCATGCAGTTGGTATGGGAATGTACTCCCTGTTGATGCATGCTCCTCCTATGTCTGCTCTGTAGATTTCTGCAGCCTCTAATGTTCTTAAGTGTTATCTGTTGAACACTCTGTGTATTAGGGTAGCCTCCTCCCATAAGGGGGAAATTCCCAGCTCAGTGGCATACCGAGCCAGGGCCGTGTTGATGTTTCCTTTTGCCACGTCATACCTGTGATCTCATAACTGGGTTTGTAATGATCTGTATGTGGAACCAATGTAGATTAGTGTCCTGTTGAACCTGTCATCCTGTAGTGGGATGCGGTAAACTCCAGGTGTTTTATCGTTCTCAGTTTAATCCTTTGCGTTAGATAAAAGGCAAAACACGGTGGGTTTCCTTTTGTATGCTATGCGTATGTTTAAATCCTTGGCCATCCTTTTGTATATGTGATGGAGGAATGGCTTGTAACTTAGGACTACCCATTTCTCTTCTGTGTTGTTAACGTTAGTATTGGTGTTGATTGACCTGGCCTGATATGTGGACGTTATATTGTTGATAAATGAGTGGCTGTACCCATGGTTGGATGCAATATGTTTCAGTTGTTCTGGCTCATTGTTAGTATCTGAGAGCTGCATACAATGTGAGTGGGCTCTAGCCACAAGTGCACGGAAAGTGGATGCTTTATATGACCAAGGGTCAGAGAATTGGCCAGTATGAATAGAGGGATTTAAATGGGTTTGCGGTACACTGTGGTGTTGAACTTATTATCTGTTACATGAATCTTGACATGCAAGAAATTAACATCTGTGAGACTTTCTTGATCCAATTTAGTGTTAATCCATATTTGTTATTATTGAATACTTTTAACACATCCCCAACATCCAGTCTATTTCTGCATATAATCAAAATGTCATCAACATATTGGGTATAGATGAGGATATTATGTTCAAAGTTTACTAAGGACCATTCCTCCAATGAGGAATTATGACAGA
Organism: Centruroides vittatus; assembly: GCF_030686945.1. NCBI lineage: Eukaryota > Metazoa > Arthropoda > Arachnida > Scorpiones > Buthidae > Centruroides > Centruroides vittatus. Next base: position 1,388,923 of record NW_027122485.1, read on the forward strand.
GTGGCTGAAACAGCTGAACAAAGAAAGTGCTTTTGTTTCTGGATAATGCTGCATCATATTCAGACATCTAGTTCAAAAATGTCTAAATTATATTTTTACCACTGAATTTTATTTCACACTCTCAACTTTTTGGATCAAGACATTTCAATAATTCAAAATTTCAAAGTCAATTACAGACAAATGGTTATATAGCACCAATATAAATGTAGATCATGAAACATTACTTGAAATTCTGACAAAGCAACTCAATATCTTTCAAGCCGTTACATGGATTTCAAGTGCTTACAGGTTCTGCCAGCAACAATTTAAAATTTTAATTATCATTACTGCAAACCATTACTTCAACTGAGTACACAAGCCATGACAGAAAAACAATCCTTAATTCACTCTCTGAGATTGAAGAATGGGAGACTAAAAGTGATGATGATGACAATGTCAAAAGCAATGACTTTGTAGTTGAAATAACACCTGAAACAGAGTCACTAATAAAGTCATACATGACTACATGAGCAAACACAAACAGTTTTACAGAAATATAGGAGACAGTCAATGCAAGCTAGCACATTAAGTCAACAAATTCAGTTTAATTTTTATTGAAGCTCAAAAGATATCTTTTCTTGTAATAGGCTCAAATGTTTTCAGTATGTACAGTACAAAATTTTATCCTCAGAAAACTTTTTTATAACAATTACTGACTTTAGAAAACAGTTTCAATTTAAAATTTTAAATGTCATGCAAAGTTAAAAATCACAACTAAATAACAAACTTTTTACATTAATGAAAAAAGTTTATATTTAACAAAATTAAAAAATTAACTATAATGTAATAAAATACATAGAAATGACCTTTTATTAGAGTCTATGCCTCTGCAAAAACATGCAAAATATTGTATGTAATTAAATTTATTGTTAGGATACTTAGCCTTCATCAAAAGGTACATATGTGTGTCGAACCCTATGAAAAGATAAACATTTAATTTTTGAACATTAACACTATTAAGCTGAATTTGTTGACTTATTACACTATATTAGTACATGCCATTGTAATTTTTGAAGCTAGTGCAAGATTTAATTATGCGTAGTAGGAACAAATTGTTACAATTAATTATAAAAAGAAAACAAACATAGCTGAATTATTTTTAAAAAATAATACTGATCCTCTTATAATTCATTAGCGTAAAACTATACTGTTACTTTTTTGCATGGTGCATATGTTATATGTTTGTAAATAAAAATAATTTAGGCTGCATTTAAAAGATGTTTCATTTAAAGATAACATTCACAAAACCTTATAACAGTTTTTCAGTCTCAAATATTTTTTATAGAAGGATTTCACTGTATATAAAGATAAAATTAATTTTTCTTTTACTTTAATAAAAGTGGTATTTAATATGGTTTTGTGTAAAATAAGTAGAATCATTCCTTTCAGAAAATAGTTATTTATTGATTATAAAAGTTTACAGATGGTGATTTTTCTTTATGTAAGATTTCTTTTGCATACAATCAAAATTCCTTTAAAATGAAATAGTAATAATTTTATATTTATAATTTTTTGTTTAAGATTACAAGTATTATCAGGTAACTTTTAAAAAATTTTTATCTGGATGTAATGTTACTGTGTTTAACATTTATTGTAATGATGATAAAAGAATATTAAGAAGAGGCTAGAAACCAAAAAAACAAAATTACATATTTGAATTAGGTTATTGACTTAATCATGAAAGTTATCAATAACTTCCATCTTTGTCAATGTGTTGAATATATATTTGAAAATTGATGAATTAGTATTATTTAAACATAAACAAATATTATTATAATTATTTATCTTTCATCGTTATTATCTTTTATTTGTAATTATGGTTCTAAAAATGTTTTGTGAAAAAGTTTTGGAAATTTGTTTTTTTATAATTAGTAGTAATAGTAAGTATAATTTTTATTGAAATTAATAACAAAATATAATAAAAAATTTAGTTTTCACTATTCATTTTTTAAATTTAAATTATGTTTATTAAGAAAGAGAAGTTTTGTTAAATGTTAATGGTAAGACCTACTTGGAAGCTAAAGGAATAGTTTTTTTTTTACTAAGCAATGGTGACTCTTTAGGTCATTGTGAATAAAAATTTTTAAAACATTGTATTGGAATGTAATAATTTTCTTACATTTTATTAATAGTTTGCCTTCTGTTTCTAAAAGAATTGTCATACAACAGTTTAATGACTTAATGAATCTTTCTTTAATAAATCTAAAAGTATTTATCTTGCGTTTAGATATAACTTATTCACCATTAATATTTAATGTTCTTTATTTTTCTTTTTTAATAAATTCAGCACAATATGAAAAATTTATCTTATTCTCAAAAGTTTTTGATTCATTTTTTTATTCATCTATATAGAATAAATATTCACCGATGTATATTAGTATAAACATTTTCCTTTTTTTACATTCAAGAAAATCTAATTTTATTTTAAAAGAAAATCAGAGTTCAAAGTTGGTGTTTTTTTTTCTGTAATCAATCAATATTTGAACTAGGCAAATTATACAACTTTGCATGATAAGTAGTACATGATTTAAAAATAAAATTAACAGTTTTCTCCAGGAGTCTAAATATTTTAAAATTATTTTTTTTTAAGATTTTCAATATTAAGTTTTCCTTATCTTTAGGATTAACAATCTTTTTCAAATTAAAATTATATAAAATAAATAAATGGAATGATATGAATGTAAATAAGAGAAAAGCATCTTAATGTTAGCAAAATTCATTTAAAACATTGACTTTAAATCCATTATAATTGTGATTTTTTCCAACCTTCTTCCTAATTTAATAATATACTATATTTACTTTAATGTAAGATGCACTTTTTTCAGATTTTAATATCTCTGAAAACAGCATGTGTCTTAGATTCAATGTAATACATCATAATTAGTTACCTCTAGTGCCATGCATTTTATTTCTTGTCACTAATTCCATTGCATCATTTTAATGATTTTATAATACCAATATTAATAATAGAAAATATTTAAGATGTAAACTTAGCTCAATTTTGTTAGTCTGTTACAGTAATGTCATAAGTACTTGGATGAAAATCCCAGCAAAATTTGTACAGCATTCTTTCAAGAAATGTTGCATTTCCAATGCTTTATACAGCTCTGAGTATGACTGAATGTGGGAAGATGTGAACATTGAATCCAGTGTTGATTAGCATAGTTTTAGTTTACTTAAACTAAAAGGGATACTCAGGAACTTGGCTGAAATAACATTAGTATTAATTCATTAGAGCCTAAAATAGCAAATGAAGTAGTTTACAATTTTGATACCACTTTGAAAATTACATATATCACCATATTGACAACAATATTTAACTTAATTTATTTGCAATAAATCCTGATTCTGTTGACATAAATTTGTTTCAAATTATATATTAAAAAAATTTGAGGATGAGATGTAGAAATTAAGATGTATCTTAGATTTGATGGCATCTTAGATTCAAATAAATATGGTATTTTTAGTTATCCACTTTTTTCTCAGCAACTGCAACTAATTATATCAACACACCAGAATTTTTTGCCGAGCATAAATTATTTTATTTCTCAAACGTTTTCAACCTAGTTATTAAAAAGACCATCTTCAGGCTTACGATTACTGTTCCAAAATGGAACACAACTTTTCGAATACCTTCATTTTAAATTTAAAAGATTTACAATAATTGTGTATATTAAATAAATTAAAAATAAATACAATGAATAAATAACAGTAAAAATAAAATGAAATAACAAAAATAAACAAATATAGTAAACAAGGCTAAGTATAACTACTACAAGTTTTTAATCCCCATGTTTTTTCTATCATGTACTTTCATGCTGTTGGAAGTGCATTAGCATCCTTGGCATTTAGGCAACAGTTTTCCATTTTACTTTTATATATTTCCCTCTTTTCCATTTCTAATGCAATGGATGGCGAGTGGACCATTTTAATGATTTTTGCCTCATCCCACTTTACATTTGCTCCTTCTGTCTGCACCATGAAAAAAATCACATAACCCCAGCCCCCAGATGCCTAGAATCTTTGCATTTGCAAAGACACACAAAGAGAACAAGGAAATCAGACCAGTAGTGGAAAAATGTAACGCACCAACATATATACTAAAGAAGTGCTTAAAAAAGTACATTTATGAAAAGCTAGAGCAAAATAATTATGTGGCTCATGATCCAAATAAGGTGGTAAAAGAATTGCAAGACTTAGCTCTAATGAACAATAAAATAGAGACTGTGATGGATTTTGAAAGTCTATACCCATCCATGAATCTAGCATCTTGTTTCAATACACTCATTGAATTTATGGTCCAACACAATCCATTGTTATCGACATACTTGGAGAATTTAAATAATCTAGCAGACTTGATGTGCTACCAATTTTTTTTTTAGATTCAACAGGGTGACATACAAACAAAAGAAAGGTGTCCCAATGGGAAGTCCCATGTCAGGTCTCCTTTGCGAACTAGTAATACGTAAACTGGAAAAAAACATCCTCAGAGATTACTTAGAGGACATTATATTCTACAAACATTATGTTGATGACGTGTTTATAATTTAGAAAGATAACATAGATATTCTTAATAGCTTTCTTTTGTCCAAAGAAACAATTTGGCAGTCAGCAGTTAATAAATGAAATATTGTGTTTTGTTAAAATTAGATCTATTGGACCATTAAATTTTACAATAGAAAAATAAAAAGAAATGAGCAATTATTTTATTAGTGCACTTGTAGTGTGAATGTCATATAATAAAAAATTCCGGGCTGAAAGTTTTTCGTCGCAGTTCACTTTAGTAGTGTCTTGCCCTTGTACTGTACATCATACTTTTCCTGTTAACAACAAAGTCATGCTAGTCATATGTCAAAACTCTGTTCAGAGAGAAAATTTTTGAATTAAAGTAATGTGACTTCTGACCTAAAGTGGAAGTTTGTATATAGTTAATTGGGGCCTCATGCTCGTAAGCTTTCCATATCTGGTCTTGATTTTCATCTATCTAATACTGTTCTTGAGATCAAGGAAGAACAGAGGGACAATAGTGGGAATTTATAGGTCTACAATTTTTTCAAATTGCAGCTCAATAAAGAAATGTGGCCATGCTGAAAATAAAATTAAACTATTTAATGAAAAATCTCCAAAAACTGGATGTATTTAATAAAATTAATACCAAAGAACTTTAAATCCAGTAATAATAGATAAATAATATAAACAAAAAACATAGTTTTATAATTTTATTAAGATGTTTTGTGCAATTTTATAGTATACTCAAATTTCCATGTATATTATTTTTTGAATAAACTTTGAAATATTTGTATTTATATTTGCTGTTAAGTAAATATACATTGATAATTAATTTTATGCATAAACAGAGATGTACTGGTAATATTGTGAAAAGTAATATTAATTGTTTTTTCTGGTTGGCAAGGGATGCTTGTATTTCAACAATCTTCTAAATACATAATTGTACAGATCTCTCAATGAATAACTAACAAGCTAAAATTATCTAATCAATTCTGTATTTGCTTTTCTTTTGACACAGTTTTGTTGAAACCATCAATTTGAATTATTTATTTCATTATTGGAATATTTTATATTTAGCATTGAAATTTTATGAAAGAAATAATTATTAACTTTAAAAATGAGTCTGTATTTTGCAATTATTAAATTAAATTTTAAAATATTTTTTATAAAATAAATGATTGTCAATGGTTATAATCTCTGTCTGAAATAAAACAATTTTTAATTATAGAAAATATTTTAGGCAACACATCTAGTGCCAGTTCTTCACTCAGCGGTGTAAATTCTATGAGTCCTGTTTCTAGTATGGCTTTAGGCATGAGCACAAATTCTCTATCAACAATGGGTACACTTACAGGTGTCAATGGGTAAGATACTCAATACTTGAAAAATATATTATGATCAGACATTTTATTTTCAGTAGAAATAGAAAGCTTTAAAATAGATAATAAAATAAAACTGATATTTTAGGTTAGGTAGTACAGCAGGTATTGCAGCAAATGGTCCCAACTTAGATGCATTAACTCAAGCATACTCAGGGATACAGCAGTATTCTGGTATATATTATTTTATTTACTTTAAATTTATTATTATCTGTATGCTATAACAAACTTATATAAATTTTAAATGCGTTTTAAAGAACATTTTTGGGACTTTGTTTTATTATGATAAATTACATTTTGATCTTTTATTTTTCATATGTAATTGTTAATATAAAATTATAATTTTATGGAAATTTGCTTTAATTAATGTATTATTAAATAAGAAAATCAAAATAATTTTTTTCTATTTTTTATCAAGTTGAATGCTTGCTATATTTTAAAAATATTCAGAGAATTTGAAAACCAGATCAAAATGGACTTCGCAATAAACAGATTCTGTCTCCGTATAAATATCGTTAATATGTTTGAACTTCCAAATGTAAAAATTATTATCTACTTGAATGAAAAGATAAAAATTAAACAACATGTTTTAAAAACATTATTAATTTTGTTATTAATTGTTTATATTAGTTTTTATATAATTTAAAATGAAACAAATGAAATTTTAACCTTTTATAGCATTACCTGGAGCTTTTGCCCAAGTTGGTCTCCAGCAGACCCAAAATCCAGCTGGTAAACAAATAGAAGGTATATATTTTTTTTCTTTTGATTTCTTTGTTCAAAATAATTTCACAAAAAACAAAGAATCTAAAAACTAGCATATAAATGTATATGCTAGAAATTAGATCCTTTGTTTTTTGTGAAATTATTTTAATCATGTACACAATATTCAATAAATGTATTGAATAATAGAACGATCAGAATCTCTGACTGATTCTACTCTTATTATTAATAATTAATAACATTCTAATAGTTAAAGAATTCATATAATTTATCAAATATTTAAATTTTTATTACTAGAACACTGCAAATTTCAAATGAGTATTAATGACATTAAAAAATTACATTATTGACTCTTAAAAGATATAACATCTAAGAAATTATATCTGTTGTTATAAGATTTAAATTTTTTTTTTTCCTTATTATAAACTTGAAAATTCCAAATATCATATAATTGACAGACATATTAAGAATTTGTTATGCTATTTCAAACAGTCAAATTTCTCTATAGTGACTTTTAACAGAACAAGAAAAAATATTGTTGTAGACAGATTTTATTGTTACAATGAGAATTTTTAGAAAGGTATTTCTTGCCTAATTTAACATTGTTAGATAACAAATAGGATAATTTCTACAAAATTAGACACAGTTAAACAGAAAAACATACAGTTATATTAGTCTTCTCTAGTACAAGAACTAAATGATTTATTGCTTATTATTTCTACAGTATATGTTAAACATCAAAACCTAAAATCAGTCAGAACTTGAATCTTTCTAGACAAAAATCTTTATAGGCTAGTAAGTAAATTAAACTAATTAAGTAAGTAAACTAAACTAATTCTAAAATATAATTTCTAAGGAGAATTCTTTTTGCAATTGTTGTAATAAATATAATATACAACATTAAGACATCTGTACCACTTTCTAAGAGAACTTTATTATGTTAAATAAGTTTAACATAACAAAGTTTTTACAGAAATATATAGGATTATCTTATTGTTATAAATTATACTAATTCTAGAAGTAAAAGAGGTTTTTAGATGCTTAAAATACCAAAAACATAAAATCTGGTAACCTGTTCTCATCTATACTGTTGTCTACTGACTGCAGGTAACTAACATTCATGGTAGAATTGCTGTATTAAGAGAGTACCACATTGTGATTTCAAAACTGAACAATAAATTAAAATTAATTAACATTGAATTTTCTGCATTATGATCATTGTGAAGAATATACTATGTATTTTATGAGTACAGTAAAAATATACATCACAAAACACAGATTTATCTCAGTAGAGGGTATTCTATTAGAATAAGTTTTATGTTAAGCTAACACAAATTATGTAAGGAACTATATTTCTTATCATTATGGAGGGGTTAATTGTTATATTGATAATTGCTATACTGCGATTTGACTGTATTATATGCATTCATCAGTTTTGATGATAAAATAATAAAGATTCTTATTATTTTTATACAGTAGACCCCCTATATCATGGAACTTATCTACCGTGTTATAGAAGGGTCTACTGTAGTTTTATTTTTTTCATACTATTCATTAAATGATATAATTTATTTTCTTAAACAACTATTTCCTTATAATCTAAGTAATTTAAGACTTTTTCATTATCTGAGGCCACAAATCATAAAAGTTTGTGATATTTACACCATGTTTTAATAAATAAAATAATTGTTTAGTTTATGTGATTATGTTATTTTTATCAAATATAGTTCTTAGCATACAATTCAATTAAAATTAACAAATTAGAATGATGTTGAACATATTTTAAAGCAAGAATAAAACATATACAGCAGAAGTTTTTGTTAGGAACAAAATTGAAATAAAAATATGTAAAGTGAAATAAAATTTTATTCATTTCTAAGAAACAAAGAGCAATATATATTCTTGCAGCTTTGCAAAATGAATATGACAGTCCTCTGAATTTCTGTAAAATTTCCATATTGAGATTACAGTTTGTTGAAAAGAGCTACTTTGACCAAGTGTTGTTACAGCAGAACACAATGCTGCTTATACGACTTCCAAGTTCAAGTACATCAATAATCTTGTCTGCGGCTCTCTTTTCCCACCAACTGCTTTGAGATCCAATGACAAAAAGAAGAGTTGGATGTTTGCTCACCCATCTATTCCATATTTGGGGGCCATTACACATCGTATTGTATGCACTTTCAAGAGACATGGCATTGTACTTCTTCTAAAACTGCAGATTTCTCTGTGCAGATAGGGATAGTTCTACCTTGTTGGAAAATCACAAGTTTACATGGCCTCTTTAAAGCAGACAAAAATGGGAGAAAAAATATTTCATATTCGGGCCACAACTAGAAAATTGGCGTGCACTTTCAAGAACATCAAGACGATATCAAAAATTGCAGAATCACTACTGAACTGCTAGAAACAGTAGAAACAATGGTTACAATGTATTATGGGCCAATGCCACCCTGCTTCAGATTGCAGAGTCATTTTTATATAGGCTTTACATAACAACACTTAGTTCGTGTAACAAACCTTCACTTGACCTTTCAGTAATATGGCACGTTATACAGGAAGTTAGCATGATAATTTTTGTTCAAGTTAATTCTAAATTATACATTTTTTGCAATTTTTTATTTCTGTTTTACTTATTATTATTAGAATGCTTCAATACATTGAAAAACTATATGGAATACATTTCAAATTTGCTGTTTGGAACACATTAATGTATATTTTAAAATATAAGATTCCATTATTCTACACCTGAAGAAGACAATCTGAAATTTGTTGAAAGTACTAGTAATAATATTTCAAGTAAAATAATAGCATCAACAGACAGTATTAATATTTTCTTAAATAATAACTCTAGTAATGGAAGAAATGTGCAAAAAATTTAGATTATATGGAAGCCATTGCTTGTTAAAACAGTAAAATAAAATATAATAGTAAACTAAATTTTTTTATTAACTGTTAAATTTTCAAAGGCCATTTATTATGATTTTTTTTTATCTTTCATTTGTCTTGTATTTTACAAAATGTATATCTGTTATGATATAATTATTTTACAAATCTTACTACATTCTAGGACCGGAAGGTGCCAATCTGTTTATTTATCACTTGCCTCAAGAATTCACAGATAATGATCTAGCTCAGACATTTGTGCCATTTGGTAATGTGATTTCTGCCAAAGTTTTTATTGATAAACAAACAAATTTAAGTAAATGCTTTGGTAAGTAAAACACATAATTTCGAAGACAAATTATTTATTTAAGAAAAAAAAATTTTTATTAATTATCCCAAAAAATGAATGTGTAATTTTTCATATACTTTCAGGTTTTGTTAGTTATGATAACCCAGTCAGTGCACAGGCAGCGATACAAGCAATGAATGGGTTCCAAATAGGCATGAAGCGCCTTAAGGTGCAATTAAAACGTTCCAAAGAAGCCAGTAAACCTTATTAAGGGTGTCCACTATAGCTGATCCCCATGCCTGCACACCTGATGGTAGGTATTATAATAATGAAGTAAGCTAATTCGTTTTTTATTTGTTTACAGCTATTTGAATAAGAAAATGCAATGTTGAGATTATTTACTTTTTCTTAAATTATTTTATTTACTTTTGTTTTCTTGGATTAGTGAAATAGAATATTTTTACCTTTAGATTATTATTATTAATGTAAAATTATCAATATAAAATCATTTTTAAATTAATGCATATAAATATTATACATATAAAACATAAATTACTTTTTTGTTATTTTATTTTTCTGATATCAGTCCATTTCTGATTTTATAATCCCAGAAAATTAAAATTATATTTATAAAAAATTATTTTAATGTTCTTAGTAGCATTTTAGAATAAATAATATTTCTAAAAATTTACAATAATTTTGAATGGTATGAATATAAAAATGAAGAAGTTTTAATGTAATATTATAGATGATATTCCATAAAAGTAAATTTATTTTGCAGTGTTAAATGTGTGACTTGATATAAATAAACAATTATTATTTAGTGGTTTATCTAAACCATAAACTTTATAAGAATTCCTTTTTTTAAAATTTAAATTTTATGATAGTTTAAAAATTTTGGAAAATTAGTGATTCTGTATAGTTAACCGAAATGTGTGTGTGTGCATTTGCATGTGCATGCTTTTATAGTTTTCCTGGAATAAGAATGGAATTGATTTTAATTAGTTTACATATTTTTACTTATAGTATATTTTCTTTCAATGTTTTCTTATGTTACAAAGTTCTTTTGTAACTTATTTCAATGCTTTCTTATGATAATCTAAGCAGATTATTGTAAGAAAACATTGAATAGGTCAACATTTAACAAAACTACAAGTAGTTTTGTTAGATGTTGATACTCATTGTAGTCAGTGATTATATCTATCAAATAATTGCTTCAATCACATTGTTGGTAATTTCATTTCTTTTTTTTTTCAATCCTCTCTCAGTAAAATAAATCTTGTTTTTTTTACATATTTATGTATAGACTCCATTTCATTATATTTTACAGAAATATTCATGAGGGTTAAAATATTTATTTCAAATAATGAAGAAAGTAACTTTTAGTAGAGCAGTCAACAACAAAGCAATTTCAAATGGTATATTTTAAAGAAACATTGAATGTAGATGGGAAATAATATTAACAAGGTTTTATTTAAATAGTTTCAGAATATTTATCCACCATTAGGTTTTATGTTGTAAGCAATAACTAAAATGATTTATTTGCTAAAATAAACTTTTATGGTTAGATGAAAGAAAATTATGTAAGTGCTTATATAGTATACATTAACTCTCTTCAAAATCAGTGTTATATGATTTGATATTTTCAAAATGTTTATTTTGCTCTTAACTGTTAAGATCTAGCACATTGGCTCAATTCTTATTCTGGAAAATAGGAATAGTTTGACCTTTCCACATAAAATATCTGTAACCATACAGATATTTTATGTGGAAAGGTCAAACTTTTCAACAAAATAGCTCATTACCCATAAACTTTATGGAATAAAGATTAAATTAACTTTAAAAAGTGATTCACTTTAATAATCAAATCTAATTATTGGATAAATAAACCATCATAATATGATGCAAAAAATTCATTTAATCATATCATGATGTTTAAATTGATTGAATTGAGTAATGTTTTATATTATATTCCTGTAAAAATTCAGATAGAATTTATATAATTATTCTGTATTATTATTTGTTTTTACAAAAAACAGAAAATAACTTATTTTATAACATGAATATACTGGCTGGTTAAGACAACCAAAAATATTTTTATTCGGCTTTCTTGAAAATATCATCAGGTAGGACAGTTAAATATTCAAAATTAAAAGTTAGAATAATTAAAAATTTTAACTGATTGTCATACTTTCCCTCTGTTATCTATAACAGAGTCAGGAAAGTAAAAATAGGAGTCCATGACTTTGTTTTCGATATACAAATTGTATTAAGTGACAATGTCCATGCTTTCTGATGCAATGAGCACACCTAATGGAATTTAGGCCTAGGGATCAAAAATAAAATCAGTATTACGTGTGCCTAATGGAAAATAGGCATAAAAAACAAAGCAATTGCCATCGATTGCTTTGTTCTTTGATTGTCTCTCTGTACCTGGCCAGTGCAAAGACTGAGTCTTCTGTGGCCTGCAGATATGATGATAGCCTCTTTTATGACAGCAAGTGCAAAGTTCACCTGTCTGCATACATTGCATATCATACAAGAATTGCCTCTTCTGTGCCTAACAGATGGAGGAATCGCTTCTTTCTTTCCATCTCTGCTACAATTCTATTGCGATATGACAAAGTTGTGCAATGTCCTGGTAATCTATTATATGAAATTTAAATAATCAAGTACAGAAATTAAACAATAAAATGCAATATTAAATTATGTAAGTGCTTAAATAGTATACATTAACACTCTTCAAAATTCTTGTATGACTGCAGTTAAAAAAAAATCCTTATATTCTAATGTTATCATCCAAGTTCTATCCAATTGAGCTACATCATGAGAATTAATTATTTTGATATGCTTAGATAAGGACATGTATTTGTTCCAACAATATAACTAAATAACTTATGCTTAATTCATTAATTATGCCTAAAATAGGCATTAATTTAGCCTATTTTTGGATGTGCAACTGTTCTAGCCAAAGATGGCTTCAGAAAGCCAAAAATTTTTCTGACGAGTAAAATATTTTCAGTTTTCTTAACTAAGTGTTACAGTATATTCATATGTTTTCTCTGTTTTGCAATGTTAGTGGTACAAAGATTAATGGAGTTTGGAGAAAATAACTTAAATGTTGCTGAACTTTATTAAAACTGCAAAATAAATTTTAAAAATAAAATTATTTTAAATAAATATTATTAGTTAAATTTGAAAGAATTCTGATAACTAAATAAAAAATATCTTTTTATTTTCCAAAGACAGTAACAAATTCATTCACTCTGTTTTGCTATGCATTATGCTTATGCTTATGCTTATGCATTTGTTTAGTTTTCAAAATTTGCAAACAATGTGTAAGCATTTATGGAAGTGGTTCAAAATGTTTAAATAACTTTCTGTTCAGTTTAAACAGTTAAACAAAATATTGTTCAGTTTAAATTTTATTTATATTAACATTCATTTTGTTCCAAACAGAACTTCTCATTTAAATTATTGAAGAAAATTATTATTAATATTTTTAAAAAATGTATTTATTTTGAAAATATTAAATAAATATATATTATTCCTTAAATTTTAATTTTAAATAAATATTATTTAGTTATTTTTTAGGAAAGTTTATAATTTATTATATTTAAAGTAGATAAATTTTGAATGTACTTTTATTGACAGTTTGATAATTTAAATTGCAAGCTTTTAAATTTACTAGCATTTTATCTTACTTTTATTAGTAATTATGGTTTTTATGTTTTTTAAGATACTTGATAAAGAAGCATAAGTTTAAGTAAACAAAAAAAGTTAATGAATTTGCTTCAGCAATAGCTAGCAAGGAATATTTTATGCTATTACTTGTATTTGTAATATATTTTTCTATTTCTTAGATAATAATTTCCTTATAACATTAACAACCATTTATTTTCAGCAAATTAATCTCTCATATTATATGAAAATTAAACTGTCTTGAGATTTTATAGAAATAAGAAAGGCCATAATAGAATAATTATGGTGAATTAGTCCCAGACTGGATAAAAACTGGTCCAAAAGTAAGTATTAGTGAAAGATTGATTACTGCCCAATATTGGACCAAATTTTGACATTACATCCAAAATTGCAAATTTAAAAACGTAATATTGCTGGAAAAGATAAGTCACACAAGATAGTGTATATTTTAAAATTTTTGTACAAGATTTAACTTGTCATTTAAGACCTTTTTTTTAAATCAGTTTTTTTTGTAATATACTGTAATACATGGTAACATAAAGATGCCTAAAAAGTTTTGAAATTGTTGCCATGTTTTAAACTGGTGAAGTTATTTTTTTAAAAACCTTTTTATTTACTTATTTATCTATTTATTTGAATTTTGCACCAAAAATTTTATAATATATACATCTAATGCACTTTTGACATATTTTTTTATTTTGCAATTTGACACAAATAAATAGTAATATAGTAGAAGTCCAATTAACCTGAATTTCCTCATTATCTAAGACAAACCTGTAAGTGAATATACTACGTCTGTTTACTGTAACATGTACTGTATTACAAAACAGTTTGTTTGTTACATTTTATTTAACTTCAACGTGAGACAAAAATATAACTACAACAATATACATTTTTATTCTTATTGTACAGCCATTTAATAAATGATCTAAAAATTGTTGTTCAGCTTAATAGTAATCATGGAAAATCTGGAAAACATGAAATTTTAATGGAAATTGTTGACCTTTGTTAATGTTACACAATTTTATCCAAAATAATTGATTAATTGTGCAGTGTGTGTGCAAAGTTTCATTTGTGTGTAATGTGTAAGAATTTTCCAAGGCATCTGACTTCATGGAATTGAAAGGTGCATTTGGAAGCAAGTTTTATCAGAAACTTAACTTTCCAAACAGATTAGTTGGCTCGGAGTCCAGTGCTTATCAGATGATTCAGTGAACATCCATTAGAAAAAAGTAATTCCTGGGTTACAGAAGTTATGCACCATGTATTTTTTTATGACATGCTGTTGTAGATAAACACATGCGCACTAATTTCTAAATTTAATTGAGATTAAATAAAAATTAACATTATAGACTTCTATCTATCTTTTTGTACATTTCTGATTACAATTGGGTAGGGGTACTTTTGTTGATTGTCCAAAAAGTGTTTTATCATTTTTGTTCTGCTGATGGTCAACTATCTCACTATTGACCCTTGCTGTTATGACCCAATTCACATTATCATGCTGTTTATGGTCCTGCCAAATATATATTAAGTACATTAATACAAGTAGCCTTCAGTTTATGCCACAGTTCTGTTCCTACAAAAGCTGGCGCAAATTGAATCGGTGTAAATTGAACCCATATTTACAGTGAGGTATAGGGTTAAGTTCTACATAAGTGAAAAATAAACAAATATTTTTTTTATTAATACAATATAATACAAAATACATGTATTTAAAATGTATTTTATGATAAAATAAAGTGAAATGTTTTTATTAATAAATCTTAAGAAAAACGAATGATATTTCAAAGTTTCGGATCGCTTACATTTTTCGGAAAAAAGTATCCATTCTTAATTGTTTAGATTTTTGTTTTCTTTCATTAAGAATTTCGGAATATGGTTGAATAGATGCAATGATGCTCCTTTTTACATTTGCACTTCGCTCCCAATCGTTGTCTAACTAACAAAGTTCATCCGTCAAACTTTCCATAGTTGACAGGATATGCTAACCGACGTAGAGCTACAGATGAGCAGAGACACTGATTGGTCGACCGTCGGCTGCCATAACACATACATAAGGTCAGTTTGGGTGGGAAAATTCGTCTGGCTAATATGAAGGTGTCATCCAGCCAATGAGAAGTAGATTTTGTTTCATTAACAATAGTTTGTGGTTGCGGGAAGTACTACTGCATCATAAGGTGTTTTCCTGAACGAACTGATACAGTATGAACTATTCACATTCATTGGCGCTCTGGATTCGGACGCCATTTATTGGACAATTAAGTTTAATAACTTGACTCATGAGTACCTAAACGTTTAGTATTTTAATATTAATTTAATGCAAATGTATACATATCCAATAACATTAAACAGAAAAAATAAATATACAGTAGAGAGTCATTAATCTGAATCAATTGGGGACTGGGGTTGTTCGAATTAGTGATTTTGTTCGGATAACTGATTATGTACGAAAAAATATATTAACCTGTCCGATGTTCAAATTTTTCTGCGTTGCGTGTCACTTCGTGTTGAATTTTCGTCGATTTTAAGCCAAATGAAAATTTTTATAATAATAATCGAGGCTATTGTATCATTAAAAATTATTTCTTTATTTTGTACAAACAAAATAAATATATTGAAGAATATAAAAACATGAAAATTATACTTTAGAAGTAAATCTATAGTCTATTTATCCTAACTTGGCAGCTACTGTAAACAAAGATTTTGTCGTATTAATCCGCCGGAGATTTTTATTGGTCAAATCACAATCGGAAGTGGCTAGACACGTGTTGACTAGTTAAGCCCCTTTCTCTGCACGTGTTAAAGTAGGTCAGAGTGGTCACAACAATTTAAAAATTACCAATATAATACTTAGAAAACTTATTATAGCCTACTTTAATATTTTTACGTAGCCGTTTAAATTATTTCCATCGTTTAAATATAGTCAAAAATTATTAAATATATATTATTAAGACTTACACAAAACATATTTATAATTGTGTAGTTGAACATACTTCAGAATTCTTATCTACACAACAATTTTATTAAATAGATATAAAACAAAACAAATTCTCCGGCAATCCTTAAAAATCATACTCAAACCTCTAACGGAAAACGTTACTGTAATGTATGAATTTATCTATGTGATATTTATATAATTAAAAATTTTCTTAAATAATTACAGTGTAAACTTACCTTATTAATCATTTGTATCAGAAGATAGTTGCTCGAAGTAATCATTTATATTGCTTTCGTCACTATTTGTAATAATCAGTTTTTCTACAACAGTTTCCGAAATCTCATCGAGTTCCCACATTCGTTGTTCTTCTTTTTCTATGTGTTCGATACATTTTCTCCATCTTTCTTCAGTTATTTGTTCGATAGCTTTATTCATTAAAATTCGCACATCCGACAGTTTGAATGTTGTGTTGTGACGTGTGATGTAACCTTTCATATCTGCCCATATTAGTTTAATAGGATTTAAATTACAATGATACGGAGGTAAACGTAACGCATCAACACCTATTTCTTTGGCCATTTCGTCAATAATATATTTATCGTATTTATGTTTTATTTTTTTAACAATATCCAAAAGTTCTATTTTTAACATTTTTTCGTTATGACGAACCCTATTTTTTCCAACCAAGAAATTATGTCAGCTTTTTTCCAACTACAATTAGGAATCTTCTCAATTTTAGCCGAGTGATATGGAGCATTGTCCATGACAACAACAGCATTACTTTCTAATTTTGATAATATTTTTTCAAACCATTTTTTGAAATTATTTCCATCCATTTCTTTGTGGTAATCTTTTGTTGACTTTGATTCAAATTCATATAGACCACCATTAAGAAAACCTGAATTGCTGCCTATATCAACAAGAACTATTCGTTTTCCCTTTCCAGAAGGATTTTTAATCCAGTAGATCGTCCAGACACAAAAGCTTCGCGATATGATGTAATTGAACAATCCTGCCATACTTTATTCTTGGTATGGCCCGCATTAATCCACGTTTCGTCCAAATAGTAAATCTTACGGCCTAAAGAACGCATTTCTCTTATTTTTCGTAAATATTGTCTTCGCCATAAAATGATATCGTCTCTTTCAATTAATCTACTATTTCTATTACGGTTTGTATATTTAAAATTAAGTAATTTTAACAAATTATATATCGTGGATCGAGTAAAGTCTGGTAAATCTGGATCATCATTAACAGCCTGTAATTCATTTAAGAAATAAAAATTGCGTACTTTACCTCTAATGGCACATTTTGTGAATTCATCATATTTGTCAACAAGTTGAGTACACTTACGGGTTTTCGAAGGACTTATTACTTTACCATTAGTAAAATATTCTTTGTGAATTCTGTAAATGCTTCTTTCTGATATCCCTGTTGTCTTTGCTACCATTTTCACTATATCATTCACACAGAGTTCTGGATTCGTTTCAGCAAATTTAATACTATTCGTTTATCCGAGCTCCTCGGCGATTTTCCTTGTTGAGGTTTAATCGTATTTACATTCAAGTTTTCCATTTTTGTAATTCGACAACACACAGTTTGAAATGAATGGAAAACGAAACCAAGACATTATAGTGCGCATGACTGGAAAAAGTTTATTTTTAGTGATTCAGAATGTGAAAATATTTATTAAAATAACAATTTAACAAATATGAAATAATTACATTTATAATCATTGCTAAGCGACTAGTATTTCATTAATGATTTTATAAATAACGAAGAACTATTTTCTGCGGACAAATGAGATGCAACGCGGTTTCTAATTGATGGACGTGGGTTTAAGCCAATAAACAAAGAGAGGTGTGTCTTAGTTTGTTTACAGTAGCTGCCAAGTTAGGATAAATAAACTATAGCAGGGGTGGCCAACAAGTCGATCGCGATCGACCCAAGTCGATCACGAACCCAATTTTGGTCGATCGTTCGCGATGTCTTGATTTAATGTGTTACACTTGTAACCGAACGCAACGCGTGAACATAACGCGCAAACGCAACTGTAGTGATATCGGACCCTCCGCGTCCTCCCTGAGTTGTGGTTTTGTCAGTCCATGTGCAATCCATTTGAGTACAGTTGTAAAAAGGGAATAAGAAATGTAGACAAAGGGTCATAAAACTGAAATAAAGAAAGGCGGGAAGAGGGGCGGAGAGAGTAGGTCGAAACACGGTAAAGAGAGGAAGGAGATCTGAAGTGGTGGTCCCCGAAAGTGATAACGTTGAGTTTCAATTTTTTTCTGTTTAAAATGTAAGTACCTTTTCTTTATGTTTTAAATTAAATTGTGGCTTTTCTTACCTATCTATTTACTTGATAAGTAAGCGTTCTCCGCAACAGACCTCTAAACTATTTTCTTAATTTTCTAGGAAAATATTTAATTCAATACTTATTGTCGTATTTCTTTTGCATTTTAGTATACCCATGAACATGAGTAGTAAACCAAAAAAATCGAAAACTTATCATTTCAATGAAGAATGGGAACTCGATTACTTTTTTACAATGGTGAATGATAAATGTCGTTGCTTAATATGCCTTACTTCGATAGCCATCGCTAAAAAGGGTAATCTGGAGAGACATTTTTTAGCTTTACATAACAAGTATCAAACAGATTATCCACCAAATTCCGAACTGAGAAAACATAAAGTTAGGGGTCTTAAAACTCAATTAACAAATCAACAAAATGTTTTCAAAAAGCCAATGTTGAAGTCACAAGCAGTAACTACTGCATCATTCAAAGTAAGCTACCTCTTAGCAAAAAACTGTAAACCATTTTCTGACGGTGAATTTGTAAAGGAAATTTTTTTGGAAATGTCAGATTCACTTTTTAATGATTTTAAGAACAAGAGTGAAATTATTGCTGCAATTCAAGATCTACAACTGTCTCGAAACACTGTGATGCGACGAATTGAGAAGATGAGTGGAAATGTAAAAGAACAGTTATATAACGATATTAATAGATGTTCTTGTTTTTCCCTTCAATGTGATGAATCGACAGATATAAGTGATACAGCACAATTACTTGTTTTCATTCGTATGGTTTTTAAGGATTTTACATGTAAAGAAGAATTGTTGGGTATGATTTCTTTGAAAGAAAGGACTAGAGGTGTAGATATATTCAAAGCCTTTAAAAACTTGCTCAATGATTTGAAAGTACCACTTTTTAAATTAGTTTCAATAACAACGGATGGCGCAGCTGCAATGTTAGGTCGCATAAATGGATTTATAACCCTGTGTCAAAATGAAGATAAATTCCCAGCCTTTTTGAGCTACCACTGCATAATTCACCAGCAAGTGTTAGCCAGCAAGAGACTAAACACAAAAGAGGTAATGGACATAGCGTTTAAAATTGTTAATTCAATTCGAGGAAGTTCCCTCAAACGGCGTCTCTTCCAACTGCAGCTTGACGAAGGTCAACCCGAATTATTACTACATACCGATGTTAGATGGCTAAGCAGAGGTAAATTTCTGCAACGATTTCGTGATTTATTGCCTGAAATAATAGATTTTCTTCACGAGCAAGGTGGAAAATGTGAAAATATAAATGATGAAACTTGGCTTAGTGACTTAGCATTTCTTACCGATTTTACTTCAATATTAAGTCATTTAAATTTAGAATTACAAGGTAAAAATAAAACAGTAATTGATATGATCAGCTGCATAGATTACATATAAAACAAAATTTATTTTGCTAATAGAAGATCTGCAACAAAATAATCTGAATCATTTTCCAAATATGGAGGATAATATACAAAAACATAAAAATATTAATTATAAGATCGACAAATACATCACGGAAATCCAAAAAGTAATTGAAGATTTTGAGATAAGATTCCAAGATTTTGAAAAAATTAAAGAAATTGTGATCTTTTCCTTTTAAAAAAGATTTAAGTGTGAAACGCATTAGCCAAAAAATTTCAGACATATTTCATATGGAGCAAAAGGCATTAGAAAATGAAATTATAATTTTACGAACTGATTTAATCTTACAAGCCAGAAAATTTGAAGAAAATTTTTGGAAATATGTCAAACGAGAAAAATATCCCAGTATCACCAAATGTAGCGAATATATTTATTCTTGTTTCGGATCTACGTATCTGTGTGAATCGGCGTTTTCATACTTAAAGTTAACGAAGACTAAACAACGTTCTGTCCTGACTGATTCCCATACTGAAGACTCATTATTATTATCTTTGTCAGGATATACACCTAATTATGATTTCTTGGTTAGAGACACGCAAACTCAGTCCTCTCATTAATGTTAAGGTAATAAAATAAATTCTAAATGTGTCTTTATCTGTAGCTAATTTGAATTAATAAATATTGTTAATAATTACTCGTGTTGTTTTAATTCTCTTGGAAGTGATTTTTTTGGCCCGTTAAATAATTATGTTGTTTTTTACGTAGGTAGATATACAGGCTGTTTCAGAACGAGGTGCACTCCCACGAACAATTGATAAATTGGCAAAAAATAAGTCTAAAAATCTTATATCATTCTACCACGATAAATTTTCCTGGCGCAAAAAAATAAAATAAAATAAAATCGCGAAAGTGAAATCTTAAAATCAAATTATCTGCCATTCTGTGCATTTTTATAACAACTTTTTCATATTTAAGAACAAACAGTACCACAACTTATACATCGCAGTTGATAAAAAAATTAAATAGATTTTTAGTAACTTAAAATATAATCTTGAAAAAGTGTTGAAAAATCGAATTAGCTGCAAATGAATGAACTCGTACCTACAAATATCAAAAGTTGAGTCTGGAAATTTGTTTTCTTTATGAATGAAAATTAATAAGTGATTTAAAAAATAAAAAATAGTTTTGAACATATCTTTTGCTTATCTACCCATAGCTTGCGGGAGTGCACCTCGTACTGAAACAGTGTATAAGCATAGTATGTATTTCACATCTCCTCCTCGCCACCTAAACTATGTCTACGACAACAAGTCGATCGCGACACATTTTTAAGATAAAAAGTAGATCTTATGTACACAAAAGTTGGCCACCCCTGGACTATAGTATCAAAAACGTTCGATTCAGCACGACACAGTCCGACTGAAAATTGTTCGGATAACTGGCGATTTGGATTAGCGAGGTTCGGATTAACGACTCTCTACTGTATTTAATAAAAATCTTTGTTTTAATGAATGTACAATGTTGTGGCTCAGTAAATACGTCAACACTGAAACAAAAATCAGTCTAGCATAGGGAAAACCGGGAATTACACTGCAAAATGGTGAATTGCACAGCAGCATTATTGTGAATCGGCATAAATTGAGCCGGTGTAAACCAAGGGCTAGCTGTATATATTGCACTCAAGTATCAGTCTGGTATATTATGTCCAATGGTACCAGATTGAAACTTGAGTGCAGTGACAGTTATATAAGGGATAACAGGTTTGAGCCCAAGGTCTCCAACTGTTAGGGAGCAGCAAAGCACAATGCAAAGTATGTAAATGTTAAGTAAGCTATAGAACATAGACGTATAAAACAATACCAATTTAGAAATTTGTTGTTAAAGTTAAGAAATAATTGCAATGTGACAACTGATCAGCACATAACTTTCTTACATGTACTGTACATATATGAACATGAATTCATAGAAAAGTCTAAGATGTTTGTAAAACACATCTTATTGCAATATATGTTATGATGGACTTCTTGCAGAATTTTTTAAACTAGGTGAAGTAAAGATCAGTCAATATGATCTTTGGCTAAAACTGCTTATAGTATTTAGAGGTAAGCTACAAGAGATAAAAATATTAATTTTTTAAAATTTATTATTTAAAAATTTTTAAAAAGATGCCAAAAACAATCTTAAGCCCAAAACCCCAGATAGTTAGTCTGTTCCTGCTAGAATGTTATTCAAAGTGTAAATAAGTACATTGAACACTATTGATAAATATTTGACTAGATCATTAGCAGTGTGACCAGACAAGTGGTTCAGTAGTATGGATTGAGCCTAAAGTTGCTCAAAATATATTTCTAAGATAACTTGATGTCTGATTGATATAGTCTGGATTATGCATTATGTCTAATTTGATCTGTGACATTATCTTCACACTGATTTGATGAGATAGTGATTATTTCTGTTATCAAGTATACAAAGAATTTTGTATTATTGCTATGTTTTGAACTTAATAATTTTTCTGTAAGTCCAGAAGGAGTTTTAAATCTTAACGATGTTCCAATCCTGGAAATTATTGATGGTAACATGGAAAATTCAATTAAATTTAAAATGAGAAACTGCTTAAAATCCTGTTCTTTTATATAAGTAAATTCACTAAGGTATTTAAAAAAGAAGACTTAAAAGTGATATATCATGTAAATCTTTCATCTTTGTAATTTTTAATCTGAAATGGTCATAACCATCCATTTTATCTGAGGTAGCATTATCCACATTACCTGAAATAATCAGGATTCTACTGTATTCTGAAAAAATTCAAAAATCACATTTTCATATATAACCTAAAGATTTGAAAAATATAGTCCAATATTGGATAGTAATTAGTCATTCACTGATACCTACTTTTGAACTATTTTGGATCAATTAACAATGGTTATCCTGCTATGGCTTTTTCTCAAAATCACTTATGTGAAAATATGATTTTTTCTCTTTTTTTTTCTGATGTAAAGTTGCTGCTAAGTAAGAATTGGATGTAGGACATCCACTGTAATTGAACTTTAAATTGTTTTTGTTCTATTTGGAACTTCTTATCTATTTAATTTGATTGAAATCTTTAACTCGGATATCCTAATGGTGCATTACATAAATGAGGGTTTGAAAGAGCCAGGCCTGGACATTGCACAGGCAATAAATATGAACAAAAGCATTAAGTCAAAACTCAAAATAATGATCACTATATGTAACATGAACAAAAGTATATTTATTAGTTAAAGCCCAAATACATACAATCAAGAAATAACGTTAGAAATAAATTGAAAAAATATAATATAGATAATTTATCAAAATCCAAAAACAAATATGAACAAAAACTTTCTCGACAATTGAGGACTTACAAATTAAATTATAATTATCTTAGAACTGTCCAGAAGAACCGACAAGTGAAATATGAAAAGATATCGAAAAATCACGATTAAATATTTATAATTCACCTAACCATCACCAAAAAACATTGACATCGTCACTGGATCTTGAAAATCTTTCATCGGCATTGCTCAATACTTACCATTACCTCATTTAATTCTTTATTTCACCTCCTCCTTATAATGCACTTGGGGTGACATTACATTCATACATTTACTCAACTGTATTTACATACATAATTGGTAACATTTCATTCATTGTAGTAATCTACCTTTTCAATTCATGTCATTTCCCTTACAATTAATTTGATAATTTTTTATTGTGTTTCTGATGACAGTTTGGGGTGTAAGATCACTCTTTTAACTTCCTGTAGAAGTCCCCCGAGATATTGTTTATGGGTTCTAAGACATCATAGGTCATATATGACATCACCTTACCATGACCATCGGCAGTTATCATAGTAAGGTGAATCAGTTTTTGAATTTTTGCCCAGGTGAGATGTGGTAATCTATCCTTAATGAAATAAAATGCACGAAATAAATAGAATAATGAACTAAAAAAATAATCCCCAAACCAAAGAGAATGGATTGGAATAGAGTCTTACATATTTTGTTAGAATATCTGACCATGATAATATGTTAATTTGGTGTAAATTTGTTCTGTAACATTTCAAGACAGTTTAATTTTCATATAATTGGAAAACATCGGTGTATTTATTTGTAATAACCAATTTTTTTTTAAATTAGCAGTTATATATTAATATGTGATAAATTTTTCTGTAAATACTTGAAATCAATTTTTTATTAATATTTATAGTTAATAATTTGGCAATTACATTTTGTTAAATACATCAAAATTAACCTATAATTCTTTAATTAATCTATGTTTTTAGTAATAATTGTTTCTGCTAACATTTTTAACTGAGTAGCTTTAGATAGAAAGAAACTGGAGAGGAAAATAAGAATGCATTCAATATAATCATCTATCCTGGTTATTTATTTATATCTGATTGAATATAGCATAAATTATTACAATATTAAAGCCAGTAAAAAGATTTATAACAGATTCTTGTAATGTGGAATAGATACAACAATCCCAGGTCTTGAACATTTATCTCATGGCTAAGAATAAAACATAATAAAAAATCTTCACAGTAATAAATAATTGTTAAAATTTTGGAGTATTAATAATTCAGGGTTATTATAAGAATGAAATTTTCAAATGTTTTCACAAAATTATAATTTTTGTTTATACATCTTAATTTTTAAAAAATTTTGACGTTGATAAACCGTATAACAATAGATTAGGGCTATAAATTGTAATATTAGGAAGAAAAAACAAATAAATACATGAAATATAAAATACAAAAGAAACTAAAACACCTTTGCTTTTCTTTAGTCCTGTCCAAATAAATACATGTAAATTTTACATGTGAACTCAAAATAATTATTAATTAAATTATATATTTATTTATTTATTTATTTTTCCATTCAAAAAGGAAGAAAAAACTCATTAAAACATCTTTGACTTCAGTTCCAATCAAATTCAATTTTTCATTTAAACAAAGTGTGTGATTATTCTGTTATTATGGATTGATAGATTTTACAAACTCAAGTTGTAAATGAATATAAGATATGATATGATATGATATGCCATGATCAATATTAAAACTAAAAAATAAATACACTGCTAAAATTGAGATAATGAAAAAACAATTAATCAGAAACCATTGTTTGGTTCACTAAAAGAATATGCAATAAATGAAATAGAATTTTTTTTTACAGTTCTATTTCATTTATTGTAGAGTCAAATGCAAAAGAGTTCATTCCCAGGTCTTGAATTGCATAGGGATTGGGATTATTAGTTTGTGGTTAGGATTCCTAAAAGTTTAAAAGCCTAATATACATATCTGTTATGAGAAAATGGACAGAAATTTCTAAGAAAATTCAAATAATATGAGATGAGACATGCAATTTGTTGCAATGAGAATCAGTAGCAGATTTGTTTGCAAGCTGATAAATGTTATTAATGTAATAAAATGCTCAAGGACAAATCTTATTGAAGTATAAAGAGGGCCAAAGTACCTACAAATAGCCAAAGAAATGAAATGTCCAAAGATGTGTAGTATGTCAATTGTACAACACTGGAAATCTAAGCACAAAACAATATATAGGCAGAAAATGGATTCTGTATAGACTGTAGAAGATTGAATTGATACATTCTAATGTAAAACTAGAATGTAACCATGTCAGATTTGGTAAATTGGGCTACAACAGAGCAAAGAAAAACAGCATATGTATCCATGATGCAAAGATACATCAAAAGAATGGGCTATGATTTCTACCATACTATTCTATTACAGTCAGAAAACCCATTTCTAACTATGATAAACAAATGTCATTGCCTTACTTGGGAAAAAGATATCAGAAAGTAGTCTGTGAAAAAGTGGGAGCAAATTTTATGGTCAGGCAAACCATGATTTCAAATTGTGTATCAATATTGTGCTTAAGAGTGTCCAAATGCAAAATGAGACCAACAACCCAGGTTGTTTTGCACAAGTGATAGAAAAGGGACTGTTTCTGTTGGTATCTGGGGCTGCATGTTAGTGAATGGCATCTTGAAACTCTATTTTTATAATACCACTATCACAGCTGAAAACTACATTGACATTCTTGAAACCTGTTTACAGCCATCTAGGATAGTGTTATTCCCAGAATGCACCATACCTTTCAACATGATAATTCCTCATGTTTCCAAAGTAACACAGACTTGGTTTTGAAGTTACTGTATTTGCATTCTGCCATAGCTTGCTAGAAACCTCAATGTAAACAAAATTGAGGATATTTAGTGATATTTAAAAAGAAAAGCTCAAGTCATCATAAACCCCAAACTTTTGACCAGCTTTGAATCCTAATGTCAATTATCTTGAACTGATGCATATAATCATGCCCCAAGAACTTAAGCCAGTGAATAATAAGCTGGAACAATCCTATTAATTATACTTTTGCAGTTTTCTCTTCTTCATTTAGTTTGTTGCAGTTAGATTCTGATCTTGGTTTTATTTTTTTGTTGTTTTTTCTATTGACTGTTTTAAGACCAAATTATGTTATAGAAACAATAATAAATAATCATAAATAACTCAAAACCAATTTCTATTGGTTTTGAGTTATTTATGGTTATTTATTATTTATTATTTTTTTATTATTAGCTGGTGAAAAAAATTAATCAATCAGATTAGTCAAAGAAAATTGATATCCAAAGAAAAACATCTGAGATGTAAAAATATTGCACCTAATAAAAATTATGGGACCTGAAATGAAAGTTAAATTTTTTCTTGGAAGTATCTCTTTGATAAAGATAAGCTTGGTGCTTTGAAACAATATCATAAGCTTTTTATTATTGTCTTTGAATTTCACATTCTTACTTTAGTTAATATGAAGAAGCTCAAGAGCCAATTTCAGAGACATTCTTTGTTTTTCTCACACATTGAAAGCCAGCCAGATAACTGAGCAGTAGCATTCCAGACTGATGTCATGAAGGATGCAGGACCAAATTCCAGTTGAGACTGCTGCAAAAAATTTTCCACACAGAATCCTTCAGTATGTCATTCTCCATCCTACACCCATATTGCACTAGTGGCTAAATGGATTTGATCCCTGAGCATTGGTTGTCAGCTTGGCCCAACAGGCAGACTCATGAAGTTTTCCAGATTTCCTTAAAAGACCTCCCGCAAGGCATATCGTTACTATCGTTACTTTTCGCCCGGGAAACGCGGGCTTATCTGCTAGTACATATGTAAAAAAATTTGCTTTGATATTTTGCTACTTAATTTCAATTTTTTCAGGTAGCATATGAGCTAATCAAAAAATTAATAATAAAATATAAATGTGAGATATTTTTTATAAATGCAAAGTCAGTCAAATATTGTGTGATGTTCCATAATTTTTGGTTGGTAATAGCAAAAACATACCAAGCTCAGCATATGTTATATAGAGGTATAGCTCTTTAAGTGAAATGACTACAATTGTTTAAATTAATAAAATCTATTTTCTGAAAGTATAGTGTGTTGTGTGTGATACACACAGAATTTTGGTGTAAAATGGCATTTATAGACAAATAACTTTTTGATATCTAAATATATCAAAGTCCATTTTCTAAGAAATTTACTATTTAAAAAAGTATTTTTATTACTTCATATTTTACCAATAGTAAAATTCAAGATCAGTTGCCAGTGTAAAGAATTTTACTGACTTAGTCCTAAAACATTGACTCCATAACACTGGTTGAAACCCTTTCTGCTACAGTATATTGTATTCTTTATTATAAATTTTATTCTACATGTATTCAAAGTTTTCTTAAGATGAAAATCAATACTTTAAACTAGGTAAGGATACATTTTCAGGTTCATACTCACAAATTTTTATTTCTTTTACTGAGTAGAACAATTACTGTAAACTGTAATGCTATATGATGAACATGAGTATTTATAAGAGAGAGATTCATTTTGATTGTATGTAAAAGATTTTGTATAGGTCAATGAGTTATTGTAATTTTTTTTAATTGTTATTTGTCTGTTCCTTGGCATTTTTAGATCTATATCTGAAAATAGATACTCAAAAAATTAAATTAAGATTGCAGTCTTATTCCTAAAAATCATGCGATACTCTCTCTAACATTTTCAAATTAATTTAATTCTAAATTCAGATGGGACATATTTAAAAAATAAATTGAACAAACAACAATTATAGTTTTCACTTGCTTTCCATTTTTTTTCTTTTTATATTCTATGTTTTTGAATATACTTGTAAGTGCATAGAAGATAAACAAAATTATAAATGAAAATAAAATGACGTTTTTATTTTGAAAATGTTGAAGAGGGTTGCTGTGATTTCTTGAGAATAATAATGATATTTTTTTGTTTTTGAATTGAATACAAATAATCTATTTTAATTTAGATTAAAAAATTTTTTTGTGCTTTAAATTATCATGATTTTTCACCCCTATATTATTTGAATATAATAGCTAAAATATGAAACACAAAAGTAAAATATACTGAATATTTTAATTCATTGTATACTTTTTTAGTAATTAATTTTATTGTAATTATTAAACTACAGTCTATGCACAATGAACTGGTCCTTTAGTTCTCCTTTAATTTGTATGCTGATGCTGTAGTATTTAGATTTCACTTTTTACAGTGGAATATTATGTTACTGACTTTATTTCTAACAGTTATCCCATTTTTTTGTATTAGACTAGAATTCATTTTTAAATATTACAAACTGACCAATTTCCAGTTTCTTTTAAACAAAAACATGAATAATAAGGCTAAAGCAAGCAAAATTACAAATCAACTTATAAAAAATGAAGTTTTCCTAATACAGTACTTTAGTGTTTTATATAGCATAAGGGTCAATTTACACACAACAGTGACGTGCCAACACAGTGCAGTAAGCATCGATAAATATCATACATAGCCAATCAGTGTTTGATGTACAACACTTGTATGATTGACAGAATACAGATCACGTGTCGTAGATGAAACTGATTTATTACGTGTGATATTTATCGATGTTTATGCATCAAACGGTCACTGTGCCGGCACGTCACTGTTGTGTGTAAATTGACCCTAAAGGGAAAACTGCAGGGGCCAACTCATGCACAGACTCTGTTTTCTGTTTATCGTAATTAATCTTTCTTGAGAATAAAATTTCAATTTCTTTTAATCTGTAATAAGAATATAAGCAATCAGCTTCATTCAATTTGGAAATTACAGAATTTATTTGTTTATTTACTACTTTCAAAACTCTTGCTTTCATTCTCTTAATTCTTTTAAACTGCTTATTTTCATAGTTTGAAATCTGATTTTTGTAAATAAAATTAATAGTTTTAGTGATGTTTCATGTGCATTATTTTTTTTAATTAGAAAAAAAGAGTTTTGAACTTCAGAAATAAACTATTTTGATTCTGAGGATGGGAACAAAGTTCTAACAAAAATACTAAATAAAGAAAAAAAATCTATGATTTATATACTGAGAAAATGATTGTTGATTGTTTACATCCTTCAGAACAATAAGAATTGATATAATGTTATAAGAAATTTTTATTTTCAATTGTTTAAATATAGTTTTAAAGTATTTGTTAATTTTTAATTAAAAAAAAATAATTAAGTGTAATAGTAAATTAATCAGGAGGAAATATACATTAATTATAACTTTTTATCAGGATAAATAGAATACTTAAATAGAGAATCTTAAAGTAGAAAAAAATTTAGAAATCTAAAATTGAGGTAATTTTTATTTGTTAATCAGCTGGAATAAATATGAATACCCAAATTAGTTTTTCATTCATTCATTTATTTTATTGCAAGTATCTTAATTTTCAGTTTTCTGTTCTTATAGATATGAAAAAAATAACAATAATTTTTAAAAATATATGGGGAAGTTCACAATAACTTAGAGGATTCCTCATGCAAGTATTTAGGAAAACATATCCAATAAAATAAACAAACACACTTTACAAAACACTCTAAAGGTGTTTGATTATTATTTAATATTTTGCTGAGGGCATTCTATATAACACTCTACAACTCCAATAAAATAACCAACAGTTTATTTCATAGTAGCGTATCTTGAACTTAAGAAACTATCACAATACCATAAATCTCTGATGACTTTCTCAAGCCCGCTCCTCATGACACACACAACCCTAGAAAAAAGAGGGGAAATTCACACTTTGGTACATTTCGAGACCCACTTTCAACGCGTCTTTTCTCCCACTTGCCAAACCAAAAAGTGTCATTTCTATCCTATATACCTATGCAAGACTTTTTTTAGATCTGGTTCCCTCCAACATCTTCAAGCTCTTGAGGCTTGGATTAATGTTAATATATATTTTATTTTTCATTTTTTTTATTAAATAGGATGTTTCTAAAAACATGCTGAAATATTTTTGCATAAAGGTATTTTTATTTTTTGTCAAAGCTTATTTTTTCTAAAACCATCCTAACTCTGACAAACCCATTCAGATAGATGAAAGGTTGATGATAAACCAAAACATATGGTCTTAATACCACAAATATGTATTATATATTACTAAAATTAATTTATTGTATCATTTTGCTTATCTTCTTAAAACTTGTAAGATATATTTAGAAATAGATAATTTTTATTAAGTTTGTTTAACTGTTAAGAGAAATGTTCTTAAAAGGTTAAGTAGATAAATAGTAATTTTTAAAAGAAATTTATTTAAAAATTGTTTCTTAATCTGTAACACCCATTACCTTTTAGTAAATTTTAATTATTTTATATTAAACTATAGTAATGGAATATATTAATGAAGGTGTGTTAAAAACAAAGCATTTTTTAATTATATTGAAAAATATTTAAAACTTTTATTACAGGAACCAAAACTAATTTTCAGGAATAAGTCGTCATGCTCTGAATCTTTATTTTCTTCTTTTATTATTAATAATTTTATTTTCTATTTTAATGTATCAAATATAACAAAATTTATTTCTGAAAATAGTTTTGCTTTTATTTTTTAAGTCTTTCTTTTTCTACAGAAGTAACTTTTATAAAACATTAATTTTTGTTCTATTTTTTTTAAAAAAGTCTGTGGGTAAATTTTATTTTAAAGCTGTTTGCAAGTTGATTTGATTAAATTAATATAAGATAAACAAAAGTCTAGGTCAGCTGAAATATATTAGAAAATTGATTTGTTGTTTGAAATTTTAACAATCTCTATCAATTTATATACAGTAAGAATTTTTGAAACTTTAATTCAAGAAATATGAATTCTTGTTACGGTGTTTAAGAGTTGCATTTGCTAAAATTCATTTTATGTTTAATAATTTATTTAATGATATATTATATGAATGATGAAGATATCAATCATTTCTGTACTCATTGTGAAAAATTTATAATAAAACTCTTTCAGTAATTACTCTGTCTGTCTGTATATTGATAATATTACAAATTGGCACATTTAGCTTTTTTAGTAGTCATGATACACCTAAAATGTTATGATGATATGGTACACATCTTGATGTATCGTTCTGTATTTCTGTTTTCATTTAGTTTTTGTCTGTATTGAGTGTGTTTATTTATTGTATATTGTGTCAAACCTTTGTTTCCCTGCCTCATGTATTGTGTTTCCTTTCAAAGCAAAACTTAAAAAGTACATAAAAATCAACATGCTTGCAGTCACCTGCACTCTCTTAGACTGCATTTGACAAATTTTGAAGAATCTGTGTCTTTTTCTGTTATGTACATGTCTGTATATCTGTGCATATGTATATATATATGTATGTATATGTATTGTATGTTTGTTCTCCTTTGTTAATAGTGTAGATACCTTTAATCCTTCCCATATTACTCTAAGCCATTTTGTATAATGCTGCATGCCATAATGCTTAAAGTTTTCTTTCTATTTAACCTTCAAATATGCTTTTTCTTTTATGAATCAATATTATCTTTTAATTTAATGTTAATATATATTTTATTTTTCATTTTTTTTATTAAATAGGATGTTTCTAAAAACATGCTGAAATATTTTTGTATGAAAGTATTTTTTCTTTTTTGTCAAAGCTTATTCTTTCTTGTATTATTTCTAAAATTCTGCTTTTTCAAGTTATTTCTGTTATCAGAGCATGATGACTTCAGGCTGTATTATATTAAAATATATGTATATATATATAAATGAAGATATATATTACATTTTTGTACAGTCTGATCTTGAAAAAAAAATCATGTTTTGCTTCTAGTATTTTTAGCACTTATTTACGGAGGACAGGTGCCTGTCTTTTCGTAAGCAAAATACTGTGTGCATAGTATGAGTCGTGATCCGTCTTCATTTTTTGGGCCAAAAAAAGTCAGCCAAAATTTTAGCAAGGAGACGGAGACGGCTTATGCTTGCATCTTTAAAGCATTTTCTGTTTAACATCCCCATTTGTTTTATTTCTTCTTTCCTAGACTGACCACTTCGTCAATTACACGTGACGTTGTCTCTCGTGGCGTGCATCCGTCTCCCTGTCCCATCCCTCACCCCCCACGGGTGTCAGTGTTGTCCTTCTCTGGGGCCCAGGAATTGGTATCCCAGGGTGGAATTTTGTCTGTCCAGACTCCGGATGCTTCCAGGTGTGCGTCAGTTGGTGGTTCCTTTTTACAGCATAATGTGGAAACCCACGGCGACGAGGCTCGAATCAGGACTCTCTTCAATAACTACCGTCCCTATGTACAAAGTTGGCATGCGAGGTGTTTTACCATAACCCACCATTATATGGCATGCCTTGTTTCAGTTTGTAGCTGATTTAGTTCCCATTTGCACATTTGGTGTATATATATATATATATATATATACACACAAATATATTATTATTAAAAAAGATAATTGGAAATTTTCTTTATAATTTTATTTTGGATCTTTCAGTTATGGCAGCTGCCACACAGCTTTTATTTTAAAACACATTTGTGTGTTAGACGTATTTTATATTTTGTTGCATTATGTATAATTTTACATAATATGTAAAAATTATGCATAATAATAATTAAATATGGCAGCTTTAAATTGAGTTGCAATTTTATCATAACTGGAGTTATTTTTTACACCATAATGTGCTTAAAAAGAAAAAAGTAAGAGAAAACAAAATGGTGAAGTTCGGAAATAAAATTAATTTTATCTTTTTCTTTTCTCTTTGAGTTTTTTTTTTTAAGCCGTGTAATGTGATTCTCAACAACCGAGCTTCATTGACAGTATTATATAGTAGCCCATAATGGGAGCTGCCTATCACTAGACAAGATCCATATCTAGTCCACACAAACTACCTGCAGTGATATATGGTACTTTTTAAACGTGGTTAAGCCAAAGAAATTGTAAAGATTGTATTTAAAGAATAATAATAAGAAGAAGAAAAAAATGACAGTAGAGACTGCCTTATATGTTTGTGTGGTAAATTCAAATTTATTGTAGCTAATGTTGAAATGTCAATAACCAGAAAAAGTAAAACAATGTGATTAATCTGTGGTTATAAATATAATTGTAGTGTGTGAGTTTTATAGTTGTGGTCAAAGTGGTCAAATTGTTTTGTTTTTTTCTGTTTTTCCTTCTTTTGTCTTGTGATGACTTACGTGGCACGCAAATTGTAGTTTTGTCTACTGCACACCAAAAACTGTTTATACATAGTTAGTAAATGCATAGGCTGGGTCAGTCCTAAAGTTTTCTTGACCTGGTTTATATATATATGTATATATACACTACATACATATATATAATATATATATATGTGTATATATATATATATATATATATACATTTATATATGTATATGTTCATCGTCAGAAGCTCAAAAAAAGAAAAAAAAAAACTGTTTTAAATGTTAGTTCAAAGTGCAACAGATATTTAACACATTTAAATTGCACAACTCACATTTGTGTGCCAAATCATCAGTCTGTTAGGAATCAAGGGTGATATATAAATATATATCTATTATTAATCTGGCTACTTTGACCCAGTTATTCCCCTGTAAGTTCACTATTTGCATGTTTGAGGTTTCTTTTTTCATTCCTTTTATTAATTCTGGAAATTGCTATTTAACACTTTAATTTTTATATTCTCGACATTTGTCATTTTCAAAGTATTATTATTATATTATTATTATTATATATTTTTTTTTAATCCATTGTGTTTGGCATGTGGATTGTAGATTAGGTAGACCATGTTTTCAAGAATCACTCATATACATTTGTTAATCTTTTTTATTCAGAATTACTTTCATAATTTGCATGTCCAAAAAATATATGGACGTTATCTGTTAGCGTATGATAGTAGAGCCTAAAGAGCTAAAGTTTGTGTTTAAACCTTAATGTGTTTCATATAGCATGCTTGTTTTTAGAGGATAACTTGTTCTTGTTTTTGTGTGTGAAACTTTTTCCCTATCCTCTTCATTATCATTTTCTGTAGTAAAGATGGGAATTCTAGGAAATAGAAAGAGAAACTTAATAATATTAATTGTTTGTGATCTACAGGGGATTATTTATCATTAGTTATGTCTATGTTTTTGAACTTGTTGTTGTGGGGCTATGTGCACTAATTAAACATGATAGGAAAGTTGAAACTTAACTAAGTTAATTATTATTCACTGTCCCTATGGTTTATCCACAGTACATCTTTACACTATTAATCTTTTGTTTTTATGCCATGTAATAACAGTTCATGAATTAATTTGTAAAATCAAAACAAAAAATTGTAAGTTTTCGTTAATGGTTTATTTGACGTGCAGTATTGTTAATTATTGTTACGTAAAGTATGGTTCATTGTGTGCCCGAATGCAGGGAAATGTTAAATGTAAAAACAATTATAGAAAAAGAAAAAATATTTCAAAACAACAAAAATGGAGAGAAGCATTTTAATAAATAAAAAAATAAATTAATAAACCATCGAGATTGTTATTTTTATAGTGATGATTTACACTTTTGAACACATTTTAAAAATGCCCATTTTATTATTATGCTGTAGGAGATAAATCATTCATAATAAATGAAATAAACATATTTAATTTTATTCACTACAGCCTGTGGTTTTTTGTTGTAATACAAACCTGATTATAATAAAGCGGTTCTATTGTACATAAAGACCAAGTTGCATTTATTTTGGTGTGACTGTTGTGATATTTATTAATAATATTTTACAAAATTTTACTGTAAAAATTGTCTTATAAACAAGAAATATGTAATAGATATCATTTAAAAATGTGCAAGATAAAGAATATTACTGTTTTAGATAGTTATGTAAATATATTTATAAGTTTAGTGTTATCAACAAGCATTAATGTTAACTTATGAAATTCATTAATGTGTGTTGATAAAACTGAATAATTGATTTCTTAATAAAACAAACAACACTTGAAGTATAAATTCTGATGTGTAAATAATGTGTTCATCCAATGCCAAAAGAAAACTTTACTGAAAATATGTCTACCCAGTCAAGTGAATCTAAATTTTTATAATTGAGAAATATAACAAAAAATTATTGCTTTTTGGCTGATTCAAAAATAATGGCTAATTTATTACTGGACAAGTTCTTGCCATGTAAGAAAACAGTGACAATAAAAAATTAGCCAAGTATTCAAACTAAATGTAAAAACAATACATTTGTGTACTATAAGAATATAAATCTTAACTTCAATATAACAAAAAAACCTCATCAAAAATAAAAAATTTTAATTTTTAAACATTTTAAAAACTACATTAAATGAAACTGTATGAAAATTGTTATAGTGTTACTTAATAAAATATTTAGAAGTAAAGTCAAGACTGAAACTGGAATTATCAAAATGAACTGTTGCTTACAAATCTTGAATTGAGAGAGAGAGAGAGAGAGTATCACAAGACTTGATAGCTCTAATTGAAATACACTGGTATCCAAAATTAAAGCAACAAACATGAAACCTGTTTAAAATCAATACCATCAAACATGAGTAGCTGAGACTTAAATCATATGTAAATCAGCAAAGTGCTAACCTATCATGCAAGTGTCATGCAACTGAGGCATTATTGTAGCACTCTCATACAACAGCATGTAATGCATTATATAAGTCATAAACAGTAAAATCATTTCTGAGAAACAATCTGCTAGGACCACTGACAGTGAAAAATATTCCTGATACATAAGTAAACTTATCAGGCATACCTCAGGGAAGGTTTATGGGTGATTCATTGTGATGGAAGGCCATTCATTCCTGCATTTTTGTTATATACATTTGTGTGTGTTACTTTAATTTTGAACATGAGTGTATGTTATTTTATGGGAGAATACTAATGATACATACATGATAAAAGAATGTTCTAAAAATTCTATTTTTTTTTTTTTTTTATCTGTAAGAGAAATATATTCAAAAAGTATATAAAATCAGTTATATATATAGAATATTTCTCTAATGTTTTATTTTTTTGAGCAAGAGTTAAATTTAAAAATATTCTTCTTAGTTTCAGAGGATCATTGTACTAATATCAGTCAGGGCAGCTAATGGGCATCAGTTGCTTCTGCAATTCTGAACTGTGGTATGATCTGTTCCCACTTTTAGTAATCAGAAAATGATACAATTGGAAAATATTAATATTAGATTATAAATATTAGTATTTATAATCTAAGTTTGTGTCTGAATTGTCTTCATCCTTTTGATATCTATACATAGTATCAAAATACTGAAATGATGTCTTTTTAAAACTTTATTTTTACAAGTTTTTACAAGGAATTTTTAAACTTGTAAAACTCTATGAAGACATTGCTTTTGTCTAAATTATCTCCATTTCGCAATCAGCAAGATGGAGACAGTCTCAACTTTAGACACAGGCTTAGTAAAACTTATATTCTCTTTCTTGTGTACCATATTTTCATGCAGATAGCCTGCAGATTATCCACAAGAATAAAAATAAATCTGAAATTAGGTTAAAAATTATATGATGAGTAGTTTATCTATCAAATTTGCACCTTACAATTTATTATGAACAATGTAAACAGCTTTTCCTTTGTTCAAAGTCACCAAGAATGTCTTCAGAAAACATGAAATGTACTTAACATAATGAAACATTTT
The DNA here is from genome assembly GCF_030686945.1 of Centruroides vittatus. Lineage (NCBI taxonomy): Eukaryota > Metazoa > Arthropoda > Arachnida > Scorpiones > Buthidae > Centruroides > Centruroides vittatus. The sequence goes on from NW_027122485.1 coordinate 1,426,081, forward strand.
ACTATATTTAAATTAATGCATTTCCCTTGAGCAAAATATATAAATATTTGTTTAAAATAAATTTCTTAAATCCTGCTTGAGTTTTTTACCTATTTTAAATTAATTTTCATAGTCTTTTCAGTATAAGTTTTCATATTTACCAATACTAATATACTTTTGGGTTAGCATTTAGTATCAACAAATATTTTCAAAATTTATGTAGTTTACATATAATTTCAAATACTTTATTTTTTATTTCTTTTATTTCACTTCTTTTACAATTGCATCTATAATGAACTTCTACTGAAACTATATCCAAAAGAAAGGAAAAAAGGGATTATTTGAAACATTACTTTCTAAACTGCATACCATAGTGCTACATTTTCAATATCACTTTAGAGATATGGGGTGCAGGTTATACAAAGATTTTGTTTCAGTTCTAGCAAATTTTTAAATGTGTAGATTTTATTTGCTGCAAATTATTTAAAGAAAAGTATGGCATTTAATAATTATTTTTGTCATTATCATCATTTGAAGTAGAATTTAATACAATAGTAATGCATACTATATAAATATGATATGCCTACAAATATTTTTCTTAAATCTTTATAAAAAGCTAAAAACGAAAGAGGAATCTTACCTGTTTATATTTTTTTTTACCAGTGGCATATCATAAAATAAGATTTTTAAAAAGCCAAAATTTTTTAATTTAGAGTTATTTTTGAAAATTTTAATCCTGTTTCAACTTTCATATAAATTATGCTAAATTTGTCATGTGTTTATATTAAAAATTATAAATTACAAATTTATTGATGTATACAGTTGAGTCCACTTAAGAGTGCCAGATAAGGGAGCAGGTCCCTTAAGAGAGCACTCTTTCATGATCCAATTTTCTGCCTTTTTTACATTAGTGGGACTCCCATTAACAAAGCACTGGATAGTAGAGCAGTCTGTTTAAATGAGCATTGTATTGACAACATTTTTTAGAGCAGCAGTCCACACAAGGGAGTACTGTTTAATGATTTGAAAGGGTCTGTCTTTTTGGACACATGGTATAGGGCTCTCTATACTATGGTATTTTCTTGAGATTTCATGAAACCTTCCATTGATCAGTTTTCTAATGAAGAACCAGTCAAAAGATTTCTTAGAGAATCCTAATGAACAGATTTTGTTGGACACACATGAATCAATTATATATTAAAAAGGTATCATAAAATATGAAGAAATAGCACAGATCACATGTACAGTACATCATCATTTTGAGTGGACAAGGCAAGAAGTGATTAGCAATCATATTTTTGAGGTCACATGACTTTATTTAGCCGTAGTATTATTGTTAGTTTTTATGCTGTCTACCCTATTAGAGTGTACTGTACTTAGAAATTTTGGATCGTGTTCACATCTTTTCAGCTAGGTCTCCCTATATTTCTGGGAAGTTGAAGTAATGTGACTGGGTAAATATGCTATATTTACTGATTATTCAATAGAACAACAAAATTGATAATTTGAATGGAAATCAATATGCAAGTTACAGTAAAATTATGTGATAATGAATTTTAACATTTCTAAGTGTGTTGTAAATTACATAGAGATCCTAAGACATGAAATAGTGAAGAGAATTAAATACTATTAACAACCCCCTGGGTGATTTTACTGATACTGGAGCAGTCTGGACAAGAGCATAATGCAGTGACCCAAAAGATACTCTCTTAAGCACACTTGGTTATACTATTGTTTTTCTTATACATATATACTTGTGATTAAGTTTAATTTATAAATTTAGACACAATAAGAGATTAACAACAGTAATTAATACAATAATAAAATAATTATAGCCATATACTATAATAAAAGTGATATAGTTATATAATGTGGCTTCAGCATAAGTTTTTTCTTTCCTTATTAAGTAGAGAACTTACTTTTCTCATTTAAAGAAAACAGTTAATGGCTTCTTTGGTGTATCTGAATTTACAGCATCACTACTCTTGTATTTTGAGACCATTATGAAGTGATATAAGGGTTACCTGAACACAGGCACTCCATGACAATTGATCTGATAAGAGACAGCTACTGACTCATGGGCAGATAGTGTGTGCTTTGTAGATATGCTAGACTTAGGAATGATTTAATCTGGATGGAATGGAGCAGAATGATGTGAGATTTTATCAAGTTACTCAAATGCATGAAATTTAAAATATATTGTTTATTTTTGTAATTTATCTTTTATTATTATTGGATTGTGGTTGACTGCAAGTAAATAAACCACAGATGAGGGGACCTACTGTATTATGTCTGTTATTTAGTTATATTGTAAGTAGTCAATTCATGTTAAAAGCATTCAACCCAATGGAATTTGTTGAGAGTTTCATGCATGAGGTAACATTTTATTAGTATCGCCTGTAAGTAAGTATGTCTTTTAAAATATACTTTCTTTAATATTTTCTATTTATGACCTAGTCTTGTATGGCACTCATTAACTATCTCTTCAAAGAAAGTAACCAGAATTTGGTACAGTTCTGTCAACATTGATCTTGGCTAATTCGTTAGAGTATCTGTCATGGTTAGGGTTACCAACCTTCAGAGTAACAAATTCCGAATACAGTGTAGAAAAAAACACCACTTTGAAAAAGTGATGAGCAAAAGAAACTCTAAAATCAAACTTAGAAACATTTTCCCTTTCCTCAATGATTAAAAGGATGAGACACTGGATGGTTAAGGCAATAGTCTATCTCTCTGTGGACCTGGAATCAAATTTGGCTGAGCAACTACAGGAATTTTTCACACGCAGACCATTCCAGATATATCAGTACCCAACCTTGCCATCCACTGTCCCCATTGTAGGTCTGGCCAAGCCTACAATAGGCTTGAAAGAAAGCCGCCTTAGTATCCACACAGAGAAGTGAAGTAGAAAATAATAGACTAACAGGAATGAAAATAATTTGGATTATAATTAGAATCAAACTTCGTATGAGGAAAAAGAGATGAGCTAAAAAAACTTCTCATTTATTTTTCAGAACATTTCCAAATGGCAACTGTACCGTGGAACTCCTTCCAAGCTTAAGACTGTCTGATTATACATCTGTTTTTCTTTTGACAGTATGTTAAGCTAGGTTTGCAAGTATATATTTTGATAGTTTATAAACTTGCAGATTGATCAGGATTGACCATTTTCTTAATCACTTTCAAAGGTTTGAATTATTCTTAATTATTCCTCCAAAATGTTTCTAAAATTGATATTATTTAGCATTAGAATTTTTTAAGTATGTAATAATGTTGTGTAAAATATTATTTGCAGATATCTTATTTAATAATGTTTTTACGGACTACTAATTCGTAGTCAATTTCCAAATGTGAATTGACTACTACCCATAAGAGCAATATAAAGTTGACACAGTGGATCTATGATTTAAAAATTTACAACGTTTTTTTGGCACAATTTTTTCATCATCATAACAGAGGTTTAGATACAGTGGCTCGTTATTGATTCATGAGCTCAGGCAAATTTGAATTAGGGGCCTTGTGAAATGTTGATTTCAGACATTTTTGGGGGGGAAGTATTTTCTTATAAAAGATTGGTTTGGAACCTCCTGTTGGTAGGGGGTACAGGCAATTTGCATTTTTCGCCCTTAGGATAACGTGAAGTATTTCAATAAATTTAAAACGACACGATCTGATTAAATAAATGGATTTTTTAAAATAAAATAGCGATCTTTAGCAATATATATACTTTTTTTATTTCCAGAAACTGATCAGCATACAGCAATCGATTCTAAATATTAGATCAGTGGTTGTCAAACGGTGCACCTCAATAGATGGCTCGAATATTATAAAAATGTATTTTTAAAAATATCCAACAACGAGTTGCGTAACTTTGCCGACAACATTTAAAAGATCGTGTGGCGCTATTTGTTACGATATCTTAAAAAACTTTTTATATATGATTAAGCTTTTTGATATTTTAGAATAATTAATTTTGAGGGTTGAGACGAATTTTATTTTTAAAAAAATTGTAAATGCTAATAACGAATAAAATCTTTAAGACCGACCTATCTTTAGATATGACACATGATATCCCTCTATTTCCCCACTCCCTCGACCTTTAGCCAATAAAATTTAACAGCAATCCTTCTAATAAGCGGTGCTCTCAGGGGGGGGGGCAAAAGCTGTAGAAAAAGGCACCATACATTATGCAAGAAGCTTTAAACTACGATTTAATGTCGGATCAGCGTTCCCACTAGATGGGCGCTGGTTGCACTCGAGCTAACTTGGCCGGCCTCGAAAACAAGTAATGTGGTTTTGGTCAGCATACGACGAAGCTGCATGGGACAATGGACAAATATCGTTCATTGTTTCTTTTTATATTTGCAGAATAGGTTAGAAGTCATGAATTTTTCGTTGTTTGGGATCTCCTTGGGGATTAAGAAAAGAACAACCGACGACGAAAAGGGGAGAACGTGCACCAAGTGTCCCAATGTACGGGCGCCCTGCCCTAATACACAAACCTTTCTCCAAAATTTCACACATTTTCGACAAAAAGCAGGAAGCTTTAGTGAGTGAATAAAATCGTATCCCCTACACACAAACTAACAAACATACATACATAGAAAAAACGCCATTTTTTCATTTTTCAAGATTCCCTGAGCCAAAAAATGTAAATATAGAAAGCTTAGGGTCAGGAGGCCTTGATCAACTTTACATGAACTTCTGATGCAAACCAGAAATCATCTTTCAATTCAAAAATTTTCCCTGAAAGGTGTTAGATGGCCGGCATGACTCTATTGTTAAAGGTAAAGACCTTTAACAATAGATATGATGTACAGGGGAAAGTCACTACTAATTTGAGGTGGAAAGCATGTATTTTAAATTAAATAAATTAAAAATATAAAAATTGCGGCCCGGCATTGTGACGATGTCATAATAAATAATTGCTCGTTGTTTTTCATTACTTATTGTATAAATACTTTTGCTGTAAAGATATTAAGATTAACCTGCAATTAATAAATTTTAATTCTCAGAATTGATAGTTCAATAGGTATAATAAATTATTTTGGTAAAACCAAAAACTTTGTAAATTTATAAAGATGTTTAAAGCAATTTAAATATAAATACAATAGAAGGAACCTAAGTCAGTACTTAAAAATATAAAGTATCTTATTAATTAAATCCAATTTAAATTATTATTAAAGTTAATACAAACGAGCGATTATTTATTGTGACATCGTCATAGTGCCGGCTGCAATTTTTAATCTATATACATACAGTATATATATATATATATATATATATAATGAGGATGTTTGTTTGTTTGCCATGTATGCCTAGTCCGTTTGACCAATTGCTACGAAACTCGATAGTTACGTTTATATAGTTCTAACTTGGATCATGTCGTACATGCCACCTTAAATTATCGATTAATTTCTGTCTATATTTCATCGCTGGCTTTATATGTAGCACTATCTATTAGTTAATAATTTTGTTAAATTTTTTCAAATATAATTCTTACAAGAAAAAGGTATAATTTTAAATATATATATATATATAATTGTATTCACTTAATTATTGCAACAATGATATAACTCGAAATAGACACGCCATTACTGCGACAGGTAGCACATAGCACTTGTCTGCTTGTAGTAGTGTTTTGCCCCTGTACATCATACTTTTCCTGTTAGCAATAGCGTTGTGCCGGTCATGTATATAACTTCGTTCAGGAAAAAATTTTTGAATTGAAATAATGTGATTTGCAATGCTAATCGGAAGTTCGTATATAGTTAATCTGGTCCTCTTTCTCTTATGATTCCCATGTCGGATCTCGACTTCATCTATCTAAGCCGTTCTCGAGATTAAGAAAGGTCAGAGACAGACAGACGACAGAGGGAATTTATAGGGCTGCAATTTGAAAAAATTGTACCCTCTAAGTAACCGAGTGGATAAAACCACTAAACACGGTAGTCGATTGTGGATTCGCGCATGCTGAGGCATTCGTGTGGCGATGGCCACAAGGAGTTTTCTGGGTTTTCTTTGCGTTAGTAACACTTAAATTTGGGCTAGCTTTACATAAGTCTTTCCGGGATGTACACCCCTCGGCAGATCGCTCACGTGTCACGTTGTGGTAACCAAATACTGTAAACCAAACGAATTTAATAATTTTTCTATAAACGCGATATTTACGAGGACATCCTTTTCAGGTAGTTTATATAATCTGTTCAAAAATATAAACACTTTTTTATCACGTAAAATCAATTATTTTCGCATTTTTATACGATATTTTTTGTTTATTTAAACAAGTCATATGAAGTCTTTCGGACGTTAAGATTAGCAACTTCGGTCACATGTCTAACATGGATCACTTATCAAATATTAATACCGACGGATGTCCGAGCGATCAAGGTGGAAATCTACCGCTCTGGAGGACCCGGGATCGAATCTGGACGGGTCGAAAAATTTTCAGAAATTTTTCGAGGAGTGGTCCGACCAAATATGTCGGCCCCGTCCCTTTAGGGGCTTGGCCGAACCCATAATGGACTTGTTAAAAGAGACCCTCTTAGTGCCCACAAGACGAAAATAATTTTAAAAAACAATAGTCGACCATCCTCTCTTCAGGGAGGAGGTGAACTACTACTTTTGATCGAATTACTTCAATCCCCTTCTGCGACAGTCCCTTCTTTCTATCGGATCAGAGATATGGTGGCATTCGAATAGGAAAATTACATAATACAAAGTTACTGGCGAGCATAAAATATGATTTGAGTGATTTTCGAGGATGCCGAGTTGAAATATTTGCTTAGCTTTTTGGGAAATTTGATTCGTTGACAGATTACCATTTGATATTCATCTGTGAATGGTACAGTTTCTTAGAGTTAACAATTGGAAAAATATAATATCTGAAAAAATTTAAGATACCCTATTTTCAATTGGTGTCAGGTAGACACCAATTACAAATACGGTATATTTCGTTATATTGTGTCATTTCTTATCATTCGAGTATCGCGATAAACATGACTATGGCAGGCTAAAACAACCAAACTAAATTGTTTAAATATTTCAAATAAAAAAAATTTTATTGACTTTTTAAAGTTACATAACGTACACGCAGTAAAACTAACACCAGTTCAACATTAAAAAACAATTTATTTTTTTAAAAATAAAATGAATATCTGGATAAAAATTTCACATAAGCAGAAAAAGCAATATTTAACATGAGCAATCAAGTCCTAGAGTACATCTCTAAAAGAAGACATTTTTTTTCAAAATAAACAGTGCTTAATAAGAAAACAATAAGGTTTAATCAGAAATCCTGAAAGTTATAGTTATAAAAGACATTTATGTAAAATTTTGTGCTTATGTAAATAAAAAAAAATGAAACATCTAGTAACCATTAAATACGTTTTGCAATTTTATGGCTGTCTGAATGTGATTTGTGTATCTGAGTTTTTCTTCAATAGTAATATCTCAAACTTAGTTTTCAATTACGACACGTTAAATATATAGCAAGATTATGTTATTGCGATGTATCATGCATGTGTATTTTTAAGTGATGCAAAAATATCATATTCTAGACTATGTAACACCTCTGTTTCCACAATAAATACAGGATGGGAAAGAAAGTCACTGAACACTCCTCTACGGAATGATACAGATGTACCCAAAGTTAATTCGCTCATGTCCGGAACACATTAGACAAAGGGAGAACAGATTGATGTGTGTTACACGCACGGATGAATTCCGGAACTAAATTTGAAGAAGGTCATGTGAAACATCATTTAGGGTCGAAATTTCACAAGGAATTGATTGCCGAAAGATTTTTTTGGGGGGTTATCTCGAACGGTTACAGCACGTTACCTGATGTTCTCAATGTACATTTTTAGGAACAGTACATTCTATATTCTGTAGCAAGGTTGTTAAGTAACTTTCTTTCCCACCTATATTCCAAATTTTAGTCTCAATTTTTCTCCACATTTTCATGTATCGCAACTCTGAATAAGGATTCACATCTTTTAGAAATATGAAATATATCTTTGAATGGATGAATTAAATTCCTTTCACGTTCATGTGCAATGTGAGAAAATTTTAAAATTAAGTTATCGGTCACTAGAGCTGATTTACATTCATCACATCTTAAAGTAGCACAAGCTTTTCTGGCTAAATATCTAGCTATGTAATAAACTATGTGTTTAACACATTCAGTTAAAATGCTAGATATTAGAACATAATCATCATCACTGAATTTTATCAGAATCATAAGCCAATACAAAGCCAGGAGCGTACGAATTTCTCTGGCAGGGTGTTTTAACTGCTGATGAAAAGTGGTGCAGCCTCCTGACAGAGAAATACAGTTTTCTGGTATGATTTTTAAAGTAATTTCTGGTGTACTGGCAGTTTGATAGAAGAATTTTATATATGAATCCATACTTGTGTGTTCGCCCCATGAATCTATCATAAAAAGGAAAATTTTCTTTACGTTTGGGACTGTTTGTCGCAACTAATTCATTTAGAGACTTGCTCATCTTGTCTGATGTCTACAAGTGACGATGACTTTAGAAGGCGTGAAACTATCAATCTTTGTTGCATTTTTGGTCCGAAACACCCCCACGTTCTTGTAGGCATAAGAAAACGTTGCTAACGCTATCAACTAGCTATATTAATAAGATTGTGCTGCCAGAATTTTTCGTGATTGAGTGTACCCGAAAACTGATTTTTTTACCCTTGAAGGTGTAAGCCCTTGTAGACAGTATTTCTTATTGGAAATCGCATTGGTCGATATTGAATATTGATATATCAGGGATGGCGAACCTTTTTGAGTCCGCGTGCCATACTGTATGCATACTTAGCTTTAAAGATGTTAATGCGTGCCAATGACAGACTTCGAATAATCATATTTAAAGAAATTAAACGAATACGCTTTAATTTGAATAAATGTAAAAAATCTGATTGAAAAACAGATGATCAGATGAGAAACAAAAAGGATGATTGAAAAAGACAGAAATTATATGACACATTACGTGCCAGATGATTTCTCTTACGTGCCACTTTGGGCACGCGTGCCATAGGTTCGCCATCCCTGGAATATATGTTCGTCGTAAGAGTTCTCTGATATAGATTTTATGTCATCCTGGAAGGCCCTTGCTGCCTGCATAATATTCTTCGTTGATTGTACCATTGTTTTGATAACTAGCCCGTGTTAGTTTTCGACTACCAATGTTGTCTAAATATATAAAATTACTTGTCCTGATTAACTGACTGAGTGATTGATTCATCATCGTCCAGAGCAAACCGCTAAACCTAAAGAGGTGAAATTTGGTACACAGTTAGGGTGCGTCATGAAAACGCACACTAAGAAAGGATTTTTTGAATTTCCCCCGCAGGGGGAGAGGGAGAGGATTAAAGCTAAACCTGAAGAACGGCTTCTACTGTACTATTTTAGGTGCGATTTTTTATTTTTAACTGCGTTTAGTCTTCATTGAGTACTTAGGTGGATTAAATTGATAACATTTCAGATATTGTTTATTGTTATATATATTTTTATAATTATATTTTGATTTTTTAACCAAGTATTCGAACCGTTTTAAATTCGAATTTGTTATTGCATATTGGTTCGATTATAGAACGATTGTAAACGTTCCAGAAATTGATCAAATTGAAAACAGTTCGTTTGATTCTCTGCAAGTCTCATCTTAGCGGTAGGTGTTATATAACAATTACTATGGTTGTTGAAATACTGAATATAAATGGTGTTTGCTTGCAAAATCTGCGCGGGTGAAGTCGCGGGTAACAGCTAGTCTATCATAGTTACAAAAAGTCTCAAATAATTGGTTTGCAAACACCATTTGAAACTACTTTGGTCTACTTTGAAAGCTGATTCTACCTGTTGTGGAATGATGCAGTAGTATTGTTATGTTTAAACACAGAATGATTTAGACTCATTGATGCCAATGAGGAACAGATGTCGCTCGCAATTGGCATGCGATTAATTAGAGAGGTTGCGACTGAAGTTTTCATCTTTAAAACGTGAACTTCTAGGCCTCCAACGCGTCTAGCACCACCGTCTTGGAGCAATAAGTTTGACATTGGCGTTGGGAACATCGAGCATGGCGAGTAGAAGTTCGGCTTAAACTTCTGCATTTTTCTGTGTTTTGGATTAAAATTATGGAATATTTTATTAAAATAATGATTATTTAAGTATTTATATTTAACATTGTAAAAAATATACGATTTTAATTCAGAAATTATTTAATTATACAATTTTTTGCAAGCGATATGAAGTGACCATGGATACTAAATACCGAACCTGTTACCGGTGTAATTTGCGTGAAAAATCTTCTTTCCACAAACGTTTTCGAGCTTTCCAAACAGCTCTTCTTCAGGTGGAGAAAAAAGTTCCGACGAAATACTTCGAAAAAAGACGAAAAAAGAACGTAGACATTTAAATAAAAACGGAATCTAAAAATAGAATGCAGATGTTTAAACAAAAAATTACGGAACTCGCATATCAAACGAACATTAAGGTGGACATGCGCATTCGTGCGCCGATGTTGCTATTTATAGATCGTTGTTTATGAGGGCCTGCCACGCTATAGAAAGATTAATTTCATCCTTCCGATTTATACATGTGGTCCGATGGTTAGCCCTACAGATGGATATAGCTTCCCGCCATTTTAGTTGGTCCAGGTGGGGCGTAGTGTCGATGATGTCAGCTTTGTCGAACTCCGGTTCTATATCGGGATCAGATGCAAAGGTGGTTAGGGCCGTGGTGTACCGCCCGTGCCGAAGGTCCGCCTGATGTTCTTGCACTCTGGTATTTAAAGATCGCTTGGTTGAGCCGATATATACAAGGCTCTCGTTACATCTGTTATCTTTCAGCGGGATAGAGTACACGCCAGGAAGCCTGCCACGGACTGGAGTGCCTTTTTCATTTCTGAGGATGTCGTAGATTGTCGGGCCTCTTCTATAGGCTATTTGTAGTTGCTGTTTTCCAGCGATCTCAGCGTATATCGCTTTAACATATGGGTTAAAGGTGACTGGGAGGCGTGTACGTTCATCCTGGTCAGTGTTGGTCCTCGTACGCGTAGTGGGTGCGTATTGTGAGCGTTGAAGTCGCTCAATTAGACGGTGTGCTAGACCATGGTAACCGTGCTTGGCTGCCATCCTCTTGATATAATTCAATTCGGTGTTGAGGGCTTGCGTGGTGGACGAGTGGGAAAAGGCCCTTTTAATCAAAGTATTAAATGCTGCAGCCTTGTAGGTGAATGGGTCAGATGAACCTACCGGTATGTATATAGGGTCGGCATAAGGTTTACGGTATACCGACGTGACGATGGCGGATCCTTCTACTTTAATGTTTATATCCAAAAAATGGACCTCAGTATTGCTAGATTGTTCCATTTCGAGCGTTAGGCCGTAGGGAAATACTTCCGCTGTTCCTCCCGAACATCTTACTCTATAGGAGGTATGTGGACGACATCCTCATCATGTGGAGGACAATACCTGACATCTCTAACTTCGTACAAACCGTTAACGATAATCCCTACGGCCTAACGCTCGAAATGGAACAATCTAGCAATACTGAGGTCCATTTTTTGGATATAAACATTAAAGTAGAAGGATCCGCCATCGTCACGTCGGTATACCGTAAACCTTATGCCGACCCTATATACATACCGGTAGGTTCATCTGACCCATTCACCTACAAGGCTGCAGCATTTAATACTTTGATTAAAAGGGCCTTTTCCCACTCGTCCACCACGCAAGCCCTCAACACCGAATTGAATTATATCAAGAGGATGGCAGCCAAGCACGGTTACCATGGTCTAGCACACCGTCTAATTGAGCGACTTCAACGCTCACAATACGCACCCACTACGCGTACGAGGACCAACACTGACCAGGATGAACGTACACGCCTCCCAGTCACCTTTAACCCATATGTTAAAGCGATATACGCTGAGATCGCTGGAAAACAGCAACTACAAATAGCCTATAGAAGAGGCCCGACAATCTACGACATCCTCAGAAATGAAAAAGGCACTCCAGTCCGTGGCAGGCTTCCTGGCGTGTACTCTATCCCGCTGAAAGATAACAGATGTAACGAGAGCCTTGTATATATCGGCTCAACCAAGCGATCTTTAAATACCAGAGTGCAAGAACATCAGGCGGACCTTCGGCACGGGCGGTACACCACGGCCCTAACCACCTTTGCATCTGATCCCGATATAGAACCGGAGTTCGACAAAGCTGACATCATCGACACTACGCCCCACCTGGACCAACTAAAATGGCGGGAAGCTATATCCATCTGTAGGGCTAACCATCGGACCACATGTATAAATCGGAAGGATGAAATTAATCTTTCTATAGCGTGGCAGGCCCTCATAAACAACGATCTATAAATAGCAACATCGGCGCACGAATGCGCATGTCCACCTTAATGTTCGTTTGATATGCGAGTTCCGTAATTTTTTGTTTAAACATCTGCATTCTATTTTTAGATTCCGTTTTTATTTAAATGTCTACGTTCTTTTTTCGTCTTTTTTCGAAGTATTTCGTCGGAACCTTTTTTCTCCACCTGAAGAAGAGCTGTTTGGAAAGCTCGAAAACGTTTGTGGAAAGAAGATTTTTCACGCAAATTACACCGGTAACAGGTTCGGTATTTAGTATTTCATCCCCGGTGTCGGAGTGAGGAGTAATTTTAGTGACCATGGATTTTCTATAGCTGCGTTCATAAAATAGTTATCATAATACCGTGGAAGTAGGCTTGTTCTTTCACGGGATCTAGTATCAACGGCTTGATTCGTTTGTAAATTTGTAGAAATAATTTTTCAAGCTGTTTTCGGATTGTCATCTCTGTGCGGATTAATAGTCACCACTTTCCTCAACAAAAGTATGTTGTGAGAACAGGTAAAGAGCCTTGGAATTTTCCTATTATTATATCGTATGGTAGGGTCACAACGCTAATTAAAACCAAAATAATGATTTAGGGTTATTAAACATCCTATAAACATTTTAAAATAGTTTAATTTATTTATTTACACTCTCTGGGTATCTTCGTCGTTCTTGACACATCTGCCAAACAATCTCGCGATACATGTAATTACATGTAACGTAAACGTGTAGCGCAATGTGTTTTACTTGGAGTTCAAACGTCAGACGTGTACTGCTTGCCGTACAAGTTTAAAGTTTCGACTTCGGCCGCAACATCTCTATTGCCAAATTTGTTTTTGTATCTGGATTATCATTGAAAAGAAAACCGACAATTTTTAATGAACGAGGTTTAATTGAATGAAAAACGACGAAAGAACTCTTGCATAAAATGTAGAGTCATAATTATCTTTGAAATAATCCATACAGGAAAAATAAATAAGAATTTTTAATTGGCATGGCTACAGTCGTAAGCAACGTCGAGATAAACAGAAATTTAAGCATATAATTGAAAACCAAGCCAACCATTTTCTCATAAAATTTCAAGAAAGTTTACTTTCTTAAAACTTGTATCTTGTACGGCTAGTTAGGAATGAGCTTCTAAGCTATATCGCCCCGTGGTAAAGTGTAAAATAATTGTCATTGTGTGCATTATGATGGTCGTTACGCAGGGAATAATGCCTTCCGGTTGATCTTTTAAGGTTAACTGTCCCCTATTCAGTCGTTACAGACGTGGAGAAAACTCCACGTGCCGGTCCGTGCCAGGCACAAACCCACGACCGAACTCCCAGTGTTCAGGGAACGGAACCGCTTGGCCACTCGTGGGTCCTTTCTCAATACAATCTTAAAAGGGGGAAGATTAGACGGCCGGATGGCCGAGCGGTAAAGGTGGCAGCCTACCGCTCTGGGGGACCCGGGATCGAATCCGAACGGGTCGAATAATCCCCAGGAATTTTTCGGGGGGTGGTCCGTTCGGATATGTCGGGCCCCGTCCCTCACCACCCGGTCGCCCCATTGTGGGCCTGGCCGAACCCATAATGGGCCTACTAAAAGAGGCCCTCTTAGTGCCCACAGGGCGGAAAGAGTTAAAAAAAAAAAACCACTCGTGGGTCCTTTCTCAATACAATCTTAAAAGGGGGAAGATTTCAATAAACAAAAAATTCGGGCCTAGAGATATTTTAATCTGTAGAATTATTTTTATCACATTTTTAAAATAAAAATTTATCAACAATACTTTATTTAAATATATTAGAATTTTTGAAAAATATTTTCTATTTATTAGTATTATTTATAAAACCAGATTTTTAGAATTTATTTTATTCCACGAGGTGGCGCATTGACAAATCAAATCATCTTGTTTATTGTTGCTAGGATACAGGAATTGTAAAGTTTTGACAAGATTCAACCAAAACACCCTAAACCAATATCAGCTAATCGAGATTGTGTCCAAATTCAAAGAATTTATCGGTGAGTAATTAATTTCACGTTTACATTATGATATAGATGAATACTCCCTAGTGTTGATATCAATAATACATGTCAAATGATACTATATATTCATGTTGTTTAGTGTTTGTGTTGCATCTACAACTTTATTAAAATTGCAGTTATTAATCTCACATCTATTTAGAGTAATACATTACAACACAGTAAATTATTCTAAATAGTTTATAATGCATTCTTATTCATTTATATTGTTATAAACACTGCTAATTTATTAAAACAAAATCAGTTTTAGTTTGTTATAGATTCATAAAATTATAAATTTTGTATTGTTTATAAAACCCCACTATAACCTAATACTTATCTGTTATAATTTCATTAATGTAATAATTTCTTCCTGAATATAAATGCTTATTGATTTTTCTCTAAAAATAAACAACATAATAAAAGTGATGCAGGTGCATGAGTGTTTGAAATGAATTTTTAAATGTTGATATTGTATTTTATTATATTGAGATACTAAGGATATAAAAGATCATTTAAAAGACTTTAAAGAAGTAGATATAGACAAGCAAGTTAGAACATAATTACACTTAACCGGATGAAATCAAAATAAAGCTGGAATAGATACAAATTATTAGAAATGTAGTAATAAATGTGATCATCCTTAGAACTGCAAAAACAAACCAAAATTCCAAAAGACAATATATGAATTATTTATTATGGCATAACTAAATGTAAATATAAATTCATGAACTTAAATCTGACATGTATCTGATTACTAAATATGTATATACATACCAAAAAGTAGATAAAATAAGACGTAACATTAATTTTAGACATAAACATGTATAGTATCCTGTTTTTCTTGAGGAATTGTTTGCTTTTGAATTGCATCACCTGATGTATATGGATTTTTCTTCACTTTTGATCACATGCTGCAAATTATCTCTTCTTAATTGTTTAGCGAAAGGATTCTAATAGTTTGACATATTTTACATGGGAAAAAGCTTTAAGTTCAGAAAAAACCTCCAGCCATTTATTCCAAGAACAAATATGCTTTATTATTTTAGATTTTCCTCCTAAAAGTTCATCTAGTCCAGTGATTCCAAACTTGTTCAAGCCACTGCTCCCTTGGTTCCATAAACTTATACCCAATACCCCTAACCTATTTTGTTTTATGTGAGAAAGGCTTAGAAATATTTTTAGAAAACTTTTCTACGAACCTCATACTTTGTCCTTTACCGTACATCATTCTCCATGTCTGAAAACCATTAAATGCAATGTTTCTTCTTACTTGTTTTAATGGAGGAAAGGGTAAGGTTGTCAGTGACCCCAACTCTTGTCTATGGTCATTGTTCCATTGGTAGCCTACTTTAGCACCTCCCTGCCACCCACTTGCTTCTTTTTGCCCCAAAGATTTACTCACTGCCCACAGGAGGCAGTAACTCCCACTTTGGAAACCACTGCTCTAGTCTATTGTTGTTTATAATTAATAATTGTTACAATAGAAATGCATGTAACTCAAGACACAAAATTAAGACATAAAAACAAAATATAATATCACATAAATTAATTATAATCACACCATGAATCAATTTTTAAAAATTTATGATTACAGCCAACTTTATTTAATGACATATTCAAAATTTTAATTCAGTTAAATTTTATTTATAACTTATTGGAATAATATTAAAATTAGTAAATATGAATTTTTTAATAATTTTCTATCTATATAATTATATTATGAAATAAAATAAAAAAACTCTTTACTAGAGAAACTTTCAATATTTTGAAAGATTCTTACATATTTAAGTTACATATAAAACATAATTTCTTCATTTCAACAATATACTATTAATTTCAGTAAGTAAATTTACATAATTTTCACTGATACATTTACCTATTTACTGATACGTCTCCATAAACAAAATAATTGAAAAATATTTCATACACAATTGATAAGTTGATTTTATATAACATCTAGCACTTTTTAAATCACAACTGTTTGCAATTATGTTAATTATTATAGAATATACAATTATTATAGAAGTGTTATTTGTAAACAGAAATAATGTGAATATATATTTAAATGAGCAATTATTTATTGTGTCATCATCATAGTTCGGGCTGCAATTTTTAATCATATTTTTAATTTATTTAATTTAAAATGTATTCTCTCCATCTCAGATTAGTAGTGACTTGCCCCTGTACATCATACTTTACCTTTAACAATAGAGTCATGCTGGTCATTAACACCTTTCAGGGAAAATTTTTGAATTAAAATAACATGGCTTCTGGATTGGATCAGAAGTTCATATATAGTTGATTGGGGCCTCCTGCCCCTAAGCTTTCTATATTTGGTCTTGACATTAATCTATCTAACTTTATTTTCAAGATTAAGGAAAGACAGGTGACAGTGGGAAGTTATAGATCTACAATTTTTTCAAATTGCAGCTCAATAATCAAATTGTTAAATGCCAGATTATATCAGGTTACATCTGGAAATAGTCCAGCATTTAATGATTTGCTTATGATAATGTTCACACTTGTTTGTTTATATATACCAGATGTTCAGTAAAAAAATATACCATAGGAGCATCTGATGAAGGAAGAATGCTGCACAGGAAAATTGCGTAATAAGTTTTCTGTAATTTTTTCAATATTATATGGAAAAGTTTTGTCTGTTGCACATTAATAATTTTGTGATCTATTTTATATTATGGATTATGTCTCTTGTCAGCATTATGGCAAATATATCTAAAGTATGTTTTGCTAGCTGTGAAAAAAAAGCAGGCTTATGAAAAAATTTAAATACAGTAGAGTATCGATTATCCGACTTAATTGGGGACTGGGGTTGGTCGGATAACTGAAAAGTCAGATAACCGAAAAGTATGAAAAAATACATTATTAGTATAGTGTATTAGGCGTGGTTTAAATACTAGCCTCCCTTTCATGGTCGAGCCAGTGCTGCCAGCTAAAACATGCAAAAATTTAACAAAAATAATATTAAAGTAGCCAAGACATAACCAAATACTGTAGTGCCACATCACTAGCGGACATTTGAATTTGCCGACTAGAACGCAGTCGGTTAACCGATAAGTCGGTTAATCGGGGGTCGGATAATCGATGCTCTACTGTATTTACATTATACGTTATGCTGCTTTGTTGAAATGAAGGAAAAGTTGACTTAAAATGTGGGAGTAGAACCAATCTACCAAAAAAATTAGTGATTGAGCAACACTTTCCATGTCATTTTAAAAAGAAACATTTTATTCATCCAAAACTACTTCATTGAAATGTGGTAGCTCATCCCCTTGATTACAGATAATATAATTTGACTATGTAGCATTATTTTATTATGTTTGCTTTATTAAAATGAAGAAAAAAAAGAAACTCTCTTTTAAAATCAAATGAAAATGAAGTTATTTACAAGGAAATTTTATTTTGCTAAGTGTTTGAAATAGGCACTCTGCATCACCCAATAGTATACAAAGTGAGCTATAAATTCTTCCTCAGCTCTAATAGGCTACTCTGCTGTTATCTGTACAGAAGTATCAATTATGCACTATTGTAATTCTGTGAAATAACTACTGCTCAGAAAATGCATTCTTTCATGTAGCCCCAATAAAAGAAATATAGTGATGTCAAATCAGGAGGGTGGAGAAGCCAAGGATATAGACCTTGTTGGCCAATTCACATGGGTGAAGATGTGGCATCCAACCATTCTCTAACTGGAATATGCCAATGGGTGAATGTTTTATCCAGCCTGTGTTTTTTTCTGAATAAAGCACAACATACTTATCTGCCATATTGATGATAAAAGAAACAATTTCTAATAAAAAAAAAGATCCCCAAAGCATTAATGCTCAATAGTCAAAATTTTTCCGTATAATATTTAAAAAAGACAATTCTATATTTTGTACTATGCTGGGCAGCATTCTTGTTTCACAGATGCTCTGTGGTATATTGTTTTCCTAAACACCCAGTACAAGTAAATATTTAAATGCTATAAAAATATATATATCAAAGATAAATGTACATATTTTTTACTGGTATGTTATTGGAACATTGTAACTAAATTAAAAAAAAAAAATATATATATATATATACACTTATATCAACTAATTTTTCCAGTTGAATTCATGCTTGTATTTATGAGAAGAGAGTTTATAGTGAGGAAAAAAAAACACAGATTATTCATTGTTGTTATATATTTATTTTCACTTATGCATTTTTTTTTAAATACAGAAAAAATTGACAGTTTTATTTCTGAAAATTTAATGAATGAACACAGATAAACTTGATAATAACAAAATTAATAAGAATTTAACTTAGTATTGCATATTTATTTAGAAATATATTCAGACAAAAATGTATTTATGGTCATCAAACTATAATTATATATCTGATTTTACTTTATTCATTTTTACTACAAGTGTCATTATTTTCTACTGCTCATTGAAAAATATAGTACTTTAGTTACTTTAAAGGATTAATTCTGTTTAATATTGTTGATATACTAAATGCATAAAGACATAAGCATACATTGACTACAGTTAAACAGTATAATAATAATAGGTAAATTTTGTCAAAATGTTTGAAGGTATTATTCTATTATATTAATTTAAACTGTTTTATACATTCTTAAAGTAGATATAAAAATACACTAGCTTTTCCTTTTAACAGACATAAAAGTAATGATGGATGAGCAATTGTTTATTGTGACGTCACAAGGCTGGGTTGCAATTTTTAATTATCCTTTAATTTAAAAAAAAAATCAATGATTTCTGGTCCAGGCCAGAAGTTCATATATAGTTAATCAGGTTTTCCAGCCCCCTAAGCTTTCCATATTTGGAGTCTGGAGTTTAATGGCTGGGAAGTGCCCCTGTACATCATACTTCTCCTGAAAACAATCAAGCCATGCCAGTCATCTATCTAATTCTGTTCCTAAGAAAATTTTGAATTGAAATCATGTGATATATGAACCTTTATCCTGATTAATTATATAGTTAATCAGGATAAAGTTCACTAACCTTATGTAGGCCTTGCAAGTAAGTGAGAAAACTGTAACTAACATTTTTGGTCTACACTCAAAATTGAATTTTTCTGATATTGGCATTCTAGATTGGAATGTGTAAAAGACTCTCCAAGATATTCAAATTTGAGTGTTTTGTTTTCTTTTTAAATTTTTTAAAAATATTCAACGGGGTAGTTTTATTCATAGTCTATGCATTGCTTATTACAAATGTTCAGTTGATTATGGCCTGTCATGCTGTTGAGATCTGTTTTTCATCCTTAAAATTGATGGATAGACCCTGGACATCTGCCTTAAATATTTCTAGAACCTCTAAATTTCTGAGCTGATTTAGCTGATTTATATGGTATGTTTTTAGTATTAGAGCAGCTTGTTGGAGTTCTGGTTAATCTCATTATCACTTGCATATACAGACAAAGCAGTGGTTTGTCTCTTTTATATCAGTCTTACATTAAAAAAGATACTGCTTGAGAGATCTCTTTGTAGATCTGATGTATATGAGGTCTATATTAAATCTGTTGTCTTTAAGCAGAATTTTATAAACTCCCAGTGCTCTATGTTCACTTAAGTCTTTCTCATTTCAAAGCAGTTTGAATGCATCAGGTTTATGCCTATATGCAAGTTTTTTATCACCATATGATTCGATCTCTTGATATGGTGCTATCTCTTGATAAAGAATGCATATGGCATTTGTATGTTATAGCTTTATTATATAAAGAGGCATATGGCTGGAGCGTGTCCCTCTTTGCAGTTTTATTGTGCTGGTTGATTTATTGTCCCTGAGTTGATTTCTTTGCCTAAGTGCCATTTTATACACTAAGCTTTTAGTGTAGCTATGCATCTAGGTAATTTCTGCTATTCATTTTAGCTCCATTTTTATGTCTTGTTCCCAGTTGCAGTTTATGTGAGCCCTTCTAATAAGTGCCCTAATGACCACCATCTTATATTTATATGAATCATTGGATTTGGTTGGTAACTAAGCACCTCTATAATAACTTTCTGGATCTGTAATTAGAATGAACTTTCTCCACATTAACACTGAAGAAGACAAATCTTATTACATCATGTCAAGAAGACAAAATCTGACCCTGATCAAGAATTTCAATTAATCATTATTGATTGTCCAAGCTGAAACATCTTAAACATACTACTGTGATCAAAAAGAATCAGGAATAGTTCCTTTAAACTGAGAATTTGCAAGAACATGCATTAAATTTTGTTTTTGAAATAGAATTACTACTATAAAAATATTGGAAATATTGCAAAAACCTTTAGTGATGATAATCTGTCAAAAACAAGAGTTTTTGAGTGGTACAGGGTATTTGAGGAAGACAGAGAATGCACCAAAGATGAACCATGCTCTGGTAGACCATCCACTTCAACTGATGAACATGTTACTCAAATCAGAGATTTGGGGTTCAGTGATTGTCATTAAACAATTAGAGACATTATTAAATATGTTCCAGTATCATTTGGATCTTGTCGAGCAATTTAAAAGATCATTTAGGCTTGTGGCATACCGCTTCTTGAGTCATCCTATCCTGAAAGTGTTGAATTTTTCCCAAAAACATTATGTTCAAGTGGCCAAAGAAGTGCTTTCTCAAGGCAAATTATTCCTTAAAATGCATCATTACAGGTGATGAAACATGGATCTATGCTTTTGACACCAAAACAGCTTAACAGTAAAGTGAATGACATTCGAAAGCATTTGAAGCAAGACCAAAATGACCACACAGAGTCAGTCAAAAATTAAGATCATTTTGACTGCTTCCTTTGATTGTTGTGGTGTTGTGCATCACAAATTCTTTTCAGTTAGCCAAACTGTCAACAAACAATATTATTTGAGCATTTTGTGTCATTTGTATGAAGAAATTCATAGAAAATGACCTGATTTGTGATGAGAAAACCCATGGATTTTGCACCTGCTTACAATGCTCTTTGTGAAATTTTGGCCAAAATTTCAACAGATATGGTTCCACAAGCTCCTGATATGGCACCATATGACTTTTTCCTGTTTCCTCAAATAAAATTTCCAGTTTGTGGTCCTGTTTTGAGTTAATGCCATAAAACAAAATTTGCTGCAAGTCCTCAAGTGGTTTCACGAAAATGACTTTTAAAGCATGTTTCGAGGATTAGAAAATAGGTTTGTATAAGTGCGTTACAGTGGAAAAGGATTACTTTGAAGAGTTGAAATAAATTTTGATGAATAAATTCAAATCTTGTGTTTTATTGAACCATTCTCTGATACTTTTAGATCACAACTGTAAAACATTTTTTAAATGAAGATTGGCTTGGAGATGTTTATTACAGGGGCAACATACATTTAAATATTATATTCCATTCATTTCTACTTGCCTTTTAGGCATCTTTGATAAGTAAATAACAAGACACCCTATTACATTTTATCATTTCAGGAAGACTTCTTGACAAAAAAAATAAAATAATTTTAGAATCATTTTTTGATTATGTGGAAAAATTGTTGCAGATTATATTCATTCGCTTATATCCATACCATTGGTGTTTTTAACATATAATCTGCAAAGTATCAGCAGGAAACTATGGTAATCATATTACTATTTATTTGATATTTATAGATTATAATTTTTAGCATAAATTTTATATTATTGATATTAGTACTTTGTTTAGTTTTGTCTTTTTCTTCTCACTTTTCATATAAAAGGAAAAGAAAAAGACAAGTAAACAAGGTACTAATATCAATAATGTAGTATTTATAGTAAAATTCATGAGAACATTATCAACATAATGAAGTTTAGTATGTTTTGATATTTTTGGATAATGGTTAAAATGAAGTTGAATGTTTGACAAATCAAAAATGGAATGAGACTTCACTACTATGCCATTTTCATCTCCTTAGAACAGCAGAAAAACTTAAGGTGACACACAAATAGCAGCTTAATAAGAGATAAGAGGGAACTATAATATATATGTTTTAATAATAATAATTGTTGCAGATTATATTCATTGGCTTATGTGTACTTGTTGAATGACTATGTACTCTGATCTTTGTTTTATATTTTAACATTTTCTTTTTACTCTTATTTTCATGTTCACTTTTAATGTTACTTAGGCTATACAGTTTGAAAAATTACTAAAAATCAAAGCACTGGTCAAAGAATGAGTAGAACTGATTTGAAAGATCTAATGATGAAATAATTTTAAAAAATGTTAAACAAAATGTTACAAAAGATTTCATAATGTAAGGACTTTTAATTTAGTTTGTTTAAATAAAAAAGTCAGCAAGAGATGTGTCACTTCATTTCTAGAGCAATATTTTTCTTTCAGTTTGCATTGTAAAGCTTAGCAAACTTTGCTGCTTTGTACATATGACCTGTGACTAATTCCCGATTTATCTCAAAAACAGTTTTTATTGCCATACTTCTAACAAAATGTATTTCAAACTTTTGATCACCCATTAGTTGTTGTTTTTTTTTTGACATATCTGTAATTATACAATACTTTTAATTGATATTTTACAAATTGTAAATTTTACCATCAAATTCTAAAAATGTGCTTTTATAAAACTTGTTTCCTGTATAATTTCATTAAAAACTTTCCAAAATGCAAGATTTTTATGTACTTAAAAAAATTACAACACTTAATTAAGCAATGCACCTTTACAGGGGGTGAAGTCAAAGAAAAGCTAACATTTTTGACCTGGTGAACAGGTAAACGAAGTCAGGAAAATAGCTGATAGCGATTGTATAAACTCTAGTAACTCTTCATCAGAGCCTTCCCATGCTAGTAGCATATCATCAACATATTGCAGATGTAGAAGAGGATAATGTTTGGTAAGAGAGGATCAAAAACTCCATGGTTCACAAAGATTTCTGGTGCAAATTGTCCATGCACTGCATCTCCATCTAGAGAAGACATGAGATTGATGGCACAATATTTGAATAATTTGAATCTTAGACTTTTGATCTCAGACGAAGACATGAGACTTGTGCTGTGCAGAAATGATGACTTCTTTATGTAGGGTTAATGACTTTATACTGCTGCCTTGATTGGTATTACTGGGTAACAGGTCAAAAATGAAAACGTTAATATTTCTCCAGCTTCACCCAATATTAAAGATGCATTGCATATTTCAATAAATTAACTATAGTGGCTAGTTTTCCCTTGCAAAATTACAATATTAATCTTTAACCAAAATTTCACTACTTAAATTATATACAAGAAATTTGTAAATTATTATGCAGCAAAAACATTTTTTATAATAATTTTTACAGAAGTATTTTGCCAAAATTCAAAATCAGCTCTACAACTTCCTTTAAATTAGTGATTTTAAAAGGTGCTTTTTATCTTCAAATACAAAATAGTGAGAGTATAATATTAATTAAATAGAACAGAATCATATATTATTTCCTGCATCTAGCTTATTATACATAAACCATAATGTCAATGCATGAATTAATGAATTCAAAAGTTTAAGGGGGAAAAATATATAGTCTAAAACATTTACTGAATATTCTGTTTATGTTAAGTTTTTTAATAATATCTTCCTCATGAGTTTTTATATAGTTATAGTTTAAGTTACAATTTTAGTAATATCCTGAAATTAAGTTTAAGGAAGAAATTAGCTTTAGTCTATATCTTATTATTTTATTACGTTAGAAAATTTGTTGGATCTTTACTAAGCATTGTGGAATTTGTGAATTAAAGATAATTAAGTAACTATTTTTTAAATGTTTGTCTTAATGCAGTAGCAATTCCCTTTTATCTAATGCAAAAATCATTAGATCATTGTGATCTCTCCATCTTTCACTGAATTTTTTAAAATTTTGTAAATTTTAAAAATTTATTTGTCCTGACAATTTTTATCAAATTTATCAAATCTTCTAATTGTTCAGATTTTAACAAATTGATTTGCTGTCCTCTCTTCTTGACAAATCTCTCAATTCTTTTCTATTAGGTTTTTAGTTAATGTCATAGTTAGTATATAATGCTTTTTGTAGCTTCTCCAATAGTAAATACATAAGGTAAGCCAAAAGCACCTTGGAGCTTTGTATACCTTATCTAATTTGAAACAGTCTTAATATTTTATATTTGCATCTCTATTCAAATCATTTAAGTTTTTCAACAGTTATGTATTCCTTTTTGAATTTTAAAGATTCATAAAAATAGACCAGTTAACAAAATTTTTAACAAAATAGTAAAGATATAAAATTAATCTTTGATAAAATTAAAATAAAATAAAAATCATATGAACAAATATCAACTCAGGCACAATCTGAAACTAATTTTGAAGACAAAATATGTGATTATTGGCTCAGTATAAAAATTATAAATAAATTCTACCACAATAACATAGAAAATAGTCCCAAAATAAATTTATTAACAAGATATTTTATCATTGAGTATATTAATTTCTTTATTTGGAGATAACAATGGTATATATGCTTTGAAAATGTTTAAGAGAAAATTTTAATTTCTATTTGTGAATAATTTCCAATTATTAAAAATAATATATGTCAATCTTGTTCTCATTCATTTCATTCATAAATTTCTTAGTTTTTGGTTGTTGATCCGTTGAACATTTTAGAAATACACTTGTTATGAAATGCAACCAGAATTATCTGATTGCATGCCAAGTATCATATAAAGATTTACAGAGGTTCACTGTGTCCAGAATTTTTAGTGTACTTGTTGTTTGGAGATCTTTATAAGGATCACATAACTCTATGTCACATCTATTGAAGCTTGAAGCATTGGAATTGAAATTTGAGGAAGATCTGGATGACTGGTCAGAAAGGTCACTAATGTGGGAGGTATAGTTTGTAAGGAAGGAATGACTTATTTCTGTTTTTGAATGCCATTTATTTGAGCAAGAGAGACATTGCCACAATTCATTATTCATTGCTACAATACCATATTACAGTTCATCAATGGAATTCATTACGAGTTATTTTGTAGGTATAAGGTTAGAACAAGTTCAGATCTCCAACAGATAGTCAAAAAGGTGAGGAAAGTCACAAGTGCACAGGATAAGAAACAAGTTGGTGATTAGGAGAAAGGTGACTATAGAAAATCCAAATGTGAAATGAAATGGTTTGTATCCTTCTCACAGGGGACATAGTGACTGAAAAGCTCTGTGTCCTTGGGACACAATTTTTATAAGATTTGCCCCAATCAAACATCCAATCCTCATATCCTGACTGGTTGTTCACCTGTTTCCAGGGGAAATTCAAGACTCTCTCAGGCATGGATGGTAAAGGTTAACACTACATTCCAATCCCATCTGGAGATGTTTACTGATCTTGGGAACTCGTATCATTTAAATCAAAAGGTGTGTATACCTTTTCTTGACTGTTATTCAAATTATAATTTGAAGTCACTTTTAACTTTGTCAAATGGCAGATACTGTAGTTGTACTGGTTATTTTTTTATTAATCAATTTTTTGGCATGGAGGAGTTAAGGCAAGCTTAGGAACCTTACTGGACCTCACATCTCTGAATACTAGATATGCCTGTATGACACAAAGACATTAAGTACAGCTCACAGAGTTTGAGAAAAGCCATATAATTTGGAGTGAGGGAAGCAGACTGGCCATTTCACTGAATTACCTGCTGTCTGAGCCATTCTTACCAGACTGTGAGGTGGTGTTTGGGGCAGTGAGTACATGCAGAGACACATCGTGGTTTGGCAGGCTCTGGATGCTTCAGACTAACTATTGATGATGATCATCTGATTACGAGAAAAGCATAAACAAGTCTATCATTTCCACTTGTCCCTTCTTGTACCATTGGCAAGTGACTAGCAAAAGAAAATTTGCATACACAGTAACTATTATATATGTGCCATTATCATCCCAACATCATCAGCTTTGTTTGCAGTGGTGCCAGTAAGCCATGTAATGGCAGGTATGGCAGTAGTGGTGTTTGCAATAGCTATAACAGAGAAATATGGGACTAACAGCATATTGTCTTTAGTGACAAATTCCAATTCTACAACTCGTGTTAGAGTGTAGAGGACCATTGGTGAGTGTTTTAATCCTGCCTATTGCTGGCATGCTGGTCTTGAGAGCCACTCATGAGTCAATTACCCCTGCTAGTGGTACAAGTGATATTGATGGCACAGTGATGCATTCCAGAAATACCATGCCTCCATGTGTTACCTTTCATTACAAACAGCCATCCAGAAAGATAATGCTCATCCAAACACAGCTAGGGTTTCCATGGATTATCTGACACATTGCCATACTTCCTTGACTTGTGTCATCTTCAGATTTGTTATCCATCAAGCATTTGTGGGACCAGACGAGACCAGATTTTTTGTAATTCTTTTAATAATCATTTTATGAAATTCATTACGTGATCCCAATCTTTAAATTTATATATCAAAAAACATTTTTGTTTTAATACTTTATAATTAATTAAATTAATTTTTTTTAGCCTCCTGTTGAGGTAGGACATGAATAGTACGGAAACTGGTGTTCTTGGTAGTACAGATACATTAGTAAAAGAAGCTCTCAGTAAATTTATTTTTCAACATACAAGACAGGATGCTCTCAGGTATGTTCAGAACAATTTTAAACTGTTATTTCCATTGAAATATTAAATTGCAATTAATAATTCTTTCAGTTCTATTGATGAAATTGTTTTAAGTTATGTGGTTGGTATTCTGGAAACGTTAGCGACAGAAACGGGAGACGATGCCTTTGATGTAGACCAATTTTCAGAAATGATGAGTGCTTATCTCCCTGCATTTTCAAAGATTAATAGGTAAATTTGATTACAAAATTATTTATTCTAAAATCTGAGTTGAATATAAAAATAGCTCTAATACTATTTGTACATTTTTATTAGCACTGCAATATGTGAATGGATGTTTCAGTTAGCATCATGGTTGGCAAAACAACAAGGTTAATATTTTATTAAACATATTTTGCTTTATCAGAATATTCATTTCATCACTTAATAAATTTTTTCAGATGGAAAAACAATGAGTTCATTTCAGAAAACAAACACAAAACCAGAATTCCTCTTATCATTAGAATCTGCTGTGAGAACAGAAAATAAGGATATGAGTGAAGAGATTCCATATATTTCTTCTGATGATACTAGTATATGTTCATGCAGCAGTAATGCAAGCCAGTCAGAGGATGAAGTCAAACAATCAAACCAATTTGCTGCAAGTGTTTATTTTATCATTATTTTAATAACTTAAAAAGTTTTAATTTCATAATTTTATAAAAAAAATTCTTTCAGGATGAAACAATAACAAATTTGAATGATCAAATAAAATTGTTAACAGAAATGTTTCCGCATATGTGTACATTAGAAATTCAGCATTGCATTACTCTTACTGGTGGAGATTGCCAAAAAGCTGCACAATTACTTCTGCAAAGACAGGATAATGGAGAAGTAACTCATAAACCAAAACTTAACCAGCAGAAATCAAAACCTGGAAAATGTATGGATAACTTTTTACAGGATAAAGAACTCAGAGAACAAATTTTAAACAGGTAAGAAAAAAGCATTCATAAATAATGTTGTTTGGAAATGATTTCAGTCGTTCCTCTTTATAGATACGCATACATAGATAAGGACGACGATGCTCGGGAGCACAAACCAGTGGCCCCAAAATCCGTTTGTATCGCATTTATCTTAAGTAATTGTCACTTGTCTGATAAATTTTTTAATAATTTTTTTTTTGCCTAGGAACCCAAAAAATTGATTAGATACAGAGATAATAAGATAGTCAGTGTTAAGGGCGAAAGATATTCCGAAGTCAAAACAGAGGAATCCGAAGACATGAAAAAAACATATGTTACACTAAAACCTGCCCGGCAATATCGTTTTCACTAAAGTATTTAGTTTTAAATAAGAAAAAAATTATTATTATTGTAGAAATATAAGCATGCTATAAAATACATTAGAAGTAGAAAGAAGAAAAGTGTATTTCTTAAAAAAATAATAATTTTTGATATCTGATCCTTGGTTGGATGATAATCATTCAACCCTACCTTCACTTTTACATGTACAGTTCAATAGTCAATTGTATTAATTTTTGATGTCTAAAAGACCACATTTTTCTTACTACAGTA
This sequence comes from Centruroides vittatus, assembly GCF_030686945.1. Classification (NCBI taxonomy): domain Eukaryota; kingdom Metazoa; phylum Arthropoda; class Arachnida; order Scorpiones; family Buthidae; genus Centruroides; species Centruroides vittatus. The sequence goes on from NW_027122485.1 coordinate 1,454,524, forward strand.
CAAACTAATTGTAATCCATACACTTAATTTATGGAGAAAATAGTCAAATAATATAAAATTAATCATTTTAATGATATGTTGTATATCTAGTTACAAACAATTGTTTGCCATTTAAATATGTGATTATACAAAAATGAACCAAATGATGTAGCACAAGTATTATGTGATTTTTTTTCCTCGGACTATGCTGATTTGCGAAGTCATTTCATGAATTCATCTTTTTATTTTACAAAAGGGAAAAAAATCATCTCATTTACTTTTATTGTCTATATTTTGTAAAATTTTATCAATATTTATTGTGATGTGATGGCTATACAATTTCAAAATTTTTTTTTACATCTTTATAATATTTACACATTTTTTTAAATAAGTGTAAATCTGACATGTTTATTGTATTATTTTATGTGATTTAAAATAAACATCATCTTGTAAGAGTAATTTTTATTCATGATTCTGTTCAGAATACAATGTTTTATATATAAAACTATAGTCATTACAAATGAGAGTTTGTTTAATTAATATTATTGTATTTTATGTTAATTTTGTAAAATATCCTTGGAGATCACAAGCTGCATAACTTCATTTGTACCTATATAATAATAGTGAGATAATTTAAATTATTAAAGAAACATTAAGTTATTTAATAGTTAAACAGTACCTTCTAAAATTTGATGAACTCTTGTATCACGCATATACTGTTGCACAGCATAATCTTTTAGATATCCATAGCCACCATGCATCTGGAGTGATTGGTTTATAATCTGAAAATAGTTCATCTTTAAGTGAATTCTTTTAAGTTATTTTTATTATTATTAAATGAATAACATACATTAAAACAAGTTTCTGTGCCAAATAGTTTTGCCATAGAACACAGAGAGACAGTTTCAGGTAAATTATTTTGAAGCGCGTGCGCTGCTTTACGGATTAATAAACGAGACGCAACAAGTCCTGTGGCCATTTGAGAAAGTTTAAATTGGTGATGCTGTAAAAAAAGAAAAAAACCATGAAAAATTTGTATTTTTATAAAAATATACAAAGATACAACATTGGAATCTGGTTAACTTCAAGTCATTTTCTTTCCCTGATCATCCAGCATAGGGATTTATATGTTAAATCAAACTGGTAAATATTTTAAATAAAATAGTTTAACTTGAATTTATTAAATTAAAATTCCAGAGAGTTTATGAAAATACTGTTTCAAAATTCCAATTTGAGTTAACGTTCCAGTATAGAATAAACTAATCAGAAACTTTCTACAAAGTGCGGGAACCACGTATGACTAAAAATAAACATGTCGTGTGATGACGGAGTGGAGGCTCCCAGACAGCGTGAGTATCCTAGATACAGTAACTGGCATTCAAACTTGCCCTTTTTTTTGTTGATGGATTTTTCCAACTGGCTGATGTAATAAATAGATAAATTATTTAAAAAGAAACAATTATATTCTGATTGTATGTAAAAAATTTTAACCTCTGGCAAAATTTTAAATATATAACAATTGCAAAGAGTGGGTTTTTTGTGATAAAAAAAAGTAATAAACAGATAAGTTCAACACTTGAGATGTCACAATTAAAAAAAAATCCTCACTAAACACTTAGGAGTGAACAGATCAACCATTCGGAAAAGAATTTCTCGGTAACATATTTACCCATTCGGTTAAGCATTTTTGAGTTTCTGGTCAACGTCAAGAGATTTACATTAACACAATGATTCCACAGAAATATTTTATAGTTTATTACTGATCACAAATGAATTGATGCACAAAATTTTGATTTTTAGCCAAACCTCTGTAACTCGATACTTTTTAACTCCAAGTCCAAATTTTCCCCCGACCGATTTGAGTTAACCAGACTCCACTGTATTTAAAAAATAATGATATTAGATTACTTGAAATTCTGCAAGTGGTTTACCAAACTGTTTCCTAACTTTAAGATGTTCCAAAGCTAATTCCAAACTTGCTTGGGCAGCACCTAAAGAACATGAGGCTAAAACACAATATAATAAAAATAAATTAACAAAATATTACAACAGCAGTAGTTATTTTAGATATTTCATTATTGCAATTTTTAAATAATATATATTTTTATATACAAGTTAATACAAATTTCTAACAGCTGTCTTATATATTACCCTTTTTTAATATATGCACCAATATTTATTACCAATAGTTTAGCTTATATCAAACTGATTGAGAATAGTTTTGGTTGATAAATGATATCAAAAATGATTATATTTTCAACTCAACTCATACCATTCAACTAGAAATTTTTTAGTAAATGAGTTTTCTTGCCTATATCTTATTAAATATTTAATGACCTAAGTAATGTGCTGTTTGAAAATTCATAAAATATAGTGTTGTTCTCTAAACTTCCAAACTTGATAAAGTGAAGCCCTTAAGCAAAGAAAATTTTTTTGCAGAGCCCTCGCAACTCCTCGGCATCTTTTGCTATACATTTGTACAATTGACGGAAAAATAATAAAAAAAAACGTTATTAATAATCATTCAATGAAACGTCAGTTGTATGCATGATAAGGGCAAATGGCAACTGTAATGTTGAGGTGTACTGCCAATTCAAATAAATAATTACTCATGCATTGTTTATTTTATAACTTTAAAAATGTTTTAAAAGATTTGCAGAGCCCACTTTGGAAAACACTGGTCTAATTCGTTAAAATATTAAAAGTTCAAAAAATTTTTGAGAAATTGTTTTATATACATTAAGAAATTATGAGATAGGGGATATCGTTTTCCTAGCAAAAACGTTTGGAATGCACTAAACTTAACAATTTATGCATAACATTTAAAGTATTAGAGAATCATACAATAAATCAATTAGATATAAAAAAATATTCTACATTTCACATGTTTACGTATATGTGTAATTATATACACAGGTTATCATAAAATTTTGATACTAATTTTCCTGATTTTTTTATATGCACTTCATAAACATCTTTTAAAGTGTACATACTTGATATGAATCATTGAATGAAGACTTATGTATATTTTCTAATTTCTAATATTTTCTAATAAGTCTTCATTCAATCAAGAAATCTTGCTGACATGCATATGGATATAATGAAGCAAAATGTGACAGTTACTTGTTCATTGTGTCACTGAGGTAAACATGCCTAAGACCTCACGAGACTGAGCATCCACTTCCATTCTGAATTCTGAAAATAAATTTTTTGGTTTTGTGGAAATTTTTTCTGCATGTCTTAAAATGTCAGCATACAGAATTTGGCTGCATTTGGACTGTTATGTATCCCATCAGACTGCATTGAATAGATATACAGTATATTTCTGCAGATAAGACAATAGTTGAATCATAAAAAAAGACCTCAAAATCCGGGGTCATTTTATAGGACAGATACAAAAAAATTAGATTGAAATTTATATAAATTAAAACCATTATAAAAAACAGACAAACTGTAATTATTTACTAGCAGAGAGTAGGGCATGTCCACAAAATAGAATAGCCCGTATGATGTTTTTGTAAATAGTCGGGGTCATTACTCGAATGCCCAAATCAGTGCGAACGTTTGCAACAATAGAAAGACAGAAAATAAAATTTGTTCATTCGAAAAATTACGGAATAGGACATAAATCCGTATACGCTATAGAGTATTATTATCCAGAAGATGATTGCTGATCTAAACTAAATTCATAGACCATTGATAGTTTGGGAATTGTCTTATAGGACAGATAAATGCTAAAACTATAAAACTTTCACAAAAACTTATACCTCGTCTTATCCACGGAAATATACACTACTTTAATTATGATTATGTATAAAATTTAATAAGCAAATAAGTGTATGCAGTTACACTTGTTTTAAGATTTTTCAACCATGCACTCCTAATTATAAAAATTAACTTTACATTTTAAATAAAATTAAATTTGAAATTTCTTTTTCTAAAATTTTATAAATTTGAAGAGCATCTCTAAGATTATTTCTATGTATTAAAAATTGTTTTTTGTATCTGAATATTTTAATATTTTTAAAGTTCTAACATTATTTTCATATATCCAAAATATAATCCATTTTAAAAAATTAAGTTTTAAGATTTCCTATCTAAATATATAAAATTACTTGTCCTGACTGAGTGATTGACTGATTCATCATCGCCCAGAGCAAATCGCTGAACCTAAAGAGGTAAAATTTGGTACACAGCCAGGGTACATCATGAAAACGCACACTGAGAAGGGAGTTTTCAAAATTTCCCCGCAGGGAGGAGAGGGAAAGCATTAAGGCTTAACCTGAAGAACAGCTTCTACTGTACTATTTTAAATGCGATTTTTAATCTTTAACTGCATTTAGTCTTCATTGAGTACTTAGGTGTATTAAATTGATAACATTTAAGATATTCTATCTTGAGGAAACCGTGTTTTGTATTTTCTTTTCTTTTCTTTTCTTTCGAAGACACAATGTAGTGACGTAAACTTAAACACTGGGCGAATTTTTCATCCTTTTTATTCGGTTGGAATAAAAAGGATGAAAAATTCGAAAGAAAAGAAAAGGTTTAAGATATTGTTATAAATATTTTTATATATTTTGATTTTTTAACCAAGCATTCGAACTGTTTAATTTGAATTTGTTATTGCATATTGGTTCGAATTAGTAAACATTCCAGAAAACTGATCAAATTGAAAACAGTTTGTTTGATTCTCAGCAATTTTTGTCATTCTCAGCAGTAGGTGTTATATAACAATTACTATACTGAATATAAATGGTGTTTGCTTGCAAAATCCACATGGGCGAAGTCGTGAGTATCAGCTAGTTATTTAATAAATGTAAAATACAGAGCATTCACAAAGGATAGAACCTTTGTCGTTGCCTTTTCTTTTCTGTCATTGCACACCATTAAAATTTACAAAAATTACGGAGACGACCTTCCTTTTTAGGCTACTGCTTCCGCAACAAACATGCAAAAATGGTAAAACATCCACACAAAAAAAAACTTTTTTATATCCCAGTATGAACAGATTTAGACAAAATGAATGTTTTTGACCATAAAACTTGGTCTTCATCAGGTAAAACATCCTCTGGTGTCTTTTGTGAATGCTCTATATTTTACATTTATTAAATGTTAAATAATGTCAGCCACAATTTTATTTTGTTATTTTATTTAAAAAGTATTATTGTGATAGTAGTGAAACACCAGAGGATGTTTTACCATTTTTGCATGTTTATTGCGGAGGCAGTAGCCTAAAAAGGAAGGTCGTCTCTGTAATTTTTGTAAATTTCGATGGACCACTGATGGTGTGCAACAACAGAAAGGAAAAGGCAACAACAAAGGTTTTATTCTTTGTGAATGCTCTGTATTTTACATTTATTAAATGTTAAATAATGTCGGCTATGATTTTATTTTTCCTATTATATTTTTGTCATTTTCTAAGATTTTCCAAGAAAATTTAATTTCTAGATATTCACCAATTTCCTACACAATGGACACTTTCATTGCTTTAATATTTTATATATAAATGTTTTAAATTCAGTTAATGATTTTATATCAATTACCAATATTCACTCTTCCTCCATTCAGTCCCTTCATAGCAATTGAAAATCCTTCTCCTTCATTTCCTATTCTGTTCTCTACAGGAATTTTACAATCTTCTAAAATCACGGCACGAGTTGGTTGAGAATTCCATCCTACCTGACAAGTAAACTTTGTATAGCTTTTTAACAATTAAAAAATATAAAATATTTTACTACAAGGATAGATATGTATTATATCAATGGTGCAGTTTTCTTTATATTGCTTTAAAAATCAATTCTTTAAATATTTCTTCAAAAAAATTGATGAGACTTCATAGGCTAAATCTGAAGAAATTAACTGATGTTTTTTTATCTGGACCACATTTCATCAGAGACAAAAACTTCTGAATGTTATCTTTGTTATTCTTTATTCACAGTGCATTTCGGGTGCAAGATTTTTTTGTGTAACTTGCACACCTCATCAGGTGTTACATTTCTACACCTCATCAGGTGTTACATTTCTACAAATTGGTATAAATACAATTATTACAGTGATTATTACGGTAAAATTACAACTTTACAAATTAAAACTATTATTACAATTTCCATTATTTGGATATATTTACACAATAGTGAACTAACCTGTTTTATGTTTACTATTGTGTAAATATATCACTATTGTTCACTATTGTGAACAATAGAATTCATTTTTAAAGCAATAAAATATTTTATTTAAAAATTATAGTAATATTTCAAAAATTCAAATATCTATAGGTTATTCATTCATTTTATCTAAAAATCATTTGCATGGATTTTGAAGAGTTAATTATGTTTAAACCAATAGTACCTTTTTCTCTTTTTTGCCAAAACTAAGACCTGGAGTTCCTTTTTCCACAAGTACACAAGATATCCCTTTAGGTCCAGGCCCTCCTGTTCGCACCATTATGACATAAACATCACTGGATCCTCCACCACTAATAAAAGCTTTACTTCCATTCAAAATATAATAATTTCCTTCTTTTTTTGCAGTTGTAGAAAGTGATGCTGCATCACTACCACTACCTGTTAAAACAGAAATGTCAATTTTCTCATTAAATAATAATAAATTATTAATAAAATTGATATACCAGGTTCAGTTAAGCAATATGAAGCAAACTTTTCCATAGAAGTTAAAGAAGGTATCCATTTTTTTTTCTGTTCTTCAGAACCAAACTCATCAATCATCCAAGCACACATGCTAATAATAATTATAAATTTTTTTTATTTGTAATTTTTATTTTTAAAGACAAGAATTTCAGCAAGCATACTTATGTATAGTGATGTAAGCAGTAGTACTAACACATCCAGCAGCTAAAGCCTCAAAAATGACAGAAGCATCAACTCTACTTAGTCCAGAACCACCATATTTATCTGAAACGTAGACACCGCCAAATCCCAAATTTGCAGCTTTGCGGAGTGTGTCAACAGGAAATATTTCCTGTAAAAAACGTTTATGCATAGATACGTAATCAAACACAAATTCTTCAAAATAAATGCAAGTAATTGAATTTAAATAACAAACTTTAAAAATGTCAACAAATCAGTATGCTGTTTGAATCATTAGTATATGATTCTTTACATATTTGAATAATGTACTAATAAGTGATTATATTTTATATTAGATTTTCATTAGTTATTTCTGATTAGGATGATGACTGTATATATTATTAAAGTGTATAAACTTTTCTTATAATTTTATTGCAATTTTAAAATTAGCAACAAGTGATTACAAAAAGCATATTTTGCCTATTTTTATATTGTGAAGAAAGCAACTATTTTCAGCATTGATATGTTTTTTAAAAATTTTTTAAAAATTTAATTATAACATAAATACAAATAACTTGCATACTGTGTAGAGAAGAGAATACAGATAATTGTTCAGGTAAATTTAATTAATTGATCTGATTGATATATGACATTAGAACTTAGCTATAATTGTTATTAGTTATCTACTGTATGAATAATAAATTGTAGAAAAAGACATCCTTATAAAATAATTCAAATTTGTGGTAAATTAAGTTCATAGCAAGAAGAAGCTTTATTAATGCTAATTTATTCTAAATTTTATATAACTTGTTTATCAAATTACTCTTTAAATATTATTCATTCACTGAATAACACTGTTACCTAAACTGACCTTTGTCCACCTTTCCGTTCATAATAACAGTTACATTTTTCTTTTTTGTTACTTCCACTCAGGTTGTTTTTGATGGATTAATAATTAATCAACGTTTAACTTTTATGTTCCATTTAATTAAAGTATCCTATACAATCTGTTTGATACTTAGAATTCAATTAAAATGTGATTTTTACAGCTGAAAAGATAAATAATATACTGTATATATATTTCAATTATATTTCCTACATATACTTTTTGGTATTTTCACATCCCTAATGCAAATCTGATGTTTTTGTAATCCATCGTATTCTTCACTTTATAATGACCCAGGTCAAAATACAATATGGCCACTGACATGTACCTCCGAATAGCGGACGCCTCAAAATAGCAGAAAAACTTCTTGGTCCTGATGGTATCTGCTTTTCGGAGATTATACTGTAATAATTATGTTGCATATATACTATATGACATATTATATGAAATACTACTAACATTGCCCTACCAGTCAAAACATATTCATTAATCAAATTAACCATTAGTATTAGAAAAAATCCTTAATTACTGGTGAATTTGATAAATTCATAAATATTAATTATATTCTCCAATATCTTTAGTGACAATTATAATTTATCAAACTCTCCCTAACAGATTTATAAAACATACAATATACAGTAAGACCCTCTTAACACTGCCTCGATTAACGTTGATTTGATATAATGCAGTCTGCTTGAAGCTTAAAACAAGCTCAAAATTTACGCTGATTCAAATTATCATGGCATGTCATTGATTCATATATAATATGATTATTTCCAAACATGAACACAAACCAATCAGCAAAAGGTGGCAATTTGTCATAGTGCTGTATTTTCCTTAAATCAATGTTTGTTTGGTGCAAGTTTTGGAAAAAATATAATATCATGGATGCCATAAACAATATCAACTTCGCTTAGCAAGAATTAACTGATAAATGCATGAACAAAGTGTGGAAGAAGTTATGGCTGGAGGTATCCAAGAATTCGCAACGAGAAGACCCTATTGCTGTATTGTTAGTTGGTCAACCTAATCGATATAGTAGAACTAGGAGATGTAGATGAGCAGGATATTGAGGAGTTACTGCAGGTTTCTGGTGAGAGCCTTACCATTAACAATCTTTAAGAACTGGCAGAACAAGAAATTCATATAAAACTGGAAAATAGTGATTCTGAAAACAAAGAACCAAAAGAATTTCTCTACAGATTTCCTTAGTAAAACGGTAACAATAACCAAAATTTTTTTTGTAGAATTTTGTCGGATGGCAATTTTATGAAAATTAATTTGAAGACAGTCTGTCCGAAATTGGAAATTACCACTTATTCACTTCTTGTGTTCCAGAATACAAAGAAGTGAATAAATGGTGGTTCCCAATTTCAGACAGACTGTATCTTCAAATTAATTTTGATAACTGAAATCATTGATCAAATTGTAGTGAATGATTCAGATTTTGAAAGGAGTGCAAAAGCAAGACGAGGCATTTTGAATGCAATCTCCTGATACCAACATTTTCTTAACAAAAGAAAAATAAAAGTGACAAATGACACTACACAACTTCATCACAACAAAAATCAAGAATTTCGGAAGAGCCAGAACTTTCATCACAAAAAATGAACTTTACATTTCTGCGTGCATATGTTTATGTGTTATTTAACATATATTATTGTGCAAATTAATATAAAAATAACTTAAAATTAAAGTAAAATCTGTTTATTTTTGGTTGTGTTTTCCTCTTTCCCTATTTACTCTGTGTTAAAATGACCTTGTTTAACGCTGTTTCATTTAGTGCTTTGTCATCTAGGAAAGTATCCCCCGCGTTAAGCGGGGTTTTACTGTATTTTTCATTTTAAAAAAATTGAAGGTTTTCCTTCAATGTATCTCTATCACATATTTTTCATTAAAATTCTTAACAATATAAACAATTTTATTCTATTTTAGTCTCCAGATTTAGTCACTTTATACAGAAGCTTAATATTATTTCTATTTTTACTTCTCTTAATTGTGTTAGTTGATCTCACTGATCAGATGAATATAAAAATGATTAAAAAAAAACAATGTTATTGTGCTACGTCGTTATGTTTTAAATTGATACTATATATCATATGTATGTTGGTTTTGTTCATATAGGATATTTTCTTAGAGAAAAAAAATTTAGATTCATCCAAGTTTTACTAAATTAATTCAGTAAAATATTTTAAATTTCACAAAATAATATTTAATAGAAAATTTAAAATTTTGTAATTTCTGTTTTTCTTCACAGAAATATATTCTAGTTCATAACAATTGAATTTTAAGTTATTAAAAATTAATATTTTGATAAAAACAAGTTTATAATTTTGTCTTTATTAATGTTAATGTATTTGAATAATGTAAAGTTTAAAGTTATAAACACTACTGCTCTATTTTAATATTTTATTGATTTGATTTCTATTATTCAAATCTATTTGAGATAATAATGAAAGCATAAAATAAACATCTCAATAAATGAGCTTTTTTTTTTTTTAGTTTCATTTTTGAATTCAATATTTTCATTATTAGGTTGGACTTGTGCAACTTTGTTGTGTCACGACAGAACTGAGACAGAGCCAGAAAGAAAGAGGCAATCCTTACAATTGCCTGACAAGTCTGCTACAATTCTTGTATCTGTGATGTAAGTAGAGAGAGCCATGTTGGTTCTAGCGTGTTGGATGTCAGACCAAAGCTCTTTCAAATACTTACAAATTGTAGCAGACTTGTCTTGGGCCAGACTCATCTTTACTACTCCCCATACAGAGCACCTCAAATGGTTAGAGGCAGTAGAGATATTTAAAACTAATTTCACTTCATCATGTATTAATTTCAAGGAGGAGATGGTTTTGTCGATGGTCTGGCAGGCTCTCCTTGACAACGCAGTTTAACCTTTAACCTTTAGTTCAATCTAGTTTAAACACAAAAATACGCATGGGCAACTTTTATTTTTTGAATTTGTACTTGTTTTTTGAATCCATGTTCGAATGTTATATTACAAAGAGTTTTTGGTCGTTGCATCTAATAACCGTTGGAAAACCTGAAGAACAACTCGGAAGGAGTTAGAAAATGTTTGTTTTTGTTTATTTTTATTTTTTCATATGTTATTGGTTACGCATATGTTAATAAAATAATAATAATATAAGTTAATAAAAATTTACATTAAAAAAAATTGCATGTAGTGAGAAATAATAAATGACATTTTTATAGCCCAAAACATATATTGGTATTTGGATAATTAGTTTAAACACTGTAAAGTACATAAGAAAAAGTCCAATGTCTAGTATCAATATTTCATATGTCTCAAAATATATGATATTTTAATAATTATATACCTAATATTTAAATATATGTATAAGAAGATAAAAGAAATTTTGGTATATTTTAATTATTTAATTTATTCAAATACATACTTCCTCATCCCATTTTGACATATTTGGTAGCATTTCCTTTTGTGCAAAATCATTGGCAATCTTCTGAATTTGAACTTGTTCTTCAGTTAACCCAAGAGATGCTAAATAAAAAAAATATCAGTTAAGTTAAATATATCTTTTATATGAATTTTTAAAGTATTTTACAGAATATAAATGATATTAATTTTACTGAACATTTTTAGAAATGGTAAATGGTTTAAAAACCAGTTTGTTTTGAAGTACCATGTACAATAGAAATAGATTACATTCTATTGTAGGATAATAGTATATTTTAACTATCATACTAACAAGAAAACACTATGAAATTCTACCCAACTTTTAAATACTTCATGCTTAAAGTAAAAGTTTACATGAAATAAGTTATAAGTAACAATCAGAAATCCTTGATCATAAAGTTTTGAGAAAAAAGGGAACCAATTTTAATTTATTGGATTTATATGCTCTGGCACAAATTTGTTCATAAGAGTAAATGGCTTAGTGATTATGATGCACTTGTTCAATACTAACTGCACCTATTTAAGGGAAGATAGGGTGACAGGATGAGATAGATGTAGTAATAATTTTGCTACATGTGCAAGTACCTGTGCTTTATAAGCTTTATCAGTTATAATACATCATTTTTCCTTGAAAAGAGCATTTGTGTAAACAAAAGAGTAGCCTGGGTAAAAATTGGGAAAGTAGGAGAAGCTGGAAGGATGATCTATGGATTTAATAGTCGGTCACACACATATTTACTTTGATGGAGACTGTTCTAGAAAGTCTTGAGATTTTTCCACTACCATCAAAAGGAAATTTAAAGGAAAGCCTTTAAATAGCCAGCTCACAAAATAGTATGCAATGAGCACAGATTTATAGATGAAGAAAAAAGGAATGTGAAGGAATTAAACAATGTTGCAAAACAACTCAGTGGTAACAAAAGTGTTGAAAAGGAATGTTCATTTAATTTTTAAAAGAAAATAAAATCCAGGAGAAGTTAGAAACTCCCAGAAAAAAAGACCATATACATTTCCAGTAACAGGTTTGGACAAGTTCAAGCACTACCCCATCCTGTCATCCTATCTCTCCTAAAACATGCACAGTTACCCATTCATCACACTGACTATATCTTGGCCTGTGAGTCCAGATCTCATGGCTGTTCCATGTTCAAATCTCAATTTTAAGTATTCAATCTCAATTTTTCTTTATATACATATATTAGCTATATTAACTGTACTAATCAGTCAGTTTAAACTATACTTTAAAAAAATAATCATTATGAGACTTAGAATAAATCTAGATGTCATATTTCTTTTTTTTTCATTTAATTAAATTGCTTATAATGAGATTTTTCTATTTCTTAAAATTCTCCAATTATTAATTCTAATTTTGAAAAGGCAAATGAGAAATGAATTTGCAGAAAGAAAATCATTTGCCAAAGTATTTAGTTAAAAATTTTACATAGCTCTGATTTAAGAATCTGTATATTTAACATAATTTATTTCCATTTATAATACAGTCAAACTCCATTAATACAAATTCGAAGGAATTTAAAAATTGAAATTCTGTATTAAAGAAATTTGTGTTAACCTAATAACTCCAATGTAACTGGATAAACACCAAAATACTAAATTACAAAACCAAACTCTAGCAGTTTTTAAAACAAACTAAAGTTTTTTGTAAACTTAAATTTTATTTTAAAAACTGCTAGTTTGGTGTTGTAATTTAGTATTTTTGGATTGACTGAATTCCTTAACATTGAAATGCCTATCCTGTCTCAACAACAGAACTGCAAATCTAATTTGCCTTAACACAAATTTCACATAAACTGGTAGCATAATAACAGTGTTTCATTGTATAATTTAATCTATTTTAACTATTGGATTTTTATAGTTACAAAATCCTATGTAATAATACATTAATAAAATGATTTACAGGAAAACCTGACTTAACACGACTTCAATATGAGATAACTAGGGTTGCCATACGTCCCGTATATACGGGACTGTCACCATATTTCACTACTCAGTTCTGTATTACTATTTGTCCTGTTTTCTCCCTAAACTCTGTATGAGGTGTCCAGCATGCAGGGAGCACAGGATCTCTCAGTCAGTCTCAACTATCAGAGCTTGGTGAACACTAATTTGTTTCACGTGTGTAATAAAATAACTAATTGCTCACTCCTGTACATCAAGTCTTTTTTAGGTAAAACCATTTTAATACCTGTAATAAAAAATGTCAAAGAGGAAGTTTCATTTTAAAGATGAATATACCAAAAATTAGTCATTTATAAAGAAAGATTGAACTGAATTTGAAACATTGTGTTCTATTTGTAATTCTCATATTGCCAGTATCCATGGATCATGGTTAATGGCATTTTTACAAGTAAGAAACATTGATATTGGCAACACGAGATTCTATTCAACCAGTTTGTATATCTAAAAGATTATTTAGAGAAAAATAATACCAACCAAAACTGCAAAGCAATTATGAAATTGAGTATGGAAGAGAAATGGCTGAAGTTTTTTGCAGATACAAAGCATATTGATCAGAAGTCATGTCTAATAAAGCTGTGCAAATACGTATTTGCCATTCCAGCCCACAATGCAAATGTAGAGAGAATATTTTCTCTAATTAGCTAATGCCAACTCAATGGTCAGACGAAAGATACAGGTTGTCAGTGGAGACAATTGAAGCAATTTTGATTTGTCATTATAATTTTAAAATGACTTGCACCCAAATTTATAATTATGTGAAAGAAAAAAATGATATAATTAAGAATGTAAAATCAACTTTAAAATATGACTGGGCTAAAAAGGATTAGCCTTGCATCTTTTTCGTTATTCTACATGTTCATTTTATTGGATTGCTTAAACTTCATTGATTTTTTATCAGAGTAAAATAAACCATTACCTACTCACTTTTTTCATGTTTTTATTTATTTAGCACTTAAAAACATCCTGTATCAATGCTTGGCAATTATAGCAACCCCGATAACCAATAACCGTGATTGAACGAAATAAAACTATTTCCTGCTTTGAGCAAATAATTAATCAGTTAACACAAATTTTTTATGGTACAGTAGCTGAAATTTTTTCCTTTCAATCCGAAATGAAAAACTTACATCACGAAAGCTGCAAGAGTGCAACAGTGATACTGTTGCACCTTCTGACATACACATTACATGAGTACAAGTGCAAGAATATTACAACTAAGGGATCAACTGCAAGAAATTTGAACTGGCATTTGATCACATCATGTGTACCAAATTTTCTTTGACATGGATCATAATATAGAAAGAAGTGCAGAAGTACAGAGAAATCTTGTTAAGGTGATCCATACCTATCACAAATTGTATAAAGAAATGAAAACGCTTAACACTGTTCAAACATTATTTAAATATTTTGTAGCAAAAAACTAGCTTAATAAAGTATATTTACACAATTATTTTTTATTAATGGTAACGATTTTATCCACTAATGTAGCTTAAGTGGTATATAAACTTTAAATATACTGATGGGATAATTGTAATTATTCTTCTTGTTTGTTACATTCTATTAGTTTGATTTTGCTTAATGCATATTAATTGAAACACTATGAATTTTTATTTTGTTTTAAGCATTTCAAAAATGAACAGTTTTATACCATATCAGTTGGGCAGATACTTTTGTAATTACAAAAGTATATAAATATAAGAAAAGATTGAAAGGTTAACATGTCAAATGTAAATTATAAATGAATAGGGGTAATTTATTAGAATAGGTTAGGTTAGGTTAGTTTGTGCGTCCCCACTGTTTCAGAGACGAGCCGCCATGTTCGCTACCATAGGTAACATTAACCATTTTTCATTTAACTTTCTTTTATGTAACATAATTAATTTAATATGTTCAAGGTCATTGAAATTAAATATACAAATACCAAATGAGAATTTATATCCAAGAATTTAACTGATTATGTTTGATTAAGTTAATTCCAACGTATATTATAAATTATGTGGAGAGGAATCGTTTCCTTCATCACGTGCTTTAAATATAGTAAACAAAAAAACAAGATTAAATGCTTGACATCATAATATACGATCAAAATTAAACTTTAATTGAATACAAAATTGGAAATAACGTACGATCAATGCATGATGCTATAGAACGTATTCCTAATTTCAAATTCGGCCCGAATCTCCCGTTATTAATAATTTTCAGATTTTTATACAAGCAAATTGCGAATCTCATGCTTCTCACTCGGCTGACGTCACACCGTAGCAGAAACAAGCAAGTAAGTGTTGCCAAATTATTACTATTTTGAATTTTAATTTACAGATAAAAATTTAATTTAATATTTAAAAAATCATTTAATTTTTATACGTTTTAGCGTTAAAATTAATAAACTGCAAATATTTATACTTTGTATTTAAATAAATATTTCACTCTTTCGGCCCTGTGGGCACTAAGAGGGTTTCTTCTAGCATGCCCACAACGAAGCGGCCGGATGGTGAGGGACGGGGCCCGACATATCCGGATGAACTATTCTCCGAAAAATTTCTAGAGACTTTTCGATCCGTCCGGATACGATTCCGCTCCCCCAGAGCGCTAGGCTGTCATCTTGACCACTCGACTGGTCATCCGGCTACGAAAAGAGGAGAACATAGTAATCATGCTTATCCACAAAAAGTTTGTGTCGAAGATCTAGTCTTCGAATAAATATATTTAAATAAATGAAACAAATATGCTTTAAGTATGCTTATTGGAAAAAAACAAGATGAAAAAAATTTGGTGATAAACCGAAAGGATTATTGAAAAGGATAGGTAATACCGAAAACGTATGATAAGTTATGTGCCAGATGATAGCTCCCAACGTGTCACTTCGGGCACGCGTGCCATAAGTTCGCCAACCCTGGACTAGTTCAATCTCTCTTTTTCGTCCAATGTACGAGTAATAAGTCCTACAGTAATAAGTCCTACTAATAGTTTATAGTCATAATAAACTAATATTAATAAATATTATTCAAGTAAAGTTTATATACACAAACTTATTGTTTCTACCGTGAAAAAGGAAAACAACCAAGAATAAAACAGAAATAAAAATACTAACATAAAAAGATATAATAAAGAATACATATACCAGGCATGGGCAAATGTGGCTCTTTTTGAGTTTCGTGCGGCTCTTGCTGAAAGTGTTAATTTCTGTTTTTTATTATTGTTTTTACAATTTTATTTGTATAATTTTGTGAAAATATGTTTATTTAAAAAAATTCAATATTTGTTTTATATTATATTTATATTATATAATAAAATCACACGCCTTGCCATACCACTGCCACGACAGTACAGAACTGCTGCTCCCATGCATTTTGAAAAACTTACATTGCGGCTCCCACTGAACTCTTGCTTGCCTACCCCTGACATATACTATGATGACAAACGTATTGAAATATTCAGTTTCCATGCTGTCAGGCGAATTGGATATGTGAATGAATCCAGGAAAGTATGTACAGTATAAAACAGATTATCAACAAATAATTTTCCGGAACATATAGCCTACCGTAAGGACGGCAATTGGTGCAAAGTTGACAGACTTCGAGTAGTGAATGGATTGCCATCTGACAAGCAATCAGTATGGGGCATTACAGCGCTTTTGGACCTTGCCAAAGTCCATTGTTGACAATGTCATTCGAAAGTGAAAGCAACGTACTGTACTTTCCACTTTCGGGAAGACATCGTAAACTGATTAAACAGTAGAAACGATGCCTTGTACGAGCTGTGAAAGCGTCACACTCATCATCCACTGAAACAGTCGCTCAGGTCTCGCAGATTATTGAAACACCCATTAGCATCAATAGAGGCTTAACTACCATTTGTGCAACTTGTCAATTTGCAAACCAAAGCAGCAAGGGGCCCTCGGCTCTCACACTAGCCAAAATTATTAAGAACTACTTGAAGAATTTAAAGAACGAAAAAAAAAAATTAAATGGTTTATAATTAATTTAGGCGATCAATGTTAACCACAAGACGGCCGGATGGCCGAGCGGTAAAGGTGGCAGCCTACCGCTCTAGGAGACCCGGGATCGAATCCGAACGGGTCGAATAATCCCCAGGAATTTTTCGGGGGGTGGTCCGTTCGGATATGTCGGGCCCCGTCCCTCACCACCCGGTCGCCCCATTGTGGGCCTGGCCGAACCCATAATGGGCCTACTAAAAGAGGCCCTCTTAGTGCCCACAGGGCAGAAAGAGTTAAAAAAAAAAATGTTAACCACAAAATAAGTAAGCCTATAGTGTACTGGTGTTCTTTACGATTTTTAAAATTGATAAATGACATAACTTTATAATTTTATGTATTCGCTGAGTCCGAAAAAATTATAGAAAGCCTAATAGGAGTCCGTTTTGGAAATATTGCACAGAGGCTCACATATATTAGTAAGACACTGATGACAAGAACCACCTGTAGGTTACTATGAGTAAGTGGCTGCACGCAAGCCTATCACAGCAGTGAATGAACAGCGATATTTGTAATGGTGTTTGGAGCGATATTTGTAATGGTGTTTGGAGCATTATTCTTGGATTGTCAATGAGTGGAAGCAAGTGGTGTGCACCAATAAATCAAGTTACACGAGCTTCCGTGTAACTTGATTTATTGGTCCTGCTGGGACATGACTTAACATGGTTCACGACCCAGATTCTGTAAGTCGTTTGTTTGCCACAAGAACGTGGCATTACACCTGGCTGTTTCTATTTGAATTTTGAAAATTTGCCATTTAGAAGCCAAAAGGCCACTCTGTACTTTACCCGACTGTGCCTCGCGTTGTCGGGAATAAAATAAAGATTATTTAAGAAGAAGAAAAAGAGCTTCCGTGGGTGTGGCTGTTGACTGGAGAACGGTTCTACGCTACTACGTCATCCCAACGGCACGAGAGTGTTTCTTCTGGGCATTGGTTGCAGTGAATTCCATCCTCAACACTGGTGGAATTACTCTACAATTCAAAATAGATCCCAGGGAACCTATTCTGAGTTGTAGAGTTAAGCTAACGAATACGATAAAAACCAGTTTCTATCGGAACCACGTAATTGGTGTTTAATCAACTGTGAAAATGCTATTCGGAGCAGTACGTTTCCTTTTCGGCTCCGATAGTCACGTGCGATAACTAAACATTTCTTATCAATCATTCTCGAGTTGCCGTTAGGAACGTAACGAAAGTAAAAGGAACATGACTTTAGGTGTAAAAATGATATTATTTCACGATCAACTGGAGGTAGAGAAAATTAGCATTTAATGCTGTGAATTTCAATGTTTCATCTTCGAGATAATGCGTTTCGGCTGAATGATACGCGCTTTAAAGAACTTTATTGTCTTCCGGAGCCATTACTATTAAATTTATGCCATGAATTACGAGAAAAGCCAGAACCAGGACCGAATTTGGGCGTCGAGTTTGAAGGGAAATAAAAAATTTCTAAAAAAATATTGAAGTCAAATTTTGTAATAATTTTTTTTTTACAAACCAATAAAATATACTTTGCTTTTAATTTTGTAGTATTTAATTATATTAATAACCAGTATTGTTTATATTACATTTTTAGTGATTTCTTCTTTTTGAAATATATGCTTTCCACCTCAAATTAGTAGTGTCTTGCCCCTCTACATCATACTTTTCCGTTAGTAATAGAGTCATCTATTAAATGCTTTTGGGCAAGGGGGTTTTGAATTGAAATAACTTGACTTCCGATTTGCATCGGAAATTCATATACAGTTAATTGGGGCCTCCTGTCCCTAAAGTTTCCAAATCTAATCTCGGATTTGATCTAATTCAGTTTTCGAGATTAATTGTGAAGTCCCAAAAACGGGTTAACATTAATTATTTATATTAAAAGATTGTTAAAACGAATGTAGAAAATCGTCCATTGTTAAAGGGGACAAAAGCCGATCAAAGATCGAATTAGACGCGTTAGTCATTAGAAATCGCGACGCATGAAAAAAAGGGAAAAAGATGTCAAAAGGCTAAAAGGGCCTAATGTAAAGTAAAACGCAATAATTGTAATGATTAATAATTGTAGACGAACGTCCTCCAGCAGAGATGGACCTTTGATAAGTCGCTCGTGTACGAAATTTAGATCATCAAAATTTGAAAAAAGGGAAAAGTTTTCAATAAAAAAGAAACATCATATCAAAGCATTAAATTTCAAAAATCTCTCAGACTAGACGACAATGGGGAAAATATGAGCGCAAGTTTCA
Organism: Centruroides vittatus; assembly: GCF_030686945.1. Lineage (NCBI taxonomy): Eukaryota > Metazoa > Arthropoda > Arachnida > Scorpiones > Buthidae > Centruroides > Centruroides vittatus. The sequence continues at coordinate 1,473,828 of NW_027122485.1, forward strand.
AAGTTCCATCAATTCTTTCCATCCTGAGAAAACGGAAGGTGTCAAGTAGATGCGTCGAGGCGGCTCTTTCTCGTGACTCGAACAGGGGTCGTTTTTCTCTTGGAGACAAGCGAGGGACCAATCAAGAAGCGAGAAAGGAGGGACGTAGAGCCAATCAACATGAACAATACGAAAAAAGGAGATCGAGATAATCGCAGAGCGAGGAAGAAGAGAGGTCTTTTTCCTTCCACGCGCGGAGAGGCCGGACAAAAACTGTGAATCCGCTAACGGCTAATGCGCGTACAAAGACAATTTATTTTTCATGTATCGTGCCGATCTGCTAATTAGTGCCACTAAGGACAGACCACCAGTGACCAGAGACGAACATCTCCACCTGTTGCTGCCCCGGGGCCTACAGTAGAAGACGTCAGGAAAAACGCCGGCGTGACTGAGACCTTTCGAAAAATTTTATCGTTCGAGAAGAAGTCTGTGTTAGGTGTAAGTTCCTTTATGTCTAAATAAACGACTTTTGTGAGACACTTGTCGTCTGTGTCACCTCCCTCACACCCACACGCGAACGACCCTAGACCATCCTGTCGAGGGATTAACGATTCCCCCCCTAAAGGTCGGCGGACTTACATAATTAAGACAGTGGGAATTTATAGATCTACATTTTTTTTTTTTTTTTTTTTCAAATTGCAGCTCTTTGAGGTCACGAATCGACGCGAACTAATGGATAGGAAAGTTCAAAATGTCAATCGGAAAAATCCCGTTTTGACTCTGACTCGTAGACATGACAAAATTTGGAAATAAATGTAGTATTCCTTCGAATGCAAAATTGTCGCGTTGTAAGTAATGAAGGCAAAAAAGGGGGTCACCGTCCCCAAGGGGTCAACAGCTCCACCAACCTTTTATTACGTAACGGAAGAACGTTTACAAAACATCGCGGCACAATTCGTTGTACGTAACAATGTCGTATAACATTTGATAATGATTTCGATCGTTGATTTCAACAATACTTTATAATTGTAATTCGATTACAAAAAGAGAAGGCTGTGTGAGAGTATAAAACGTGAAAACGAGTTCACACGTAGAACTTCAGTGATTTCTTCGAAGGGACAAATTTAGAACAAGCGTGCTTGATAGAGCAGACGCTTAGCAGGGGGAATCCACTGATCTCTGTAGGGACTAGACAAAGACAACTATCCAAATTAACAAGATAACGCTTTAATTTTCCTGAGAACATACAGTACTTCTAGGAAAAAAATTATCACAGGAACGTACGGAGCCCGACAATCCAATATACCGAATATCGTTAACATCAAAAGTATGCTCCAGACAATGTACTGCTCAAAATTCCCGTAACGAGAGAACATAAAACATACCGACAAATGAGTTTGAAGTGTACCTCTTCCTTTTCTTCACACTGGGCAGAAAACAATTCGAAATTCAAAATCTCCACACTAGTTGCATAGTTTTTTTTTTACTTTCCGACTATTTTCCTGCGGACTTTCACACACCACTACTACTTTGCTTCTTCTCCGTCCTCTCTCCACTTCCGTTCTAACCTCTCCCCGAGACACACCCTCCAATAAAATTCCCACTCTCGGTCACACACCCAGAATTACACAACTCCTCTCCACCGAGTCGGACCCACCACATGGCGAAGGGGGAAACAGGAAAAGACGTAAGGCACAGCTGTAATATCGAATTTAGCAGTGGCGTGCGGTGGCATTTGATGACAGGGAAGCTGTGTTTCTGTAAGAAGCCCACTTCCAGGGACAATCAATTAATTGCGCGTCAATGATGGTCTAGGGCAGGGATGGGCAACCTGCGGCCCGCGACGCATAAAATATGAATAAATATATCAATTTCCCAGCTTAAGGAAGTATGCAGCAAAAATTCAAACGTTATTTCTACAACTTATCTATGTGAATAGTTTTTCCCGCAATGAATTTAGTAAAAATTAAAACAAGAAACCGGCTAACAGACACATCGAAACTAATTTAAAACTAGCAGTGACGAATATTTAACCAAATATTTCCAATATATTACGCTTACATCAGTTCCAGAAGATAAATTAAGTATACCTATGCTAATTTATAATTATATATGAATAAATAATTCTGATTTTCCAACATTTTTTTTCTCTTTCTCTTGTATGAGGCCCGCATCAGTTCAAAACTCTTAAAATGCGGCCCTTACATAGAAAAAAGTTGCCCATCCCTGGTCTAGGGTCCATTCGTATTCATTTGTTCGATAAGCCAGTAAAAACTGTAGACTTCTTTAAATGTATTTTTAATATCACAATTACATTCTGAATCGCTAGCCGCGATATAAGGGCTAAAATTAAAAATAAATTATAAAAACTTACTCGGTGAAATAAAATGTGCCGTGGATATATCTACCTGGAACAATATATTGTTCAATTGTATTAATATACTTTTAAAGAAAATTGTAATTAAATGTAGCTTTGTAAAGAAACGTACATAAAATTAACATAAAATATTCTTTACTTTTTAAATTTTAAAACAATCCACTTGGTCAAATAGCTCGATACGAGTGGCTAATGATGGAATCAGAGACGGTCCAGGTAGGTGTGCAATGCGTGCATGCCAAATCCGAGGGTGCCAGTACCGGTCAATGTCAAATGCCTCTTGTCGCATCACTAGTGTACCTCGAAGAACGCGACAGGGTTATTGTAAATTTTAAACGTTTCTCGCCATAGCTGTAAAAATCTAAATGTGTTAAACTTAATACTAAGTAGATTGTCCATCATTTGTTTTCAAACTAATTCGTTTTAGGACCAGGGTCCACGGAAATTTCCAAAATTCTTTCCCCGGTGTAAAGGGGTAAGATCGACTATAATCTAATAATCTTAATCATACGCTATCGTTACTTTTTGCCCGAGAAACGCTGGGCTCATCTGCTACTATGCATATATTTTGACTTTTAAATTGTTTTTAAAGGGTATTTTTACTTTTTATTGAAATCAAAGTGAAATCTATTGTCCAACGACATTTTTTATTGTATTTGAAATAAATAAATTATTACGGTTAATATACAGATAAAACATCGTTATAGCAAACACTGAAGTAATAAAATTCCAGTAATAAAAAGAGTGGTTGTCAGCAGCCATGTGTTTTCTGACAAGGTGTACTTAAATTCGAGGCAGAACGCTACCTCTGCACCGTGCCTTCCAAGTTCAGGCATGTGTCTCTCTTAGTTGGATCCGGCCGCAACACTCTGACGAAAAATCTCATCGAGACACTGCAGCACAGATCACCAAGCCTTCCCACCACGACAAGGTGGAGACACGACGGGGAGGAGTACCGCTGCTTTGTTTGCATTATTCCAATCTGACTCACTGCCCGACACCGACCAGGAGGAAGAAAGAAAGTTAATTAAAGAAAAAGAAGAAAATGTTAAAGAAAGAGGAAGAAAGTTAAAAAAAAAAGAAGAAAAAAGTAAAAGAAAAAAGTCCTGGTCAGATCACACAGGAGTGCGGCAGATAGGAAGTACCCCGGGGGCACCACGAGGAGGTAAGGCTCGGAGGATTTGGGTTTCCGCTCCCATTTAGTCCGGAGAGACGTGAATTTCGCCTCTCCGCATTAAATGAAGTCAAACAAATAAGACACCCGATTGTTATATTACATTGTTATTATTTGTATTGTCGATTGTTTATTGTTTCGTCAATCGGTATATTGATATTTTCACAGAAATTTTTGCAATTTATATATCAGATTCTTCGCAATTATATTAATGTATAATTAATGAATTAAATTATTGCAGACAATTTGTAAATTCGTTCTAGCAACGACATTCTCCATTACAACTTTTTACTTATCCTGTTTTAAATTTACATAAATTCATAAACATTCACTTTTTCTAAACATATTTCTTGTCGTTGTATTAATGGTAACCAGTGCCGTAACTAGAATTCTGAACGCCTATGGCTAAGAATAAAAATGGCAGTTAATGTTACTTTAGGTAGCCAAGATGGCGGCTCGTCTCTAATTCCAGCAAGGAAACAATGGGACGCACGTTTTAACCTAACCTAACCTATTCTAGTAATTTGGTTGCTAATAATTATGGTAATTTATTAGAATAGGTTAGGTTAGGTTAGAACGTGCGTCCCTACTGTTCCCTGTCTTCCGATTGCTGGGATCGGAGACGAGCCGCCATCTTGGCTACCTAAGGTAACATTAACCAAAATGGCGCCTTTTTAATTTTTGTTATTAAATAAAAATAAAAATGGTGGTTTATTTTTGAAATATATGTACGTAGAAATTACAGATTATAAATACTATATCAATATAAATGTAGAAGTGTTTTTGTGTTATTAATTTCGAATACATATTATTCCGAAACCTTCTCGTTGGCGCCTTTATTAAATCGGCGCCTATTGCGGGGCCACGTTACGTTGCTTCTTCTTGTGTTTGTTCTTGAGGTGTTCGTTATCCGAACATAAAACTCTCGCGAAAGTGTTTGTTATCCGATTTGTTCGTTAACTGAACTGTTTGTTATCCGATTTGTTCGTTAACTGAACTGTTTGTTATCCGATTTGTTCGTTCTTGAGGTGTTCGTTATCCGAACATAAAACTCTCGCGAAAGTGTTTGTTATCCGATTTGTTCGTTAACTGAACTGTTTGTTATCCGATTTGTTCGTTAACTGAACTGTTTGTTAATCGATCTTCCACTGTATTTCACAACATAATAAAATCTATTACTCATTTAAATGCTTAACTGGAGTTAAGCAGTGAAAGTGAAGTGTATAAACAGCAAAAAAAAAAAGGAATTTAATTTGCGGTTTTAATGTTTTAAATAATGTTCTATGCATTATAATATATTCATTGACAACAGATAAGATAGAGAATTAGAGATTACGAGATTTAGGAGTCATAATTGAATTATTTATTTAATTGTGATTGTTTTCTTCTTATTTAAGGAAAAGTAACATGATTTAAAGAATTATTTATTGATTATAATAATAATCAAAGTTAATTACATTATTCATTTGATGATTTTACAGAAGTTTTTAAATTTTATTTTGAATAAGAATATAAATATTCTCGTTATTAATTTACCCCATTTAATATTAATTAATTCTGTTTTAAAAAGGGTTAAATTTTTTTATTTAATGAAATTTTGTAAGTGGAAAATGAAGTTTAATTGTATAAAAGATAAATTTGTAATATTCTAAATCAGCAGTTTCCAACTTATTTTAATCACAGGATTCTTTTCATCTTGATGAAAAGTCTGACTTGAAAAGTTCGAAATCTAACAATTTTTACCGATTATAAATAAAATAACAAATCAAAAATTTGTTTGTAATTCTAATAAAATTTAAAGCAGAAATTTGACACATGCAATTGATTAGAAATTATGAAAAATTACTTGATGTATTTAAAAAAAGCACTAGTCTTTCCTTCCAATCTACAACACACTGGTGAAACCTTGAATTCAGAATAAAAAAAATACATTATAGTAAAATTAATAATAAGATAGCTCAATAGCGGGCCTACAGAAGATCATTGACAATTGTTATTATGTAAAAACTTTGTGGTTTCTGGAATTAGTAATCTCTGAAGTCAATTTCAGTATTGGGTTATATATATATATATGTAATTGAACCACAACACACTTATCTCAAACTGGATGATACTCAATAAAGTCTCAAAAAGCCTTAGATAAGTCCACTGTAGAACACTTTTACACAGAATTTATCTAAGGTTTTTTCTAGACTTTATTGGATAAATAATTTTCAGATAATTGACATTCTAGGTAACTGTATTATAATTTTTAAATACAAAGAATAGTGTTTGGGAGTATTAAATGTAAGATTTGATTCTCCCAAACACTATTAGGCACAGTAGGTTTTATTTTTCACATACGTGACCCATGCAGAATCTGTATATAAGTCCGTTATTCCTATGGAATATTAATAATTTTCAAAACTTCATTTAAATCAATTTTACAATATATTCGTTGGGACTACCATTCTGTCTTATATGACTTTGTCGATCGACACGTTTCCTTAGATCACAAAGTTACTTCCCTTATCAGACTAAATATACAGCAAACTTGGAACCTGAAGTGGTCTAGATTTCTGAACGTAAGGTAGATGCATACACAAAATATAAAATAAACAGTGGAAAGTAAAGAATGAAATTGTATTTAACAAACTGTATGCCAGTAGTCACACTGGAATTAGTATTGTGCAATGCATACACCGTGGAAACCAAAACAAAGTGGCTGTGCAGCAAACTAAAGCTGTAATACAGCCCATCAAATTCAAAACACAAAATTTTAGTAATTCTTGATTTCTGGAAGTAGGATATTTGGTCCAGTAATGTATCAGTTTTTTCGTTATTCGATTCTGACAGTCAAAAGATTATTGAAGTTTGGATATTAGTCAGATCGGTCTTCGTACAAAAGTTTTATTTTTAATAATTAAAAATTATTTTGATCTATTTTGAAAATCAATACTTACTTCTCTTTATCTTGAAGATAGATTTTATTAGAGGAAAACATTTGTTTTACTTAAAAGCATTTGTAAATTTTATCTTTTAATTGATGTTGTGTGATCCTTCTTACCAATTTTATCCTCTATTATATTAGTGCCAATGCCATGTGAAAAATTTTAATATTTTCAGAATATTGTCTTTTTTCATTCAATGTTGTAAACAAGTTTTTTTGAAAACAAAGGTTTTATTATATTTTTTACATCAATGCTTGTATAAAGTACAGTATCAGAAAATTAATGAAAAAACTCGCAATTACTCGCAATTACGGCCCCGTAGAAAGGGCCGTAAATAATACAATTTATGCACTGGTGTAGTTAATTATGTGCAGAACAGTTTCTGCATCGCAGCTTATATTATAATAAGTATGCATTATGTAATTTTTGATTTAGTAACCCGTTTATAAAGATGGAACGAGTCTTGATTTGTGTTGAAAGGTTAAGGCGATTATGAAGTCCTTGAAAATAGGTCGATATGTCTATCCTTTATAAATTATCTGATCGTTTAAATTAATTATTCATCAGCTTAAATTATGCAATTAACATTCTTACTTATATTATCAAAAGTGGGAAGTGCGTGATATTTTAAAACATACTCACCATTTTCGATAGGAGGGCTGAACTTGTCGTAACCTTCCGGTACTATATCGCCTAATTTCAACCCTTTACAGCGATCTCCGGAACTACGTAAAAAAAAGCGAGAGAATTTATGAGTATAATTTGTAGTCGAAACGTGATAAATAACGATAAATTTAAATTTGGCACCATCCCCGGACTTGGCAGCAAATATTGTTTGCTAGGTGCACTACGAGTCTCTCGACACTAACTACTTGATACTTTCAGTCAAGGGCACAGACGTGGAATTTGGGGCTCGTCTAGGGCGTCTAGCGGTCTATAAATTATTATTCTATTATATAATCGTCATATTTTAGTCCTTGATGTGCCATGTTTTACATTTTTTACACTATATCTTAATAAATAAGTAAATTATGTGTAGGTCTACCTATCTATAATTCTATAGTTTATATATGTTTATTATAAGTAAATTAAGTTATAAAACATAACTTTAACATTAGAGTAGTAGTACAAGCGTTATTATGCTGAGGCTTACTAATATTAGTAACACTACTTATTAACCTACAAATTCCTGTATTCTAACAATCAAAAAATTAATTTTAAGACGTCAATCTACCGTATTTCCTTGAGTGTGAGTTACATGCTAAGTAATTACTATTGTAAATCAAACAATAATAGAAGAAAAAACCCCGTTGTACCACTTAAATTATAATGATTTCCTTAACTTGAAAATTTCCCCAAAAATTATGGTTTTATGGTAATTCCGACAAGCGTAACTTCATCTATAGTACCTTTAATTGTATAACTTAACTATAAATAAATAAATGAAGTAGAATTAAGCGAGTAAACTCGCCATTGGAAGGCGTAAGAGTAGCAGATAACAGAGAGTAACGTCAATAGTGATGAGAGCATGTGAACAGTTAAGAACGAGATGCGGAGTGGAGTACTAATGACTTTCGACCGCTCCGATACGAAGCCGAAACGAAAGTACCTTTTTTCTGTGTCCCAAAACCTACAGAAATAAGTCTGGCAAGGTTTGTGTTGCGTCACAAAATGGCACGCTACTTTGCCCAAGTTCCTGGAAAACTTTCCTCCTTTAACTCTGATTATTATCTTGCAGAGGAATCTGTGAATCACAGCAAATTACTATCACCCTTCGTTAAATATGTAATTATATTTCATCCGTTTTCGATCGATATGACAGAAAATTCCGGTGAAAAAATTCTATATAATATAATCTATATAAAACCTATCGTTATATATATATATATATATAGATACAAAAAAATAATACAAGCCCTACAGCCTAACACTACTTTTATACGAGATTTATACTTAGAAACATACAAAATTTCGCTATAAAAATTGGTTTTTTAAAAATACGTCATATCTACGTAACAATAGCACGTGAAAATGTTGACTCCCCTTTAAAGAGCTAGCTAATGCAACTCGAATTTAAAGGTATTTGATGCAACATTCAACGAAATTTCCAATACAATAACTGTTTCCATAATTACAAAACGTTATGCAAGTTATATTATCGCTTGTTTAAGCAAAGTTAACCTAATATACTAGCATCGAAAGAGCCGCATTGTTTACCTGTTCTGTAGACGTGCTTACGAGTTATCAATTAATATAGAAAATACTGGTTAATCGTGCTTATTTTTTTTTTAAATTTATAAAATTTGGGGCCACCAGAGTGGTGTATAAAACCCGCCGAACACTGTCGTGGGTTCGCATCTCGCCAAAGATGAGGCATTTTCGGGTTTCTTTACGTTTATAACACCTAAATATGGGCCAGTTTTCGATAGATATCTCTCCCAAGAGGCATCGCTCCTCGGTAGATCGGGTTCCCGCATCGAAACAAAACAAAACAAACAAATATAATTTTTATTTTATAAATAATTTTAAATGTTTAATCCAGTGGTAAGTAGAGCATGCCGAATCTGGCATTGACATAGATGCACTTAAAATGCTTCTGAATAATGAAATCGAATTAATTTTTCAGTATGGCTGCTAAACTGACGTCACATTTATCGTTGTCCATCAGTCACCGAACACTGGTATTTAGTCGCGAGTTCGCACCTAGACACGTGAAGGTTTCCGGGGTTTTTTCAGGTTTGTAACACCTAAATTTCCCGCAGAAAGTCCTCCCAGGATATGTTACTTTGCCTTATTCCATCAATTCAATACAATCCACATTTACTGTTATTTTTTAAACCAGTTTTATAGTCGGTTTACAGATTTAATCGAGAATAGAATATTATTGTATGACTCATTGACATATTTTGCCTTGTTCTCTACAATTGTAGGCGCCTACTAATGGATTTATAATTCCACTTTTTGTCTTAGCCATTAATGTAGATTAAGATCCTTCATTACTATTATACTAGCAAAGAATGCCCAGCGTTGCCCAGGAACTCGGGGAGAAGGTTGAGTTGTCCTCGTGGCAGAGAGTAATTATGCAAAATTTGGTCCACATCTATCAAAGGGTTTGGTAATTTGTGGGGGATGAAATCAGAGGAAGAAATGAGTTTTAAGGTAATGTATGTTTTTTGTAGGATTGTAGAGAGTAACTGTACAAAATTCGTCCAGATTTGGGAGATATGAATTGGGTTTTCATGTCATTTTCTTCAACAGAATCATTGATTGTTTATATATGATCAAATGACACTCATTTATCTCTTTACCTCTTCGACCATAAACCATCAAAATTTATTATTATTAATACTTTCTAATACACAAACCTTCTTGCAAAATTTCAGAAATTATTGATAAAAGACAAAGGAGTTATTAAGCTTCAAAGAGGATGAACAAAATCGTGGCCCCGACACACGCATCCATACATGCAGAAAAAACCCCTGGATTTTTTAAAAATTTTTTTGCATTTTTCGACCTTTCAAAGTCTCCCGAGTCCAAAAATGTAATAATCTTGGAGAGGGGGCTCATTTTTGACCGATCACAATACTTTCCCCCTGTTGTATGTAACAGAGCCGGGAAAGTACAGCAACTAATATAAAACTTGTGAAAATTGCTTAAACTCGGTTGGAAGATTGCATCCATATGAATTGCCCGTATGAAAGGTTGACAAGAATTAAGTGTTTTAATCCCTTTATATTTAAAAATAAAACATGAAATTTTTGTACGTAATCAAATGAAAAATTTATTATCTTCTATTGTTTAGATACTTATAAACTCATCTTATATCATTTTCAACAAGAAAAATCGTAATATTGTTAAGCGTTATAACAATTATTAAATAATAATAAGATATAAATAATGTCTTTAGTCATGAAGTTTTTATTCATTTTAATAATTCTGGAGAAGTCTTTCTCGTTTCCTATAAGTGAAAAATCGTACAGCAATCTACTTGCTATTGGAAACGAGCGGAGTTCAAACATGGATGACTCCGAAGAAAACAAGAGATATGATAGATATAAAAAAATTATAGAAGCTATAGAAATAATTCAAAAACTCATTTCGGAAATTAAAGCAAAGAGAAAGATCGGACTTAAAAGTGGACAGTCCCAAATAACAACAGAAACACCCGTGTTTGATACCAATGTAACAAATGTCATTATAATCGTCGGATACTGTTTAGCAATGTCTGCCATCTTCATAATAGGATTGTTCATCCTCGTCAAATCGAGTAAGCGCATGGTAAAAACTGCGGCATCCCCCGAAGACACCATCGCACGGCAGAGACGAATTAGTAAATCGCAAGCAGAAAAGATAAAATCGAAACGCATCGTCCACACTGAACCTTCATCGTCTATGCGAATGCCATTCGATTCTATAAAGGAACAACAAGATAACGAGGAATTACAACTGTTAAAAATTTGTATGAAGGACGAAGACATAATGAGTAAGAAAGAAAACGTTGATCTTCAAACCAGTATCGGTGAAGAAGATGTTAATATTAAAGGTGAAACGCCTTTAAATGTTTTAGAAGAATCTATTTACGAATATATTGAACAACCTACGAGTGAAGAAATTAAGATAAGTGGAGAAGACGAAGGCAACGAAGAAGAATCCGAATATGAAATTTTAGAATACGAGTATTTTGAAGAAGAAGTAGAAGGAGAATATGACGAGATCGATGAAATTAATTAATTATAAACTAATAAGAAAGAAAGTGAATTTAAACCAAGTAAATATCATTAAAGAAGAAAATCAAATGTATCGTTTATTTCATGATTTATGCAAAAATTTTTTGTAATCAACCTCTTTAAAGTTATGAGTACTTGAACTGATTCAACAAATGAATGTAATAAGATGAACTGGTGATACCGAATGATATTATTACAGTTATGATTAATGTGAAAGATTTTACTTGTGGATAGCATTTACGCTGTGCTATAACATTGACATCTTCCCTGGAAATTAAGTCTTTGTAATAATTAGAAATATATAAAATTTATATAACAAAATGTTATAACAGGCGGCGCCACATACAATTTCATTTATTTGTTTTCATTGACAATACGAACGTTCTCTCTAAAATAAAATCTCATACAAGCCGGAAAAGTTACGCAACTCGTTTCTAGATTTTTTCTTTATTTAAACTAGTTTATGTGGGCACTAAGAGGGCCCTTTTTAGCGAGCGCATTATGGGTTTGGTCGGGCCCACAATAGCGCATTAGATTACCCGACATATTCCCGAAAAATTCCCGATTTTTTCCGGATCCCCCAGCTGCCATTTGGCCTTCTTTATAAATTTTATGTTAATTAATCACTTAATAAAAGCCGTGTTTCGGAATATATCCGATCTTTTTCTTTTATGTTTATTTATATAAACCCAATAGAAAATTTCTGTTAAAATGCACTAAGGAATTTGTCCATTAATTCATTAATTCGTAAACAATAATTTCGATAAAATTCATTGTTGGCTAAATAAACGGGAAAGGAGGAAGAAAATAGCGGATACGTTGCGACATCTGGACGATCTGTATCGCAACGTCTGATTGGCCATCTTTAATTTACGATTGTGTTTCTTTTCCTTAGCTGTAAGCGTCGTCGCTAATGGCTGGAAATCGACATTTTTTTCAAATGTGATTGAAGTATGCTAAAATGTGAGATTTTGGAGAAATTGACAAGTAGAATTAAATTAGAAAATGGCAGGTTTTGAACCTCCTCCTTCCTACTTTTTTTTTTTAACTCTTTCCGCCCTGTGGGCACTAAGAGGGCCTCTTTTAGAAGGCCCATTATGGGTTCGGCCAGGCCCACAATGGGGCGACCGGGTGGTGAGGGACGGGGCCCGACATATCCGAACGGACCACCCCCCGAAAAATTCCTGGGGATTATTCGACCCGATCGGATTCGATCCCGGGTCCCCCAGAGAGGTAGGCTGCCTCCTCCTTTTTACTGTGAAGCGACCAGACAACATGCCTCTTTGGGAGGAAATCTTACTTTTGTCGATTTTATACCTCAACCCACCGAATCGGGCATCTTCAACGTCAAATTCGAACCTTTTGGGTGAGGAAAACATTTTTTTCCCATTAATTTTTATATATTTTTACACCTTTACTCTGTTAAATATTTATATAAATCTTTTAGTCTGATTAATAATAATCATTTTGAATATTTCCTTTCACATTTTGCAGTTTTATTAAGAGAAAAAAAAATTATGAATACTCAAAAAGTGATTTGTGTGAACCGTCGCTTCGCCGCCATGTTTGATACGACCGAGACCGAATCCAATTTAGAAAAACCTGCGCGGTTCGTTCGGTTTTACGTGCGGTAAAATCGAGCTTACGTGGCCGCCTTTTGGGCCCGCGACTTCCGCCTGCGCCGGCGGAACGGTCGCGTAAACGGGGCCGTGGAAAAATTAACATGGGTTAACACCGTGTGATAGAATATTGAAATACAGAATACGTGCTTATGTGAATGTGAGCTGTTTGCAATTGTGTTCGTTCAAATGTTCGTTGCAACTAAGCGGAATTGTTAGTAGCAGTAGGCAGAATCGATATGTTTATGAAATGGCAGTAAAGATTTATTTTAACAGGAAAATTCAGAAAAAAGTTATTTTGCAGAAGCGTTTAAGAGTTAGATAAAGTGTTAATAATTAAACTGGTTTTTACGTAAGCGTGTAGATATTTTTCTTTGCCGAGCGTTTCGAGCGACGTAGACCAATCGTCTCTTATTTACGGTTATATTTTTGCAGTTCGGTAACCTTGCAAACTGTTCCAAAACTATAGCAGTAAAACTCAATTCCATTTAAAGTTTAATATTAGGTTTTCCTGTTCTGCTGGCTTTATATAAATGGAGATAAATATCACTTTTGTACACTCCTATCTTGGCCAGTTAAGTGAGTTTACCAGTGGCCACCAAGATGGATGATTTATGTTAAAACTTGTGCAGTTTTCCAGGGGAATTTTAGGGATGTCACAAAACAACGTTTTAGTGTATTAGGGATTAATAGTGTTTATCTGAGTAATGGAAAAAACTTGCACAATATTTACAATATTACTTATTTGAGATCTAATAATTTATTTGTTGCATCACATCACATGTTTGAATTTAAATTTATTTTAAACACATAATTTGTATTATAACGATGTAACCTGTTTAATTTCTTGTTTATATAAATAATTAAACTGTGTTTTAGCTGTGATGACAAATTTATATTATTATAATAAACCTTTGTAGAGACAGATTATATTCCAATTTCATATATTTCCAGCTAACAAATATGGTTATATTAATTTTATAAATTCATAGTTTTCTTGGTAATACCACGAGAACAAATGCTTTGTCTGAATTCATATTTGTTTTACATTTATATAATTGAATTAAATATAGTATCAACTTTTCTGCTGCTGTTCTGAGTAAGAAAATTTATTTAGAATCTTAAATTGCTGATTTCTTTTTTCAGATACTCATAAAAGAAAACAAGATAAATCAAGAATATAAAAAATAATTTATTCAATAGAACAATAATTAAATTTAATGATTCTTAATACAGACAGCTAGATGGCCAGATGGCCAAGGCGAACTTACTGCTGTGGATTCAAGCTTACTACCCGGGATTCAATCTGGATGAATAATTTTTCAGAAATTCTTAGTCGGCAGTCTGTACGAAATATGTTGGCCCTATCTTTTACCAGTCAGTTGCTTGTATTGTGGACCAAACCCAAGATGGGTCAGAAAAAAAGCCCACTTAGTGTCCACAGGACAGAAAGAATCAAAAATGAAAAATAAAGGCGGGATAGCCATTGATTTTCAAATATTTACATTTGACATTTGGACAACTCACTCTTTTGTAATACTGTCATACCTTAAGTTACTTTCCAGATGCCCAATTTGAACTTTCGTGCATTTTTAGCCAAGAAAATAAATTTTTGGCTATTGTGCAGTGGAATGTTTTGCCAATTGTACTTTTGATAACAGAGTTATTATTTTGGAAAATTAATTTTTACTACAGTGGGTGATCGGTTAACGAACATAATCCGTTCCGAGACTTTGTTCACTGTCCGAATTGTTTATCGATTGAACCGATTATCGATTTACCATAGGTTTTGTTTTTATGGGAATTTGATTAATTTGTTCTGGAGACCCCAAAAATAAAAAATATATACTTTCTTACTATGTTTATTTATATGTAATAATAAAAATACATTGCATACACAGTCTTGCATTTTTATTAGTCATGTTTTTTGCATTTGTGGGGGTTAAAGAATCTGTCTAATGTCAATTGCTTTTCTCTCTTCAAGATTTTTCGGAAGTAATTAATAGCATTGTAATTGTAGAGATTCCCAAGCCTATTAACATCAACCTGGTTTGGATGCCATTTGGATAACCGTTGTTCTGACATCCTCTCACTTCTTCAAAAGATCTTTAATAGCAGATATTGCATTGGCATTAATCCTCTTTTTCAGAAGAAAAATTTTGCCTAGTTTCTTGGTGTTCTTCATTCAAGAGTTCTTGGCGTTCTTCTGTCGTCAGATCAATTTCAGGTTCCATTATGAGCTCTTTAATGTTCTTTATTTCTCAGATGTGATGTTTTTTACTTCTTACTCTGCTTGAGTCTTCTTGATTATACGGTATCTTTCTTAGATAAGATTGAACTGTGGCCTACTGTAGACCTGTTCGAGCCATACTGCCCAGCAACATCAGACATCTGCCCACTCTCTACCTTTGTTATTATCAGTGCCGTAAGTAGAATTCTGAACGCCTATGGCTAAGAATAAAAATGGCGGTTAATGTTACCTTAGGTAGCCAAGATGGCGGCTCGTCTCTAATTCCAGCAAGGAAACAATGGGACGCACGTTCTAACCTAACCTAACCTATTCTAATAATATGGTTGCTAATAATTATGGTAATTTATTAGAATAGGTTAGGTTAGGTTAGAACGTGCGTCCTTACTGTTCCCTGTCTTCCGATTGCTGGGATCGGAGACAAGCCGCCATCTTGGCTACCTAAGGTAACATTAACCAAAATAGCCCCTTTTTAATTTTTGTTATTAAATAAAAATAAAAATGGTGGTTTATTTTTGAAATATATGTATCGTAGAAATTACAGATCATAAATACTATATAAATATAAATGTAGAAGTGTTTTTGTGTTATTAATTTCGAATACATATTATTCCGAAACCTTCTCGTTGGCGCCTTTATTAAATCGGCGCCTATGGCGGGGGCCACGTTGGCCATATCCTAGTTACGGCTCTGACGGTAACCACAAAGAGTTAATTATTTTACAGAGAAATCTTCGTTTTGTCATCTTGAAACACGTTGTTTTGCACGTGGAACGAACAAGGGAGGGTTTTCTCGTGCGAATATTACATTTTAAAGAAAGTCGACAGCCCGATCAATCAATGATAGGGCTACCAATTGAGAAATCAGTGGCGCCGAGATCGCCAGTATACTAATAATTATTAATGTAATATAATTTTAGTCGGATGGCCGAGCGGTCAAGGTGGCGGCCCACCTGTTGGGATCGAAAAATCCCCAAGAATTTTTCGGGGATGGTTCGTCCGGATATGATGGCCTCCGTCCCTCACCACCCAGCCGTCCAATTGTTGGCCATGCTGAACTTATGGGCTTATCCGTGGTACTCAATCTTTTTGAAGTTGGGGAACACTTACAATATATCAACTTTAACGTAGGGGTGGCAAACCCTTTTGAAATCAACAAAGCACTCGGTCTAGACTATAGTATATGACGTCGTTAACGTTTGCTGATTACATTCCCATACAAAAATTATTTTACATCAGTGGCGTGTCATGACAGCTGATGATAGGGAAGCTGTGTTTCTGTAAAAAGCCGACTTCCAGGGACAATCGGTTAATTGCGGGTCAGTAATGGTCTAGGGTCCATTCGTACGTGCGTGGTGGCGGAAGAGACAGACAACAAGTATCTGACAAAAACCGTTTATTTTAACATAAATAAACATACACTATGTACGAAATAGTTTGCTTTAGGACAATCAACTGTTCGGACGTCCTGGGCGTCGATGTGGTTCTTCGATGGTCGATCGAAGGTGGCCCCGGGACAGTGGCGTCGACAAGTCTGTAAGACACGGGGAGACTTCGTCCATTAGAGTCGGGGAAGTCCAAAGTGGCACGGGTTACAGGTTGGTACAATAGACGAGAAATTGTTTTTTTTTTTTTTTCTTTTTTTTTTTGCGCATTTACACACGGCGGTTTGGTTATTCGGAACGTTAACCGAGTGCCAGGTGTCCTCGATTGTCGGAAAGTATATCAATCTCCGTTCTTTCTTTCATCCATTTCAATTGGTCGTTCTCCCTGAATCACGCTTCCCGAGTGGTTGGTCCCTCGTTACTAAACGTAACGAGACTCTTACCTGGAGCCAGTGCCGTAACTAGGGCGGTACCAGCGGAGCCCAGGCACAGGGCGCAGACCCTGGGAGGCGTAGAAATGACCTGGACCAAGTTTTATATCGTAGTTTTGGGGCGTAGTTACAGAAGCTCGCACCGGGCGCATAAAAGACTAGTTACGACGCTCCCTGGAGCGCGACAAAAGTCAAAATCAAAGACGAATTCGATCTTCCACCGATCATAGGACGACTTCCTTCCGCGATTTATGGTTTCTGCCTGGCAGTTTGATATAAACAATGGGTGTCCGATTACAAACGACTTTTACCTATGTTTTTTTTAAACTAATAAATTTTTCTCTAAATTAACCGTTTTTGCGCGTCTTTCGTGACGGGTCAGACCTGTCCGGAACCTCACATTTCCATAAAAGTTTTAAACAAATACTGGAAATGACAAAAATAAACAATTTATGTATTTTAGTTCTAAAATACAAATAATACATTCATAATACAAATTGATACGATACAAACAATGATAGAAAAACTTGTTTTATTAATTTTTTATAAACTAAGTCTATTCGGCGATTTTTTCCGCAAAGTCGTTAATTACTTTATCATAAAAGTCGCTGGTCGTCGATTCCATCAACGTATTTGAAAGCTCTCTTTCTATCGAAAGTAACGCTAGCGACCACAATTTTTCCTCTGACCGACCGAGTGTTCCTGGCCAATGTATGAATTTGCTTCGTGGTCGAAAAACTGCGCTTAACAGACCCACTGGTAAATGGTACCATAAAAATTAATGATATTAAATCATATAATTCTTTTAGTACGTCTTTGTTCGGATCGTCATTAATTATGATACTTTTTATGTCTAAGAGTTACTTGTCAATATAGTCCGGACACGAATATAAATATTGCGATTCGCTACGTAATTTAGATAAATCAAAAAATTTCCCATAAAATTTACTTATTTTAAAGAATTAAAACACGCTTGGAAAAATTGTTTTTCATAATATTAAAATTATTAACATCTAAAAGTGATAAAAATTCTAAAGATTTTGTCTGAAAATCTATCAATATAATTACAGTATAATTAAAAGAAAATTATAATTAAATATAACTTTGCAAAGAAACGTACATAAAAATAACATCGAATACTCTTTACTTTTTAAATCTTAAACAATTCACTTAGTCAGATAGCTCCCTGCCAGTGGCTAAGAGATAGAATCATTTTTTTTTTTTTTTTTTTTAACTCTTTCCGCCCTGTGTGCACTAAGAGGGCCTCTTTTTGCAAGCCATTATGGGTTCGGCCAGGCCCACAATGGGACGACCGGGTGACGAGGGACGGGGCCCGACATATCCGGACGGACCACCCAGATAGAATCATTGGAAGCATTAAGGTTGGTTCACATCTACAGACACCGTCAGGGCCGGATTTACCAATCCAGGGGCCCTGGGCACAAATTCGGTGGGGCCCCCTCTAAGAGTAGGCAAATTTGATGATTTAGAAAATTTACACAAAATACTGTACTTTCAACTAGATTTCAACTAGGAAGTTGTAAATTTCATTTAAAAATAAGGTTATTGTAAACATACATATATTTTAATGTGTAAAACTAATTATTTTAATTTAATTAAAAAATACCTATGTAAAATTTTTTCCCGAAATTTTCCGATGTTTCATAGGTTTTTTTCCGGGTTTGGTTTTCTTTGTATGTGGCCCTCATGATTAGGCCACACTAAGCTGTCGCAATAATAGGGGAAAAAATTGTCTAAAAATAGTTTTGTGGGGTCCCTGGGCACCGGCCCCAAATGTCCTTATGTAAATCCGGCCCTGGATACCGTACTGTACGTGGCAGACATAGCACAGACAATAGTTTTCACATCTACAACCCAGCATGCACAGACGCCTTCAGGCATACTAGGAAGTGCACGCACTTAGATCATAAAGAAATGTATATTCCCGAACTAATTCAATTAATTTCTCTTTAATCATCATTTTAACCAAGCACTGTCTGTACGTGTCGACGATGGCATTCATACTAACCGCGCCGACTCCCACAGAGTTGTACAGACACGGCCGGCACAGACAAAACATTCTCGCAGACAATGCTTGCCGGTGCCGGCCCGTGTCTGTGCGGACACGATCCGCTCACGCGCGGTATATGTAAATATGCCCATTGAAAATGTATGTAATAATATTTTTATGTCTATGCTGTTACGTGTCTGCCACGTACGGTGTCTGTAGATGTGAACCAACCTTTACATGTGTGTAGCTTCCACCAGCTAAACCGGCTGAGGTTGGTGCTCTGTAAAGCGCATGTGCCAATGCCCTCTGGCTGCCTTACACCATTCAGTTATTCTCGCCGTGAAAGCTGTCTCGTAAGCGCTTCCATTCTGTTACTGACATTCGAATATACAATAGCAATCTTATTTCTTTTCACATGTAGTATAGAAATTTGTAATAAGATAGATAATGAACAATGCAGTTATAATAAAATATTAATTTTAATTAATTCAAAGTACGTTAAAATATGAAAATTTATATTTTAGAAAATACAAGAGAAGCGGCGCTTCCATCGCTTCCAATGACGACACGCCACTGGATTTTAGTATTAAAAGACAAACCCTTTCTCAGCAGCGCCTGCAGACTATAAAAAAGAGAATCGTACATTATACAAGAAGTTTCAAATTATATGATTGAACGTCTTATCGGCCCACCAGTGGCCAAGAGATTCATTCCCTGAATACTGGGAGTTCGGTCGTGGGTTCGCACCTCGCCTGGATTTGTTGGCCATGTGGAGTTTTCCGGGTTTTCTCCACGTCTGTATCGGCTCAATAGGGACCAGTTACCCTTAAAAAGACTTCCTGGAAGGCATTCTCCTAGGCAGATCGCCCAAGCGTTGCGTTGCCATATCTAAACAAACAAACAGCGCCTGATGAGCGCCCTCCCCAGGTGGCAGTAGTTGCACTTGGGCTAACTTAACCTTAAAAAATAAGTGTGAAAGAAAGTAAAAATGTGATCTCTGTGTGCTAGGACATATTTTGCGCTACATGTTGGCGTGCTTTGCATTCTTTTGGTCATAGGTCAAACTTCTTTTTGGTTCGCTACGTCTATGTGGCATGTTGTCTCCTGGCATTCGGCCTTTCTTTGTATTATCTGTAGCTGTATATTTCAGTGTACCCGATTAACATGTCTGTACATGGAAGATTCGTTTATTTGCTTTATTTCTGACAATAAGGAATGTGGTTTTGATCAACATACGACGAATAAATAACTACAGTATATAAAAATAGTTATAAGGGACACTGAACAAATATTGTTCATTAGTTTCTTTTATATTTGCGAAAGAGGCTAGAAATCACGAATTTATCTTGATTGTTGATTCTGAAATTTGGGGTCCCCTTAAAGAATATTAAAAGGGCAACCCAGAGGAAAAAGGGCACATGCCTGAAGTATCCCAATGTACGGGCGCGCCCGTCTTTTCCAAAAGATATAATTAGTTGTCTTGATACACTAATCTCTTTACTAGTTACTAAAAAAATTCGATACAGTAATCGACAAGTCCTATTAAATTTTATTTGCGTTCTTTACGTTTGTCAAGAAATTATTAGATACAGATTAGTCACGAAAGAGATTTTTTTTCATATGTAAATCTCAACGTATGTTACCCGTAATATTATTTTACAAAGCAAATATAGTTTATAATATCATTAATTAAATAACTTATGAAATTTTTATAATTTTAAAAATTATTTATTTCGTATTAAAATGTGGAGAATTTTGGGCTACTTTTATATCCAAATGTATCTTTGACGTCATCTGTCAATAATAGTAGAAAGCAGCAGATCAACAGAAGAGCGAGCGATTGTAGGTGTGTCTTTTCAGTTTATTTTCTTTGCAGAAAAACAAACGAATTATAATATATCGTATACTAGTTTAGGTGTATTTGCCGTTTTAAAGATTACAGATAAACTATTTCATTCATTATATTTTATAACATTTAAAAATATATGTTTAATATAAAGTGCAGAAAAGAAATATATTTGACGATTTATATGTTAAATTTATAAAATGTCAGAAAATCGTTTGGATTTCGTTAATTGATCGAATAATTACGTATCGTTGAAAGAATCAATAAAGACAGGAAGTACTACGAAAGTAGGAAGTAGTAATTTATGAATGGACTTTCGTGCAGGTTATCGAAATAAATTCTAAACCGTGAGCATAAATATAAGTTTCACTCGATAAAGATACAGACAGACACAAAAAATTTAATGAATATTTCTTAATCATTTAGAGTTATTAATACAAAAAGGGTAAATTTAGGATTTTAGCTGTTTTATCATCATCATCATCATTTATTATCTTTTTCTAGTGTAATCGGTATAAACATTTGTGTTTTGAGTTTTTGATGGAGTAAATTAAAGGTTTACTTATTTATTTTTTTAAATTTAAAAGTATTTTATAATTTGTTTCTATTTTTGTTGTATTAATACCTAATATGTTATAAAGTTATTTGTAATATTTATAATTGATATGTAAAATAACTTGTTAAAATATAGTACATTCGATATATACGACATACTTGATGTACACGGCAATCTTGTTAAGTTGACACATACAATTGCACTGTGATCATATTGTTGGAAATGCCAAATATGTAATAAATACTGGAAATGTGTACTATATGCGCATATACAGTACAGCTAGTGATAAAATTCTGTAATTTGTAATATAATAAAGTTCCCATTTGTATTTATTTTTGATGTACAGTACAGTTATTTAACTGTATACAGATGTCAGTATCTGTCACAAAATAACTAAATAACTGATTGCTTTTTGTCTTATGGTATCCAAATATACAAAAAAAAAAAAAAAAAAAAAAAAAAAAAATCTAAATAAGCCTTTACCAGTAAAATTATTTATTTTCTTAAAAATTTCCTGCTGTTCTAGCAGCCATCATCAGGATATGTATGAAACAATATTGGAACATAACATGGAATGTTTAAATTTTAAATTTATGTACTGTACATGTAATGAAATGTTGAAAATTTTATTAGAAATAATAATCAATAGAAGTAAGAATAAACATAAAAATTAATTGAATATATTGACGAGTTGATCGGTATTTGCGGCATAATTTGTATAATGTATTTCCGTGTCGATGTTAGACATTGGGCATTTTTATGATTTATTCAGAAGTGGTCTTAGCATGTCTATAAATTACTAACTTTTTAAACAATTTTTCTCATATTTTGGTTTTTGGCAGTACTGAAGAGTTTTGCTTTGTTGAAGAATTGGCTTTCTGTGGTCACAAATTTTAAATTTTAAAATGAAAATATAATACTGATGATTTTTTTTATTCAACATTTCAGGTTCTCCTTTCATCCTCAGACCTGTGCTTGTGCATTTATTGCACTGCCTGTTTACAGCATTGTTTCTTGATTCATTGATTTTAATGGGCAGGTTATGTGACACATGTTCTATGAACTTACTAATCCTGTTTTTATTCCTAATGTGAATGGTACTTTATATACAGGTATACCTTGAGTTATGTCATTCTCGATTATACGTCATTTGTCAAAAAAGTATATGGAAAAATAAAAGTCAAGTTTAAGTCATTTTATTCGACTTTACATCCATCCGCCACAAATATTGAAGTCGTAATATCACTAGAAAAGCGTTAAATCACATAAAATCGTATTAAAATATGTACATTTACAGTAAATGTTAATATAACCATCATAAATCCTAGAGAACGAAACAGGAAAACACGTGTTTCTGTGTTGTCGTCTTATTTAGCAGTCTTTAAGTGTTCATTATTGGTGTTTTCCACTGTAGTTTCGATTTGCGTCATAACCACACAAGTAAATTCGACTTATGTCATTTTTTGATTTACGTCGCCTCTCCTGGAACAATTACCAACGTAAGGCGAGGTATACCTGTACACTGGGAGCATCCAATGGGTCTTTTGCATTAAGCATATTGTAAAATGTATAGTTATGCTTATTCCTTGCCCCTCCTAGTGATTTTCTTATGTGTTGTCTAGTAGTTTACAGTTTATAGGTCACCACAGTAATTTCTTTATGTTGAAGTGTACAGATCTTGGTTTTTTGTTGAACTTCTTGTAGCCTTTTTAATGTGAGAATATTTCACTTTCAATTGCTCTCCTTTGCCTCAACAGATATTCAAGACTCCTAGTCTTATGAATGTATTGAGTAACTTTAGCACCAATGTCAGATATTGGATGTGCTCAGCTAATAAATGGTCAGATTATTGAACTTGCAATATACCAGCAAACTTGCCAACTTTTAGAATGGGGAATAACTGGGACGTTGATAGAAAAACGTTTTGAATAAAAACATTGACAGTATTAAAAATGAAAAAATTCTTTATTAGCATTGCACATTGCTTGTAACATATCATGTGACGCAAAAGGCGGGGTTACACAAGTTAGAGTTCAATTTAAGTATCAGACCTGGACTTTATGGGAACAAAATATAATAATCCAAAACACTTACAAATAAAAATCCACAATAAATATTTATTAAATTGATCAGTAGTATAAAACAACAACAATGATTAATTATAACAAGATTTAGTATATATTTCAAATATTCAAAAGTCAAACAACAAAATAAACAATTAAAGAAATTCTTTGATTATATACAATTAATATATTGGGGGAGGTAACATCCTTCAAAAGGATATGACCTCCACAGGGTTAGTCATGATGTATACAATTAAATTAGATCAAATCAATTCAATGATTAATTCAAATCTCCACCCCAAAAAAAAGAATACTCAAAGTATACATTTCCTACACTGGTCACTTATCAGAGACATTTCTATGACAGTCATTGTCGGGAGCTACACCACACTGCTGGATGGATATATCGTCTTTTGTTTGGTTCTCCGTGTATCTCTGCACTGCCCTATTTACATTTGTTTTCATCATGGGATCAGTCACTAATGCAAATTAGTATCTTTTGCCTTTTTCTTTTTGAATTTTAGCCCATTAAGGGTTTAGGAGTTTCTGTCCTTAAAAACAAAAAAGGACTTTGAAAAAAATTCAACTATAACTAAAAATAATGCCCAAAACATAAAATAATGATTGGACTTTGACTCCTTACATGCTTATATTAAATAACTTTAATAAACAAAAATTTAATTTTATCTCTGCATATGATATGCAAAGCTATTTCCATAAACACTGTCAAGAGTATAGCAATAGCTTTATACTCTTTAATGTCACAATTTAAAAAATGTCAAATATTTTACAGGACACATCATTAATATATACTCAGATTTATTGTGTTCTATCTTGATGTATTATAAGTCTTGATATTACATGATGAGGGCCTCCTGTTATATGCCTTTGTGCAATGTTTTGTTTTGTTATACAGTAGAGCCCCGTACTACGCGGGGATTCATTACACATTATAGGAAATTGCATTATTGAAACCTGCATTATCACACGATTTATGAAAGTTTAAACCTTGGCCTATAAGTTGAAAAAAAAAACGTATACCTCTGACAAAATTCAAGGGTTGTTGCTTGTTTTATTTGCGCATTGTACGGGACTCTACTGTAATTTCTTTTGTGACAGTTGCTACCACTCAGTTTATTAACTTTCTCTGCAATTATTAAGGGTAATGATTTTTCTGGTTGTGATACATTTCCTATCTCTCTCACTTTTTCTTATCATACTGAATATTTTTTCTTTTGCTACACAGCAGTGTAGGGGAAGCCCTAAAATGCTGTGTGGCAAAACCATCATGAGCCTTACTATTTTACAAGTGTACAAATCTTTGTAGAATCTCACAAATTTCAAAGAACCACCTGGTTTCTTTTCCTGAGAAAATTCATATCTTATGGCCTGTATATTCTTCTGTATATCTTCTGTATATTCTAGGTCAGGGGTGGCCAACAAGTCGATTGCGATCGACCGGTTGATCGCCAAGCCAATTTTGGTCAATCGCTAGCGATGTCTTGACTTAATGTATTATATTTGTAACTGAACGCAACTGTATGCATGCAGTTATGACTCGACTCATAAGCAGTGAGTACACTTCATACTGAAACAGTGTATGAACATAGTATGTATTTCACACTTTCCCCTCCCCACTTAGACTATGCCTATGATAACAAGTCGATCGCGACACATTTTTACGATAAAAAGTAGATCTTATGTGCAAAAAAGTTGGCCACCCCTGTTCTAGGTGATTAGTCAATTGTTTCTTCATTTTGGCTTAGAAATTATAGCACCTCTCAATAATTTGATTTAATTGTAAAAGTAACTCTTTCCATTGATGAGTTGACTATGATTTATCCACCAATGTGATGGCCATTAACATTATCAAATTTAAAGATGCAATTTATCATACCTGCCTTTTAAAATGATATTTGAGTTAAAATTCTTATACATATATCAACATTCAACATCATATATATATATATATATAATAATATATATAATATTGGTTTGTTCCCAATTGATCTAAGACCGTCTTTCTTGTTTGCTTGTCATTCGTAATAAAATACATACAATATACAATGTCTTTGACATATATATTGGTATTAGATTAATTAAATAAAGTACTTATGTGATAATATGAAAATCTTTAAAAATGCTGAGAAAAGAGAAAACTATGTACCAGTAACTTTCAAATTTGTTGAGAACAATTCTCCTCTATATGTATATTTTATTTGAAAGAAAGAAGTAGATCATAAATCACAATAAATGATCTATGTGTTGTCTAATATTGCACACTTTTTTATTTAAGTGATTCATGTATAGTGATTTAATGCTTAGATCTATATATTGATAATAATCATGTTCATATTTTCCATTCATAATTATATACTGTATAATTGTTTTGGTTTAACTTTTGAAATTATAATTTAGTCTCATTTTTTTAATAATCAATAATTTTTTCAATATTTATTTGGGTTTTTATTGCTTTAGTGAATTTAAAGAAATAGAAATAGTTTACAATCCTAGCAGTATATTTTTATTATTTTTTAACAGAGAGAATTTTAAAGCATAAAATAGAAAAAAATTTATAGCATAGCTAGTTTTGTAGTTTGATAATTTCTCTTTTTTTATGTAGGTAATATAACATCAATATATATAAAGCTAGATGCAACCATACACAAGCATTGGGAGATGTAGTGATAGAGATGTAGCTTCCTGTGTATCTTAACATCAATGTAATTGATTAACAAAAATTATTAACATGCAAAGTTTTTATTTTCTCATATTGAAGCCAAATGATTGCTGTTTTATATCTGGGTTTGTAGATGTTCATGTTCTCATATTAATGATATGAATACAGAAGTCATAGGATTTTATTTTATTTTAAACCTTTTAAGTAAAAAAAAAACATTTTATGACTTTTTAACATATGTTAGTAGTTTTGTTTAACTTTTGTTAAAAAATCAAAAAAATTTATTATGATTTATTAATAATGTTTAATACATTTACTTTTTGATTTTAATAATTTTAAAAATTACCTCAATGATCTTATCTCAGTTTCATTTGACTTCTAGCATGCAGATAAAAAAAGTTTAATTTTCTATATAGTATTATTAGGTATCATACTTCCTTAATTATGTTCAGAAGTGAAATTATTTAATTATTTTAAGGAATGCTGTCAATATCATGGAAATTCATTAAAATAAGTTTTTAAAAGAATTGTCTGTTTTAAATTTTAATTTGAAAAAATTACATATGTTATTATCTATAGATTGCATTTTTGGATAAACAAAAACATGTGCATGCTCTGTATGAAAGACTTGCTTAGTGCGCATATTTTCACTACACCAACATGAATTATTTTTAACCATATGAAATGCTGTAAAATTATATTTGTTTTATTCAGAACAAAGTTTCTCATATTGCCAATTTTTAAGCTTGTGGCAAGTTGTCTTTATTTCTCAGATTTTCATAATAGAAATAATTTTAACTTATTAAATATTGTTTAAAATAGATACTCTAATTGATTACCTTGAAGATAGATAACCAAGAACCAAAACCATTAGAGAAGTATGATTAAATTCTTTCTGCCATAGTAAATGCAATTACTTCATTTAATGCAGGAAATTACTTTTGCATTTGCTATGTTGTTGCATAGAAAATTACTTTTGGTTTGTTCAGATATATTATTAATTTCTAATGGGAGATTAGCAATATATTTACAGTCATTTGTTTTTATAAATTGTAAGCATAAATTAAAATAATGTGAAACACAAACTAAAATATTCTAGTTTCCATAACTCTATAAAATTCAATGCAATGTAGAATTGAAATTGAAATTGAAATAACCAAATATTATCAGATATTTTCCTGGTTAATTATAAATTAAGAAATACAGGTATTTTGATATTTGGTCTGAAAGTAGTCAGATTCATCATTACAAAATTTTAATAATTAATTAATCTGTGACGGAGGGTTGGCACCTTGTTAGTGCCTCATCTGGACTGACACCACTGTGTTCCGATTGACATGGAGCCGAGACGGCAGGTTGATTCGGTATTTGAACATACGTGCTGTGAGTGTGAACAATTGGGTTTGGGATGGAGACCACGTGTTGGTGAGCAGGAAGTGACTCACTCAGAGACTAGGTTAATGAAACAACTGTTTATTTGTAAAGGAAAGAAAATACATTGTATACAACTTATCGATAGTGAGTATAATAAATCGGGCTAAAATAGGTCTAGATAGGCCTAAATTCACAGTTTTCGAGAAAGAGAATTTACAGTGGTTTGCAAGTCGGTGAATACCTGTAGTATGAGATGTCTACAAGGTGATGCTCTTTGATTAGGGTCTTGTGACTAGGTGACAGTCTTGTTAGGATCGTTAGGAAAGTTCTGAATCTCCGATAGGCTTTCTTTAAAGGCACAAAGGTAGGTGATGTCTGAGGGTGAGTAGGTGAGATATCTGATTAGGTAGGATTGGGCACTGACACAAGAAAAATTTGAGATATTTGCAATGACTTTTCTCTTGGAGGAATGGGCGACAACTGACTCTTTGGCCATCAATTGTGATACTGATATCATCTTGATATTGCCTGGCTAAGAGGTCAGCAGATCATGGGAATGCATCATTTTTGCTTTAGAGAAAGTGTAAGTAGAGATTTTCTCAGGCAATTGATGACAACAATCATTGAACAAGTATGACGAGATTGACGATTGATTTTTGTTAAAGTTCGGATTCTTAGAAATCTATTTTTTAATTAACTAAATTTATAAATGATAGAAGAAAAGATCAACTTGGAGCAGCGTTTGAATACACAATTTTATGCTGGCCAGATAGATATATTCCTAAATTAGGCCACAATCTTTATTTTTGCATATATAAGATACTTAAAAATTATGTAGGCAAAACTTAGAGAAGTGAAATGGCGTTTGGAATGTCGAGCATGATTCCACTGATTTTCCAAACTCCATTGTCAAACTTCTAGGCTTTCAGGAAAGTGGTGCTGAACATTCGACATACACGTTTTTGCATTTAAAACTTCGGCCTCAACCTCACTATTATTTGTGGATTGTTGTGTGCTCTGTATGTGGCTGTTTGTTTGCATTGTGCATTTCCTCTCAAATGAAAAAAGGCTTCTTTGGTAAACATCACATTTTAGGAAATAAGAAAGTGTTAGACTGATATATAAAAAATTTGGGAAATACTATAAATGCTACAATATAAATGTGTATACTTATAAAAGTAAAATAATTAATTAATATAACTAAACACTGTTATTAGTTATTGTTACATTTTTCTTAAAAACAGAACTTCATTTTTAAATTTGCAAATATTGTTATACAAGTAGATTAATACTGTAATGTTAATGCAATCATAGATTTCAAATGATTAAAGAAAAAATTTAATGAAAAAATATTTGATGCATATGTTGAATATTGATATATTGTAAACTTAATTATGGAGAACTGAAATATTAATGTGTAATATCCTCTATAAGCCAAACTTTCACAATCCCCAGATAATTCTATGGATCATAAAAACTTTCGTGTTTTTAAAAAGAAAAAATAAAGATCAGATGTAACTGAAAAAAAAAAATTTTTTTTGAGTGATCAGAGAGACTTTGTAGGCATGTAGGGTTCAGCTTATAGAGGATATTACACATTGATATATTGATATACAGGGTTGTCCAAAAAGTAAACTTCCCCAACTCAGAAGGCTCTGGAGAGAGTTTTACTGCTCAAAATGAAACATTTGGACAACAAATACTTCAGATGATGCGCTCGCCATTTATTAAAGAAAAATTTTTTGTACTAAAAGTCACCAATAAATGGCATTGGAGTTATGCAACTGTGGTCTGAACCTGTTCCATCATTGGAGAAAGATATCTTAACATGCTAACAACTTTTTGATCCCAGAGCCTCAACAAAGCTTATTAAGATACCATATTCATGAAAGTTGGTGTACCATCCCATATCCCTCACTTTGTTCAATGTGTGTTGAGGCAGACTTTCATGGATGAACATGTGTTCAGTCATTACTTCCCAACAGCTTGGCCTCCCTTCCTTGTTCACTTGATTTTACCATGTATTCTGGCTGAGATTTTTTGAAAGACCAGGTCTATCATGAAAGATGTGCATTTATGTCAGATCTAAAAGACAGAGTTCATTGACATGTTCTTGTAATTAAAGTGGACTCATTGCCATCAGCATTGGAAAGTATGCTTTTGTGAATGGAGCACATATCAAACATTTGTAACTATGATTTACATAGCTCCAGCACCACATATCAGTGACTAGTTAATTTATAGAAATGTTTGATATTTTTTTGATAAGAATAAAATCAGAAAATATTTAGTTCTTTTTTATTTTACTTTTATTTAAATTATATTTAATTTAAATGAGATGCACAGTACAGTATATTAGTTTTGGTATAATTAGATTATTAGTCACTAATAATTTTTGTTTTTAAATTAAATAATTGTGCTGCTGTCGACGGCTGCACACCTTAGAGGTATGAACGAGTACATGTCAGGAAGAGTTGCAATTTGGCACAGAGTATTTGGTGCCCAAATCATGTGCACATAAAATAAACCAGACTTGTATGTAGTCAGGGGACTGAGAACTGGGTCAAAAGAAAATATGAAATGCTGAGACTGTTTCTACAAACCAGTGTGAGTGTGAGATTTGTGCATGCGTTGCTTGCATTCTCCAAGACAGTCTCATCCCAAAAATGGCTTCACTGTTTTACTTGTTTTGATATCTTTGTTAATTCTGTATATTGATAAAGTGTAATTGTTACACGTACTAAATTTATATTTATTTATGTATTTATCTAATATTAACTTTTATAAAAAAAAATTTTGGAATTCAATCATTTGTTTATTTTTATATATATTTTTTTTAAATTAAATCATAATGAAGAATTTGTTTCTAATAGCTATTTCTTATATTTTTAAAGGTTAAATAAAGATTTAATACAAAGATTTAATTTTGTTTCATTTTTGATTGAATTGACATTTATTGGAAATTAATAATGCCAAACAAGTAATTCTTCAGTTAAATTCAAAAATTTCTTATTGGGCTGCAATTTGAAAAAATTGTAGACATATAAATTCCCATTGTTATCTGTCTGTTTGTCCTTAATCTCGAGAACAGAGTTAGATATATGAAAGACAGAAACCTTAAGGTCAGGAGGCCCCAATTGACTATATACAAACTTTGGTGCAAACTAAGAGTCGTGTTATTTCAGTTCAAAAATTTTTCCCTGAAAGGTGTTAGACAGTTGACAGGCATGACTCTATTGTTAAAGGAAAAGTATGATGTACAGGGACAATCCACTACTAATTTGGAGGTGGAGAGCATATATTTTAAATAAATTAAAAATTGCATCCTTGCATTGTGGTGATGTCACAATAAATAATTGCTCATTTTAAAATAGAATTGAAATGAATTAATTTACTTGATTTCATATATATTAAACTTTTCTAAATATTTAAAATATATAAGACAAACAACATCAGTAAAACCTGATACATTATAAAACTACAAGCCAACCAATGCTGTATGTCATCGGGCTAGAAGATGGTTATAATACTAATAAATTATGAAACAATTTGGTACTAGAGGGAGATGTTAGGCACCATCTCTTAATAAATTTAATAATTATAAATTTAATTAATACTAAATAATTAATAATTTAATTAAAAATTATAATTACAGTAGAGCATCGTTTATCCGAAAGCCGGTTAACTGAAAGCTTTCCAGTCAGTCCAGTTTACAATTGAACATTTTTGATACTAGATTAACTTCCTAAAGTATAATTTTTTTGTTTTTATATTTTTCAATATATTTATTTTGTTTGTACAAAATAAAGAAATAATTTTTAACGATACAATAGCCTTGATTATTATTATAAAAATTTTCATTAGGCTTAAAATCGACAAAAATTCAACATGAAGCGACACGCAACAGAGAAAAATTTCAACATCGGATAGGTTAATATATTTTTTCGTACATAATCAGTTTTCTGAAAAAATCAGTTATCCGAACAACCCCAGTCCCCAATTGATTCGGATAAACGATGCTCTACTGTGTTAAATTTATTAAGAGATGGCACCTAATATCTCCCTCTAGTACAAAATATTTTAAATTTGCCATTTACTCTGAATGAACAATACAGGTATAAGTCAGTTTTTTCATTCAACTAATTAATTATATGAATTTAATATAACTTCCTCTAGCACAATAAAATATAACAGTGCTAGGTCCATCATTTCAACTGTTACTATAGATCACAGTTCTCCAGTAATTGAGATGCTGATACTAAGTAAACCTAAAGAAACTATACATATTTAATACAATAAAAATATTGAACACAGTAACAGAAGTCAATAAAAATCAATCACAGAACCAAAAATCCAACAAGAAAACAAAGAATTTAATAGCAAACAAATGTTTTGAATTACTTTGAGCAATCGTGTTTAGGTTAAAAAGAACATTTGGAAACTGACAAAAAAATAGAATATTAAATGTAAAATAAGAAAGAACTTTCTTTTCTTGCTAGATTTGTGATTCTGTGAATGATTTTTATTACAATAAAAATATACTAGTAAAAAAATTTATTTCACATTTTTTAAAAATGATTAGATTTAATATAGTATCAGTCAGTTTGACAAATGTTACCTACATAGTTTAAAAATATCTGTATCTTTAATCGATTTTCACTTTAAGTATTGATTTTTGCTGTAAAAAATTTCAATAAATCTATTTTGGAATTTTTGTTAATATATTAAAATATTTTAATCATTTTGTCAGTTTTATTAACTGATATTTGCAGATAAACACGAGAGAACTGTACATGTACACATATACACAATACATATTATTGAATTTTATAATTTATTGCATCCTTTGTTTTGATTGAAACAAATCAATAAAACACAACTTATTCTGTTTATTTTATAACTTTATTATTTTGCTTGTCTTTTCCACTCTTCATAAATTGAAAACAAATATAATTTACATATTTTATATTTATCAAGAAAGTTTATTTAAAGTGAAATATATCATAGTTCAGGTGGTGGTTTTATTTATCTACAATATTAATTAAGAAATGAAACAATTATTTAATAAATTATTTTACAATTAAACAGTTTTTAAAAGTTGCTAATGGTAGCAAATTTTAAGGCAACAAAAAATAATTTATTATATTATTTTATAGTATTCTTGGTTAAATTTAAGCTATTGTAAAATCAATATATTTATAATAATAAAAACTAGTAATGATTGATATCATGAAAAATATTATATTTCTAAAAATTTCCATATTAATTCTTTACTTAAGAAAAATAACACAAATTGCAATAGTAACTTGATTCTCATTTTAAGTAAAATGGGTAATCTGTTTACTGGAAACATCTCTTATTTTTCTTAATTTTTATTACTTGCAATAAAAGCTATCAAAATAACTTAAACATTGTTAACTGTCAGAAGAACAGAACAAAGTTACAGTTACTAAACCAAAATGGTTTCAAAATATAAACAAGAATTTTAATTAAGATTGCATTTATTTCAGTTTATATTGGTAATATATATTCTTTTCTGAATTTAGTAAATAATTCATCCTTAAATTATAGAAGCCAAGAATATCTGTTATGTTAGATGATTTGATGTTTTAAAGATCATACATTCAATCTTTGAATATCTACAAAATGAAGAATGTAATAAGCTTATCATTAAAATTTTTTTCTTTTAATGCTGAAGTGACTGCATAAATCAACGCAAAATACAGTGCATTCTTACTAATTCAAATGACCTTAAAACTTTGATTACAAATGGTCCTTGTATATAAGCTGCAAAAGTGAAAGTTGTGAAGGAATATTGACATTTTTGTGGATAAGTTGCTGTTGAATATAGGCACAATCTATAGTGAAGTTAATAGGTACAACTTAAGAATAAAAACTGATAGGAAAGGAACTGCATTATTAATTTTATATAAATCTCACTGTGCTATGTACTAGAGTTAATTGTAAGCCATTCTGTTTGTTATTTTTGCCAATTTTCACAAATGCTTTAAAATTATTATTACTGGTATATTTTACTGCATGTTTTTTTAAATACTATAGTTACAGTTTTTATCAGTAATCAGATTTTTCATATATTAGTTGCTCTTGTGCATAAACTGCATAAAATGAATTTTATGAATATAAGCTTGTATAGGCTGCAGCCTATAACCACAGTTTTAGGGTAATTATTTTAGGCATTTGTTTGCTATAAAGAAAAGAAATAAACATGACTACAGGCAAATATATATACTGTATTTGTTTTTTAAGAACTTTTTATATTCTATTTGGTACGTATATTTATGTTAAAATGTGTAATACATATTCATTTTTCAATTTTTTAATGAATTCAGCTACTCAAAACTGGGAATAAGTTAATAAAGGGCATCGTTAGGCTAACTATTAAGTTAGCCTGACGATGCTCTTTAAACATGTTGAACAGTTGAAAACGTTTGCTTTCTTGTAATTTCTTCTTGCTAGACATTGGTTATATGTACTGTACAGTGTTTATTAAATTTCCTTACGATTTTAAAATATAATCTAAGATGTCTCTTATTTTTTGCTGGAATTTTTAGTGACAAACTGAATTTAATTGTTAGAAATAAAGTTACTTTTCTTATAAGCAAAACTTTGTCTTCTAGAAAAGTAATTTTATTTCTACTTGTTTACACTATGGTGCCAGCATTCACTGAATTTGAACAAAATTAAATCAGACAAGCAATTATTTATTGTGACATCATCACAATGCTGGGTTGAAATTTTAATCATATTTTTTAATTTATTTAATTTAAAATATATGCTCTCCATCTCAAATTAGTATTGTAGTGTCTTGACGCCATTGTTAACAGGAAAAGTATGATTTACAAGGGCAAGACACTACTAAAATTGAGAGCATTGTAATGAAGTATTGTAGCTTGACATTGTGACAAAGTCAAAATAAATAATTGTTTGTTATAAAGTATAAATTATTAGAGACAAATTAGATTCTTGACTGAATTAAAAAAACAAACAGAGACAGTCTCTCTATATAAATATACAGGGTGGGCCAATGAAAACGAAACGGCAGTTTTTGGATAGTTGGATTTGTATTTAAGCAAATTGCTCAGACAGGTCGATTTTATTCTCGAGGGGGACATTTTGGAAATCATACAAAGAAAAAAAATTGATCATAAAATTAAGGCTGATAATATGTTATCTGTTAACTCTGCCATTTCGTTTTCGTTGGCCCACCCTGTATATAGTTCTCATTTTAAACCATAAAGATTATCATATAAATAATTTTTAGTATAATTAATAAAAATTTATTTTTATGATAATTTAATTTCAGTTTGATTATTGAGAAAAAATTATAAGGAATAAATCAATCTCTCATTGTATAAATGGAATTATTATATTTTTTAGTTTTGTAAACTAATTTTTAGCTATATTTTGTAACCATTCTGAGAATACAATACATATTGAAAACTCCTGCTTTATTATGCCTCATTTTTATAGTAATTACATAAAATTCTATTTTTGTGTCCTGTGTGTTTTCTTCACCTTTGGTATTGCAGTCTACAGTTTAAATATACTCTGAGAAATATGATCCTAGGATCATATTTCTCAGACTAATATGTTAACTCTGGAAAATATTTAACATTGTCTGTTTAATTATTACTAATTCTATTCAATGTTTTAAAATTATAACTAAGTAGTAATAACGATTTTTATATAACAGACATGTCGTACATTAACAGCCTAATTTATATTAGTATATATCAGTTTATATTTGCTTAGATGTATACCTATGCCAAAATGCATTTTGGACCTGCTGGTATCTCTTCAGTTGGCTTTTCTTATAAATATATATACATCAAAATTAAACTTAATTTACAGTGTATAATTTATGTACTATATATAAAAATTGTCATTAATTCACTTACAGTTTTACATTATTAGTGTTTCTTTGCAATTTTCACTATCTGATATAATTCAAAATAATTAATTTGTAATTTAAAACCTCTCAAGGAAATCTCACTTAATGATGGTTTTCTATAAATCAATTAGGATATAAAAGCAAAACTTTATTTTGTATATTTACATACATATACACAAAAAATATATATTTATGTAATACATATTCTTTATATATATTAATATCTCAAAATTATTGTTATATTATAATTCTCCTAAGAAAACAATGTTTTGTTTATAAAGTATCAAATAATATGGAATGATATGAAATAAAATTTATCCAGAAATTATTGTAAAGTTTAAGAACCAAATAATTCTTGATATATTTTGAATTATATTTTAAGCTAGGATTTAATTAATTTATTACACATTTTAATCAAATAATAGATAAAATTATCATCTCATAAATATTTTATTAATTAGAATTATTTGATTTAGTTTGAAGTGTCTAACAGAAAGAAGTTAAGACCAGCTGAAAGCTGTAGAGGACCCATGGACAGAGGTATTTCTTGTTGACATAACAAGAACATGACATTGTGCTTTTAAAGTTTGTCTATCTAGAAGCAAAGCTTGGCTTGGAACTTGTTAATGTATTAAGTGTTAGATGTTGTAGGTTCAAATCTTGCTCTTGGTCAAACTTTTCTTCAAGATATTTATAGTTTATTTAACAATTGGCACTTAATGAATTAAAATTTTTTCAAGATAACACTCTTAACTTTAGTCCAAATTGTATACAAAATTAAGTAAACTTTAGCCTAAAAATGATTCAGAAAAAAAGATATTATTTTGGTTCTTTTTTTAGGATATCAAGTTACAGGATCAAATTCTAAGAATATTTTATAGAATATTTGGTTAAATTTGAGATTGAATTTATAATAATTACTGTAATAATTTGTTTAAAAGTAAATTTTTAACTTTTAAAAGCATAAAATAATCTTACTCTATCGTAATGTATAGGATATGCACTGTATATATTTCTTTTAAGTATTGTTAAATTTTTATTTACATATTAATAAAAATTAAAAATGAGTTTTAAAAGTCTTTAAAGAATAATAATTCTTGTTTACATAAGTTTTGATGAGAGAATTTTGTTATTTACATTAAACAGTTTAGGTTATTAGTTCTGTATAGAACTTAAATGCCAATGTAATTATTATTTTGGCACTTTTCTTTTTTAACTAGAATCAATAACTAACTAAGATGTAATTTTTTAGTAAGTTTTATTATAAATTACCATGAAATTATTAAAATAGATTTTCAATTTAATTTTGTAATTATTATTGAGCTAATCAATTCTTAAAAAATTCATTAATGTGAATTATTTATTCAAGAAAATAATTCATTATATTATTAGTTAAATTTATTTAAGCAAGTTCTTAATTTAATAATATTTTTAAATCCATATTTTAAAAAACAAACTTGAATTTAAAATTCTCCATTGAACATTTTAACATAATTTAATATATACTTATTAACTTCCACAGAATGAAAACATGGTACACAAGTTAAAATTTTATATGGCAAATGATATAGGCTGAAGAAAGAAGGTAAATCTGTATTGAAAACTCTTATTTCTTTAAATTAGTGATACAAAAAATTTTATAAATTTCTAAATATTTAAGTTTTAACATTTTTAGACTCATGAGGGGATGGTATGATGTTGGGGTCACTGATTTTGATCAAACTCAGTGAGGTTATTGTGCATTCCCAATGACTAATGTGAGGCCGGGACATTACCCCCCACCAGGAAGCTGGCTGTCGAGTTAAAGCCAATAAATTGGTGACTTATCGCGTATACAAGACCAGGACAGCAAAGGAACGGAGTGTGAGACAATTTAATTGTCACATTCCCAGACCAATTTGACACATCCCCAATCGTAGATCATGAAAGGTGGATGAGAAATTGACCACCAGGGAAAGTTAGACGGTCATCTTACACAGAGTTCAAAGCAGGAGTTTGTGGACCCTCTTTTGGAGGAGGAGGTGGTTGGAACTGATTGGACCTAGTTGCACCTTCTCCGAGTCAGAAAAACACATTACTCCCAAATTTATGGGCTCATCATCCGAGAAGGGCTTGACCCAAGAGGGGAACGGCCTAGACGGGGGTGTTCAGAGGCATTCAACGACCCTGTGGCCCGAATCACATCCCTGGCAACAGACCAGGGACCAACGAGGTTTCAGGGGACCACCATTCAGACTAACCAAAACCTTGGGATTTCGGGTGAAAAGAAGATAAAAGCCTGAGATTCTAAGGACATGAAGAGGTTGTGATCAAGAACGTCCATCCTTGTTCACGGCATTGCGGATACTCCAATGAAGGACAAAGGAGAAACCTCAAAGATCTGAGCACAGGGACAATAAGGGACCTAACTTTCCGATTGTTACTGCATCATCTTTGAATTGTCTCAAATGGTTGGAGCAAATAGAGATCTATATGGCTTGCAGTACATCATCATCCATTAATTCTAGAGATGAGATCACTCTTTCCTTGGCTTGGCAGGCCCTAATACAACCGGAAGTTTAAATGCATCTTAAGCCTAAAGGAAGGCGAATAAAGGAGATAACGTAAGATTTATGATGTATGGTTTCGCTTGGCATCAAGATTCTACTACCACCATATGTACATTGTAGAAAAATTTTTTAAATAGCATTCGATGTTACATAGAGACTTTTACATTCGATGCTGTTAAACGTGTGATTCTGTTTCTTTTTTCATATTTAAAAATTTTTCCTAATGATTCTTTACCTGAGGAAGGACCCAGGAGGGGTCTGAAAGCATTTGCAGTGACTATTAAATTTTATTTTGTACCGGTTATAGGTTTTCTTGTGAGTAGCGATTTGTATTATAAACCCTGGTGTGCAGTTGTTCTATATTAAAATTATCATTATTCAAGAAAATAATTCATAAAATTTTGTTAATAAAAAAAGACATTTTCATTAGCAATCTTTTACATTATTAGCAATTATTCAATCTTTTGTCTTCTGGGAGCTCAATTTTGTGGATGATAAGTGTCATAGAAGCATGTGAAACAATAAAACATTTCTATACTGTACACATTGAATAAATACAGATTTTTTACAATAAGAAGATTAACGTACATCACTGGAAAAACATACTTGATTAATGTTTAAAAATACTTCTCTGTCAGCAACTAATTTGGAGGAGAATCATTTTTACCATATCACATTTGAAAATATCTGAGAGCTTAATGTTTTTTTTTTTTTCTACCACCTTCACATCTTCTGAAATTGATGAAGAATCCTCAGCTACAGTTAGGTCTTGATTTTGAAGGATGCTTTCACAATGTGTAAATTTTGTAATATTGTCATGCAGTGATTCTTCTGTAGAACATTTCTATTCTATTGATGTTAGCACAAGATATTGAAGCCATTGTTTCATTCTTTAGTGAACGAAGATGCAATTATAGACACATTTAGGTTAAACAATGACTTTGTTGCCAGAGTAAGTAGGAACTGTACATGAATGTACAGAAAATGTTTTGTTTTTAACAGGGCTGCAGAGTCTGTAAAAAAAAACACTTGACTCCGACTCCTGATAATTTTAGTAGGCTGACTCCGACTCCGATGGAGCAAAATTAAAAACCAAGTCATTTTATGCTGGGGAGAGATGCTCATAGGGGGTACCCTACTCTGAACTCTGAAAGGAGGCTCGGGCATTTACCCAAATACTTTTATAGTTAGTATTTTTAATATTTAACTTACATTAATATTTATTTGTATAAAAAAATTAATTTTTAACAAATATTTATAAGAGGAGAAAGGGGAGCAATAAAATTCAACATCTACATATCTTTATTCTACAACATTTGCACTTCAATTTCACCTTTCCAGAAAAGTTAGCCCAACTAAAAAGTGTGTGATCTAGTTACTTCAGCCCCTTGTTCAGAAAAGTAAAATATATAATCTGATCAATTAGTCTCACTCATTCAGAAAAATAGAGTACTCATTTAGAGCAGGGATAATAAAGAATGATTCAAAAATATTCAAATTCAATTAAGTCAAAACAATTTAACTACTAAACACAAATATTACAAAGAAAACTACATATTTAATAAATTGTTACATTTTGTATTTAAAATAAATGAATTATAACAAAATACAAAAACATTTTTAAAAATTATTAAATATAAAATAAATTTTCTTTCATTTAAATAAAAAATAAATTAAATTTGAAATGCCAGAGTCGGAGTTGACACATTTTTCCCAACTCCAACTCCTCTGGCCAGAAATTCCTTCCGATACCGGCTCAACAGCCCTGGTTTTTAAATAAGTATTGTTAGGTAGCATCTATTAATTGCTTTTGACATTGACTTGTTATTTGAAACAGATGGATTTTATTCTATTATCCTATTTAATGTGCATTTGTAGTTTTCTAACTAAATTAGTTTTTATTTCTGACAGTATAATAAATTTAAAAGTACCAACAACAAAGTGAAAATTATAGTTTTAGGATTAAAAAAAATCAGATTGAGAACACTCAGATTCAAAACACCAACCTCATGATTATGAAATCATCACATCCCCAATGAGCCACCAGCCACTTTACAAATGATGGGAATTCTAAAAGTTTTAAGTGATTTGCAATTTTTATTCTCAATTTTTATGTTTAATTTTCAGTACCTCACCTTACTGCTTGTCACATGTCAGTCATTGGGGATGCACAGTAACCTTTCTGGGTTTGATTAAAATCAGTGACCCCAATATCATGCCGTTTCCTCATCACATTTGTTAGAGATTAAATATTTAAAGTTTTTAATATTTTTAAGGTTATTAAAAGATAGATAGATTTAAAAATTTTGAATATATTTAAAAATTGCAATAAAATACTATCCTCAATCCGATTTTAACTGGTTGACCAGTTAAAAATATTTAATTGATTTATAATTATAAATTATATATATTTTATTATTATTTTTAAAAATAACTAGATTACAAACTACTATGCTAATGAGTATTATAGTATGAATATTATTTTGTGGTCATTAACTGAGGTTCTAAGGAATAGCATGCAGCTATGTAATATCATCCAGTTAGTATTGTAGGTTGAGTAATTACAAATTTTTCTTGAGGAGAATGCTGCAATATTTTATTAAACTTTTAAAATTAACTTTTAAAAAAATATTTTATTAACTTTTAAAATAACTTTTAAAACAACTTTGTTGTTTGTTTTAATATTTAAGTAAATAAAACAATGTATATATTAAAATTTTAAAGTTTCTACAGGTAATAACAGAATGAAGAATAGACTTTTTATCATAATTTACTACAGAAGAAACTATTTATATGTTCAAAATGAGTTAGTATTTTTTAATTATATTTCATAAATAGTTAATTTATTCATAATTAATCTGTGTTTAGTGGATTACAGTTTTAATGAATTTGATTGTAATTGAATATTTAAGATTTATTAGTAATATGCAATTTCATATTTTAGATATCTTTAGATAAAAACTATTTGCATCTAATGATAAAAACAATATAGAAGTGTTATTCTGTTGTCTATGTTTTTAGCAATAATTCTAGAAATAAAATCTAAATTTTAACCTGTACTCTTAAGATTTAGAACATTAAACCTGAACTAAAATAGAAAAAAACAAAATTTTAGGAACTGATGATAGGAAATAGAAACATTAGGAAGCAATTAATTTGCTTTGTTTGTTTAACCAAGTAAAAATGTAGTTAGTTGAAATTGTGTGACAGCAGAACAGAAATATTTCAGTGTGTAGAAAGAAATGGAAATAAAACAGTGATCAAAAACAATGATTATTGTTATAATCATCAAAAATTATGAACATTTCTTTTAATTATCATGAAACATAGCTGAGACTTTTCATATTGACAATTACATGTAGCTCTGGATTGAAAAACTGTAATTTATTCCAGTTCCCAATCTCTGGTTTATAAAAACAATATCGTACAGTAATTTATGAGAATCATCATTTTTCTTATTAATTACAAACTAATTAACCAATAGTGTTTTACATTTATTGCATTATAAAAGTAGTAAAATAAAGTTTAAAGATGTTTTTATACAAACATTTTATGGAAAGGAAAATAACAGTATTGATGAATATTGTGAATAAGTTTCTGATAACAGAAGATGAAGTTTTCTGAATGATTAACATAAATTATGGATTAATTGAAAGGTAAGGGAAAATTATTCAGCTTTAATCTAATTAAATTGATTAATGATTTCAATTATTTTATTAATTATCCAATAATTTATAAATATTTTATGTGCAATAGTATATATGTTTTTTAACAGCATGATATACTTTTTTAATAGACATTTTTTAATCAAAATTATGGTATATTAAAGTGATAATTAATTTACTAGATTTATTGAAGAATGAAATCAGAAGCAAAGAAAGAAGGAAATGGCAATTGGTTTTTTTTTATTTAACTATAAATAGTTATCTACTACCCTTTCCTTGTGTTTATAGCACTAAAGTATTTCAGAAGTTCAATGATTTCTATTGCTAGTGCAGATTACCTATGTAATAATGTTTAAAATACTTGTAATACTTATAATTATATATTTATAATATTCTAGGAACAGAAATATATTAATTATAAATAGCTCAATTTGTTTTTACATATATCAATGATTCAAGAAGAAAGCTATTTGGCAAAGCAGGAAAGTACTATATGAAAGTAAAGTATGAAATAATGATAAAACAACTAAATATATCAAAGAATACAATATCATCTTACTAAGATGATAATCTTCAATTAAAAGTATAAATAAAAAATCTTTTTCAGAAATTAAATGTAGTTGCATTGCTTATTTTCATTTATTAAATTAAAATAAAAACTAGACAAATTTTTGACCATTTATAAAAACATTATAATAATTGAAATATTGAAATTATTCATTAAAGCTTTATAAGAGTTTATGTATATTTTGTTAAATTAAATAATATAAAACAAACTATATTATGGAAAAGAGCAAACTAATTCCAAAATACAACTAACAGTATTTCCACATCAAACACATTAAGAAAAAAAATCAACCTAACAATCAAGCATGTTGATTGACTCAAACGTTGATCATATTAGCTAAAACTGATGAAAAGTTGATCCAACAGTTCAAAATATAAATAGTAAAAAAGGAGGATCATTAGAATAAAAAATACACAAAATTAGTAGCTTGCAATTTCAAGCACTATTTACATTAGATAATACAGGATGATTCATAGACCTACACCCAAACTTTTCATTATAAATATTAGAACGAATGAATAAAAATTGATGAGATTTTCAGGAATCATATCTCTACTTACGTTGAACATATCACATCAAAGCAAGTATTGGAAGT
The DNA here is from genome assembly GCF_030686945.1 of Centruroides vittatus. Classification (NCBI taxonomy): domain Eukaryota; kingdom Metazoa; phylum Arthropoda; class Arachnida; order Scorpiones; family Buthidae; genus Centruroides; species Centruroides vittatus. The sequence continues at coordinate 1,516,516 of NW_027122485.1, forward strand.
GATTGCTGCCACCTATCAGGCACATGATGCATCACTGCATGTTCTTGATAACACATCTCAATGTTGCATTATAAATGTTTTCAATCTCATTTCTAAAGTTATCCTCTAAGATGTCATTCATGTGGGTTTGTTATGATACATTCTTTTTTTAAGATAGTCCCACAAAAAAAAGTTTGGACTGATAAGATTAAGCAATTGTGATTCTTGGAAATGACAAAGTCCTCGAATATGGTCTGGATTGTTACCGTTCACTCCTGTGATGTGTAGCAAGTTGCTCTACCTTTCTGGAAGTAACCTTGTGTCACCTTCACATCTAGTTGTTCAACAAATTCTGTGAAAATCTGCACACATGCAGCAGTGTTCAGAAAGGGACTAAGTCATGCCTCTTCTGCTACCTAGTAGCCAGTTCCAGTACTCAATGTGTTCAACATAAGTGGATGTACATTTCCTGAAAATCTCATCAATTTCCATTCATTCATTTGATTTATAATAAAAGTATTTGTTTTGGATCATTTTAAAAATAAATTACGCTACATTTTGAGGAATTCTGCTTTACTTTTTATAAAACCTATCTGGCAACACTGGACATATGCTGCTTACCTGCAGTTTATTCATATTATTATTATTAATTATTAATTAAGAAAAATAGCATTCCATATACATAGCTGTATTCCTTTTGCTTAATAAATTACATCATTTACTTGGAATTTGGCATATTGTATGGAAATATGTAAATCTCAGCTAATTCAGAATTCAATAATCCAAAGTTGTGATTATATTGTCTCTTGAATTTTGAACTAAAAAAAGACTCTGTATTACACATACTAAAATTAACAATTTTGCAATGTATTTCAAAATTCAAAATTGCTATTTAATTATGATTAATTATAAAATGCAATTTAACAGTTTTTTAAATATTTTCATCTTGCTGAAAGACTCACAATTGTATAGGAAATTCTGGCTTATTCAAAATTTCATTTATTCAAATAGACCACTGGTCTCTGAAGTTCTGCTAATTGAGTTTCTACTACTATATATACATAAAAGAGAGAAATTTATTTTAGCATGGTTAGAGAAAAATATGAAATTATAAAAAATTAATCTAAAAGTAGTAAAATTTTTTGCAATAATTGACTATTATTATTATATTGTATGATATTTATTTTTCTTTTGTAATTAGGCAATGGTAAGAAAAAAGAAGGAAATCTGGAACGAGCAGCAGCTGAACGTGTAGCTATTGTTGCCAAATATGATACTGGTTCAGATGCTAAATTTGTTGATCCTTGGGAAGATCCTGCTTTTGAAGTATATCATGTGACTGATCGTTATGGGTTTATTCAGTAGGTTGATATATATAATATCTGGTAATATTATTTATAATGGCTTATGATGATCTATTAAATATTAAACTTTGGGCTCAAGTCTCAAAATTTATTTTTCTCATCATGGATCATCACTTTTAAGAGTTGTTTTTACATTCATTAGATTAAAATAAATGTAAACCATTATATTGAATTTACTAAAAAGTCTTATTTTAAAAATATAATAAAAAATTTTTTTGTTTTAATGAGTCATTCTCACTTATAAACTAAAATTTTAAATTCTAGATTATTTATTAATTTTAATAATTCTAGTGATTCACGGCTGCCCGATAAACTTACTGCTCATGAAACTAAGGTAACTATTTTTGTTTTATGTTTATTTTTTATAATGTGAGATGAATTTTATGTTCAGATTGGCAAAGAAACCCAATGAGGTTGCTATGTAAAAACAAAAGTTTATTTTTCAATTTCTGTTACACAATTGTAATAACTACAGCAACATTTAATGCTTAAAATTGCAACCCTTAAATCTATCTTAAAACTAAAGGAGATGGAAATAAGGTAGAGGGAAGAGAAATTATTGATAGAAGGATCAATATCAGACAGAAAGACAGGGAAAGTAAAAAGACAAAAGAGAATGACAAAGGAGAATGATGCAGAAATATCTACAAGTAATAACTATAACTAAAATATACAGACACATCTTGGATTTTGAACTTAATTCTTTCCTAAAAGTTGTTCAAAAACCGAAACAAATTTTTCCAGATAAGAAACAATAGAAAATGGATTAATCTGGTCCTGACCACCAAAACAAAATTTTTTATTTTTATTTTTTAATCTTTTTAGCTGTATAGAAATGGGCATAAAGACAATATTATATTATTACTAGCGGGTAGGCCCAGCGTTGCTTGGGCAAAAGTAACAATAGCAAAGATTAAGATTATTACGTTATAGTCAACCTTACCTGTTTTCACAGAATGAAAGAATTGGCTCCCTCTGTTTCCAGACTAATTAGAGAATTTTTAGATGGGTCCAAAAAAATGTTCGATTTCCCACAAAAACGAAAAAACTGCATCTGTGTCTTGCACGTCCCTTTCTCTTAACAATTCCATTGTTACGTAACACTTTTATTGTTGACAATTTCATTGTTACATAACAACGATGGAAGTGTTAAGCCTTAATCCTGTCCCTTTCCCCCGTGGGGAGGAATTTTGAAAAATCCCTTCTTAGTGTGCGTTCTCGTGACGTACCCTTACTGTGTACCAAATTTCAACTTTCTACTCCTTACCATTTGGGCTCTGTGCTGATTATTATTATCAACTCGTCTCGATTATATATATAGATTTATATCTATGTCTATTCTATATATATATATATATTAAAAGCAAAATCCAAACCAAATCCAAATTCCATCACCACCAACCAAAACCAAAACTATAAATAGAGATGCAACTCTGACTTTCTGCATGAAATATAACCAAATCAATCAAGACCGACAACAACTACTTTGTCCATGCTTTCCAAAATATTATGCTTTAATTGATTTGTTTTTACAGTTGACTCCGCATAAGTCAACACCTGGATAACTCGTCACTCGTCAGTTACGTAGTCAATTTTCTGTGGTCCTAGCTGACTTACATAGGCATTAATGTTATTAACCTTAAAAAACTCGGTTTACTCAACATCGTTTAATTCATTACCACTGGATAAATCAACATACTTTTTCTGTTTCACACTTTTTAGAATTCTGATAAGTTGACTCCCCCCTGAAAAATGAGTTCACACCACACAGCTTATTGTACGGTGTGAACTCATTTTTTCAGGAGGGGAGTCAACTTATCAGACGACAAAAACGTGTGAAACAGAAAAAGTATGTTGATTTATCCAGTGGTGACGAATTAAACGATGTCGAGTAAACCGAGTTTTTTAACATTAATAACATTATTGCCTATGTAAGTCAGCTGGGACCACAGAAAATTGACTAATTAACCTACGGTGACAAGTTATCCGGGTGTCAACTTATGCAGAGTTGACTGTAATTTAAATTAATTAATTTTATTTTTTAATTTTAGTTTCAGTTTCAGTGTAAAAGCCAGAGTTTTAATTATTATATTACTATTTTTAAATTTAATTATAATTTTTAGTTTTAATTAACTGGCTACCTATTAATAAATTTTTGTCATTTAATTTAACTTAAGCATACAAATTCTTGAATGCCATTTATATTATGTGAATGTCAATTAACAGTTTTTATTAATTAATTTGATTTAGATTCAATCACACTGCATAATGAAAAATGGAAATAGTATCTTTCCTGCATGCATATTGAAATCTAATTTAAGTAGCAATCATCGATGATTCATTTTGCAATGTCTAATGACACATGGTGATCCTGTGCCACTAACATTTCAATCAGTAGTCCCATCATTTACTGATCAGGCCATCAACTTTCTTTAACATAGGAAGTATAAAAAGTTGACCATCTGGGGTTGGCACTGCCAAGCAGCTTGTTTGGTAACCAAATTGTTGTATGGCAACTGGGGCAAAAATGAGTTTAGAATTTTGTTCCTTAACCAAATTGTTTGAAAAGTGAGGCATTCAGAACCTGAGGGTTTGACTGTATTTCTGTTAGGCTCAAAGACCGAAATTGCTCATTGAGCGAAAAAAATTACCACAATGCATTGTGGTCGTTTCTTTTGCTCAATGAGTGATTTCGGTCTTTGAGCCTAACATTTATATACAATACATGCAGGCAACTATTACAATAATAATTTTTTAATTTAACAAAAAATTCTTCAAATGTTAATCTTTTTAAAAATTAATTAGGAATGTTTTTATACAATAAAGAAATATATTGTAAATTTTTTTGTTTTTAATAAAAGAGATAAATATATAATTTTAAACTTTAAAAATTTAATGATTTTACTGTTTTAATTGTGTAATAGTGTGAGGAACCGGGGGTAGATAAAGTGAATGACTAACTCTTAATTGGTTACAGGAGGATATGGAGTCATAAGATGGCTTAAAATATGTAATGTCACCCAAATCTCTTGATTTATTCGACTGTCAGGACTGACACCAGATAGGGATGAAATGCACCCTATCACACATTTAGGTATAGTTTCTAAAAGGAGGGCTATTACGATAATGAGTGAGGAAAGTCGTGGGTAGGTCTGAGTTGTAGCAGTGAGTAGTCCAAACTCAACAAGTAAATGGGATCAACAAATATATATAACAAATAAAGTTTACTGAACAAAAAAGATCAATAATATACATTAGTCCAAATCTAATACAGGTTATCGTGGTCGAACTTAACGACATCTTAATATCTGAGTATACTATTAAGCTGAGAATATGCAGCTAATTCTTAAGTGAGAGAGAGGAAGTTTACACATATTTAAATTATATATACTACTGTAATATATATACTCTTGATTGTCGGTTGGAGCGTAGTCTTCTTCTGGTTGGCTTCTAGGCGTCAATAAGCGGGACGACAGCAGTGAAAGTTTGAGAGGAGGATGAGAATCTTGGCAGGAATTTATAGCACACAAGTTTAATATGTGGGCAAGAGACTCCTATGGCAAGCACCCTTCTTCTATCATCTCTTTGCAGGAACCATCTCGTGCAGGAACCATCTCGATTGGAGGAAATTGTCCTTTTTATCCCCAAATTTCAACCAATAGCATAAAATGATCTACAGTTACAACGGGATGCATGATGACATATAGAGAGGGTAAAATACAGATGGTTGTCAAAAATTGAAGATAAGGTCCTCTGAGAAAGGAAGTGGATTTCCTTCTCTAATGAAAAAGTGACGATGTATCTTCCCTTTTTTGGAAACAATATGTAATTTTTCACAATAATTTACATGCCAATTCTCACAATAGTTAAGAATAGTATTTGCTATGTTAATATTATAAAATATTATTTACAGTTTAGTATTATTAACATCATCATTTTTAATAAGCATATTATAAAATATTAACATTATTATTATTATTCATTAATTTTGCAAATCTTACGTATTTGATTTGGTTTTACAGTTGATTAATTGAGTAAATAATTTTTAGGTGAGAGAGTTGGAAACTGAACGACTGAACAAATGGCTGAAAATGTTAAAAAATTGGGAAAAATATCGACCTGGAGACAAGGTATTACGTGTATATAATACAGTTTAGTGTATTTTTTAAGCTATTTGAAAATAGTAATTGTTATTATTATTATTATTAAATTTCTATATACATTTGATAAAACTGTATAACTTGTAATAAATTATTTTTGTTTAAAAACAATCAAACATATATTTATTTAAAATTATAATAAGCCTAGGCTATGTCAATTTTTTTTTATTTTTGACATATCTGTTTTTGCTATTATTTTACAAAATGATGGTTAATCTCTTATAGATTTAAAGACTTATTGATTATACTTTTATAATATAATGTAGCTTAATAATATATTTGGTTTATATAAATTGATATAATGAATAAAAATGACAGCATTAATTTTTTATAAAATAGTAAAGTTGGATCTAAGCCGATGCATGCTTTAAAAGTGATCTATATATTATTATCCAATTTATTATCTAAGTAAATAAAAAGAAAATTTCACTGAAATTTCTCAAATAATGTAATAACTTAATTGTAGAGTTTGTATTTGGTAAACCTGTTGTATGCTGCATAAATTTATTTCTACAGAATTTAAATGCCAAATCTCTGAAAATTAATTTTAAACATTAGAAATAGACACTATTTTTTTTTACTACTAAAAATTATTCTATTTGAAAGCATTATATTTAGTTGTTTTAGATGAAATAGAGATAATTAATACTTTTGGACTACTGTCTGTAAGAGATTTAAATTGTGTAATTTATTATGCTTTCTAATGACTGATATTGATCTAATTTAATTTCTTCACAAAACTTAATAATAACTAATCTTCATTTTTTTAAATAAAGGGTAAAAGTTGATTATTTCATTCTTTAATGAAGTAAAGGATAGTTATTGTAATATCAACCAAAAGAAGAAAAACAAATTAGTTGGGAAAGTTTAAGATCTATGATTGGTTTAAAATTTATTCTGATTACAACATTAACATAACTATATTTTTACAAGCATAATATCAATTTCATTTACAAGAGAAATGCAAAAATCATTTAAACGAACAGATATATTACATTCATGGTAATTCAGTAAATTCAATATAACAAAAAATTGATAACATTCTATTTTTTCATGTTTAATATGTAATTTGTTTCGTATGTTTTGTATTATAACATCCCTAAAGAGCTTTAGTAATGGTTCATTTTTTAATAAGCATAAAGTTAACAATTAATGCAGCATACAATATTTAGTCGAAATGAATAGTTGTGTTATCATAATATATGAAATAGTCAAAATTTCAAATAATCATTCTTGCATTTTTTCTTACAGAAATTACATATTGTATTAATAGTAAAAACCATAAAAATATACTTAAATTATTGGTGTTTTGGTGAAATATTTAATTTATTATGTATATAAATAATTTAAATTATTAAACATCAATTGATTTTTGAATAATTCATTATTAATTGTAATATTATATAAATTTGATAGTCATGCTATTTATTGATATTGATTAAACTTTTATAGTTAAAAAGAAGAATATATAAGGGAATACCAAATGCAGTTAGAGGTGAAGTTTGGTCAAGATTACTGGAAGTTACTGAAATTAGAGAAAAACATAAAGATAAATATCAAGTGAATAGCTTATAATAATAACTTAAATAGTTTATAAACTATTAAATAAATATTTCATATTACTTTTTTAAATTAATTAGAATATGCGTGAGCATGCTCGAAAATGGTCTCCAGACGTCAGACAGATTGATCTTGATGTTAATAGAACTTATCGTAATCATATCATGTTTCGTGAAAGATATAATGTTAAGTAAGTTTATAATAAATAGATATCAGTTCTTTAATTATTAAAAAATAAATTAAATCAGAATACACTTTAAAAGCTTGTAATCATGCAGTTTAATTAATATTTAGTAACATGTTTCTGTTTTTTAGACAACAAGCTTTATTTCATGTTTTGGCAGCTTATTCTACTTATAATAGTGTAAGTAAACTCATAATAATATGTTAATACTTTAATCAAGAATTTTATATTTTGATGAGAGTATTTTTCAAACTGTGAACAGTTTATATATACAAGAGCATCCAGAAAGTAATACCTGTTTGTCCATAATCACAAAACAAATCTACTTATTTTAATTCTTTATTTGCTATAATATTACATACAGATTTAGTCATTTTTCAACATAATTGCTGCCATTGTTTAAGGACTTCTCATACCTTGTGACCAGTTTTTGAATGCTGTCATTGTAGACTTCTGCCTCCAAGCCCTTTAATCACTCCATGACTTGATCTTTCAACTCAATGGCACTGGCAAAGCACTTTCCTTCCAGAAACTCCTTCAATTTATCAAACAGGTGATAATCATTGAGAGCCAGGTTCAGACTAAAGGCAGAATGGTGCAGAACATCTCATTTGAGGTGTTGAAGCAGGCATGTGATGCTGAGCTGTGTAAGGACATGCATTGCTATGGAGGAGCACAACAGCCTTCAACAACATGCTAATGACACTGTGATAAGCTGTCACATTGTCACTATACACTACCATAATGTGATAATGAATGTCCTTTGGATGAATATTTTTGGCATTCAGAAACCAAGTAACAGCTTGCAGTTTGTATGTTGCAGGATTATTAATTTTTGCTGCCTTTTTTATGATACATAACAACTGTACAACAAACCCAATCATCACATAAGTTTCTTCAAGCAAAATGTATGTTTGACTGAGAATAGTTGACCTTGCCTACTTGACATCTATTGCTCTGAATCCCATCTATGAGCAAACAGGTATTACTTTCTGGACAACCCTTATATATATATACAAGATTTTTCATAAGTTGTGCCTTAGGAGATTATGCAGAGAAGCATCAAGTGATTGTAGGTAAAGCATCAGTGGCAAGTGTATAGTGTATTGATTATATTACTCTGATCAAAAAGTATTGGGAATGGTTCATTTAAATTGCACATATACAAGAGAGTGTTGACGTTTTTTTCACTCTTTGTTGTTAGATTTTTATGACAGTTATAACAATCTGTAAGTCATCATCTGTTTTCATTTGCAAATAAACATTTGTTTTGTATGTAAAAAATTTTTGCAGCGGTAATTTTTCAAAATGTTGAGTATAATTGAGCAAAGAATGTGCATTAAATTTTAAATGAATGAGTCTGTAATTAATTTAATTAAATGAGAGTTAGTTGGCTTGAATCTGAATGAGAATAGTGCAGAGATCATAGCCAGAAGCATAAATATGTAATTTGCTTGGTATTTTAGAATTAAAGTGACCATAATTGGTTTAGAAGTTGTCATAATCTTTAATCAGTTGAAGACTTTTTGTTGTTTGAGATCCCATCTGAAACCTTTTTCCTTGGTCAAGAGTGAAGTTGATGGATATGCAATAGCAGCAGAACCTTCTATTAGTAATGTTACCTGTACTTAAAATAGTTTTAAGTACAGCTATATCTTTGTTAAGGTTACCACTGGTAATGAAGCCGCTATATAACAAAGCCTCCCTTTAACATAAAAATTAACATTTTAAGGTCAGTGCCAATAAGTCATCCGATTGATTAACTCTTCAATACTCTCAAGCTTTAGGCATGTCTGTTTTAATAGTTTTGTGCATCATTGGCATAATTTAGTTGTAACTTACACTTCATAAGATGTGTTTCAGTATGCTGCACTGCAATAAATGAGGTATGAAGAAAAGAAGTTGTACTAGAAGAAGAAAATAGCATTCAAGAAATTAGAAATGAAGTTGTTCTGATAGCTCAATTAATAGATTTTGAAAATGTCAACAAAAGAAGATGTAAGAAATTTATTAAATGCAAAAAATGATGGTTTTTCAGTGAGAGATTTAGAAAAACCTGTTAGCAGCAAAGCCAAAGAAAATGAAGATGAAATTAAAGAAGTTCCTGCCAAAAAAGTGTTAGCAACCAAAGATTAAAAAGGTACTTGAACGACATTGAAAATGTTTTTAATTTTTTCAGTGGAAATGATTTTGATTTAGGAAGAAGTGTTATTTTTAAGCAATCAATGCTAAATGCAATAAATTTGTATAGGCAATTGTTAAATGAAAGAGAAAAAAAGCATAAACAATCAACTCTAGATTCCTATTTTAAAATTTTGTGATTTTATATTTATTTTGGAATGTGATATTGACTTTTTATTTAATAGATCTTTTCTTTTTCAAAGAGAAAGTTTTTCATTTTCTTTATAAACAAACATATCCCTATTAAGGCCATAGTATTTTTACCTCTGAGAACGAAGTTTTGCTCAACAAAATTATTCTGTGGAACGCATCCTATTCATTAATCAAGATATGCCTGTATCTTAAAACTATTGAATTCTTATGTAATTGTAGTCAGAACATCATTGTATAAAGGGATAACTTATAAATTGAGACCTATTTGAAATGTATAATTTGTAATAAAAAAAAAAGTAATTTAAATGCTACTTTCGGATTGGACCGTGGTCAAAACATTATTTTTTCTCTCTTTGTTTGAAGAGGACGTATAAGTTAAACATGTAATGAATTTTAAATAAATTGTTCTGATGTTATTGTGAGTCTTTTGGCAAGATGAAAATATAGAAAATCATTCATTTGGATACTCTTCATAATCTGCAAACTATTATTAAATACTTCATGCTATACTAATAGATATAAATACACTGTTCACTGTACTGTACATACTAAATACATAATTCAAAAACATTTTTAGAAATTGAAAATGTTTTTATTTGTATGAAATATATTAATCATTACAAAATCATGAAAGTAAGTACAGTTGCACCTGTTTATTTCAAAAACCCCTTTATCTCAAGATTTATTTTTTCCCTGCATTTGTAGCATAAATTCAATATATTTTCCATTTTTATCTCAAATAATTTTCTCTCAAAACCTCTTCGTCTCAAATTATAGACTGAAGTGTCAATGACAAATTCAAAGCTCAGCAACTACATTTTGATAACAAAAATTGTAGTTGAGAATCATCTCTTGCAGTACAGTACATAGTTGAAATTAAACTGCTTTTGGAAAATGTAAGGGAAGTTTCTGACAACTATGATGAACTAGAGGATAATATAGATTCATCTAAAGTTATTATCACAAAAGATGGCCATTGAAATGTTGATAACTTTCCTTGAATGACAGGAAAATGATTTGAGGCTATTTATTACCTTCAAAAAATTGTCCAGTCAAAAAAAGTCTGGCATCAGGAATTATTGACAAACTATTTCTGCTAATGGTTGTCAAAAACGTTTTATTTTCACTTAATACAAGTACTACTGTACATGCTATTGTATTAATTAAATACTATACCTTGAATCACACCTATTACTGCTTACAGCATTTGAACTGCTATATCTTGAAACATGTCTATCTCAGATTTTTTTCTCATTTCCATGAGATTCAAGCTAGACAGGTTCAACTGTGTTTTCTTTGAGATTTAAAGTTTCTTAAGCAAATTAATAACATTGTAGATTGTATAAGGGAGCAAAGTCAGAATTACTTTGGTCTAAAACAAGCCTGGCCAACCAGTAACCCGTGGGCTGCATGTGGCCCATCACGCTAAATTGTATGGCTCACTAAGCGATATTATATATTTATTAAAACTTTTGTTTGCCGTTATGTGTATACCAAAACATTTACCTGTGTCATTGTTATAATGCACAAGTGCGAGTACGAACTCTTGGTATAACAATAAAATCTTACTCATTTTGTATTTGTTTTACTATTTTAAAAGCATGTTTGCCTAAATTGTGGTCCACCGTAATGTTACATGTGATCAAAGTGGCCCGCAAAACAACTTGGGTTGGCCAGGCCTGGTCTAAAAAGTGCATTGCATCTTACAAGAGATTACTTCAGAAGTTTGATCTCTCTAAAAACAGGTAACAGACCTCTAAAGGAAAGCTGGAGGAGCATCGACAGGTCTCAAAAAAGAAAAAAAAAAAGGAATCTAGATAAGCAAGTCTTCTTGTGCACAGGTTAATGTATTCGCAGTGAAATGCAGAGGAGCCTCCTCAACTTTTTTGCAAAAGCATCAAAAGGCTAAGGTAGAAATTTTCGGTTGGCAAAAATGTTTGCAAAAGGGATTAAACCTAGTCACAATGTCAACCAAGAAGTGAATATGATTCTTGTTAAAAACTAGAAATATTCTTAGTATACATAGAGAGCAAGTTCCTGGTTTAAAGCGGAGTAAGCAAACATGCTTTAAATCAGGAGTAAATCTCCACTGTTTTAAATGATTGAGCATAGACCAGTCTGTGACAGCTCTTGAAAAAGTTATTGAAAGAAATACAAAGAGCTTGTTGGATTCTACAAAGGGGTACGAAACTCCCTGCTTGGCCAGTAAATCATCATTTATGTAAATGACAATTCTCACATTTTGGCACTCACAAGAGAAAATGTCTATTGTGGGTAGCTAGATTAAAGTCAATAATTAAATTAACTAATAATTTAATTTAATTATTAAATTTATTAAGAGATACCTGCTCTACCAAGAGCATCTACCTCTAGGCCAAATTACTAAGGAAGAAATTTTCTAATTTATTATAAAGCTGGATATAATCCAGCAATCATTTGGCTTTAATCTAAAAATTCAGTTTATAAATGTTTATATTTGTGGGTAGTTAATTCATTGAGGCACAAACAACACTCCCAAACAAGTGCTGACTTGAACTGACAAGATCACTTACCTTCAAAGCAACTTGATTTAGATACAATGTAGATAGCCTTATTAAGAGGATATCTGTGTATGGAGGTGCAAATTTACCAAATAATAGCCAGCACCTCAACAGGAAACTTGCCCAGTGAGATAAAACTCCTGTTTGAACATCCTCACAAATGTCAGTCTCTTGTGCCATTATTACTTTGGATCTGTGTGTGTGTATCAAACTAAATTCTATGGCTGAAAAGCCACCCTATCCATATGTCAGTCAAGAAGATTAGGAAAGGAGACCAAATAGCACTTGTTAAACTTAAATTGATATAATATTTTATCAGAATTCATCAAAAAGATGTCTTCCTTCAACAAATTAATATAATAATATATAAATGCTTTAAGAGTAAAGCCTGAAATTGATTTTTTGCTATTTTCAAAATGTCTGTTACTATGAAAACAAATAAAATAATTAGATTGAGCTGTGTAGAAGCAATTTGCTGTTATCATTTTATTTATATAAATGTTGTTCATAAACTAAAATTCAGATTACATAGCTTACATCTAGAGAAGAAATTGTACACTATTTTTAGAGCTTCAACATTCAATAGTCTTAATACTTTCAATTAAATACAAAATGATGTGTGAAGTTTTGTTTTGTGATGAGAAGTTTTATTTGTAAGAAATACTTGAACTGTTAAATATTATTTTGTTTTCACTTTACATACAAATGTATTCAATCATTATATATATTGAGCTCATGCTATTTTAAAATTATTAAACTTTTCAAAATAGAGTTTATATTTTATCTTTTGAATTGGAATGAACAAATAATCCATCAGAAAGAATATTTTTGAAATTTATGATATAAATCCATTATTTAAAATGATAGTATATATACTGTATATCTCATTGAAATGCCAACTCCTGAATTTTCTGATGTTGGAACATGGTTATTGATGTAATAAATATTTTTCTAATGTCCTCTTGTCATGATGAAACTGAATATTTTTGTTATGTGGATTTTCTTAAATTAGATTGTTTTAATAATGTATTAAATCAGTTATAAATAAAAATCTCATGTTTTGTGTTTATATATTAAATTTTTAACTTACAAAGTTGTTTTTTATAATGTTAAAAAATGATTTTATTTGAAATGTTTTTAATTTTTAATTATCAGGAAATTGGATACTGTCAGGGAATGAGTCAAATTGCAGCTCTTTTATTGATGTATATGAATGAAGAGGTAGAAGTAATTTTGTAAAAATACTTTAAATATATATTATTGCACTAATATCCTTTCATTTTATTCAGGATGCTTTTTGGGCATTATCAATATTAATGAGTGATGAAAAACATGCTATGCATGGTAAGTGTGCTTTTTTGTTTAAATTATTATTATTAAACTAATATTGATTAAGATAAATGCATATAAAGATATTCAATATATAAACTTTTAAAGACAATTCAATTTAAAAAATTTTAAAAAGCATGTTTTACAATTCTTAAATGTAAAGCCTAGTGCAAATTAGTTGATACCATTATTTTTGATATCACATCAGTTGAGATTTCTATAGTCACATGACTGTTTTCCTTCGATAAACTTGTGATGTCACTCATGAAAAAGCTATAAAAAAACCAATGAATATTTTTACTACCTCTCTAAGAACTATTGCTTGGAAGAGTTTGTTTATAAAATGATGAAAATCAATGATCACAATTGTGTTGCTTACAAGCTTCATGCTACAACCTCTTGTGTGCTTTTTATTGACAATGAATTAATTATTAAGTGATATATATATATATTTTAATAATTTAACATAAAGCTTACAATGTATATGTATGATAATTGATCAAAAACTTTTTGGCTTAAAACTCCAGCTTATAGCTGAAATTAACAAGTGGTATAAATATTTCACTATGCATGAGTATTTCATGATCATTACATGAAAAATCCAACATGCTGGATCTGACAGTCATTGAATGGTATGATGTGGAATGATATTGAATTGATGACTGCATGGTCAATTGTTAAGCCTATGACAGTTGTACAAATTTCATTTGACATTGCATCCAACTAGTTTGCTATGATATCTACTATTTAGTTATTTAGTCTGGCTTGCACTAGGCTTAATAAATAACAAAAGCAAAAATAGCAGACTTAAAATATTAGCACATATTAATACTTATGTTTATGTTAATAAAAACAAATTTTGAAATAATTTTTATTAAAACTACTATTTCAGTTAATGCTGTGATAACCATAATCATATTCTCATCATATGCAGAAACATAGTGTTTGAAGCTTCTTGCATAATGTATGATGCCCTTTTTTTTACAGCTTATGCATCCCTTTTTATAGTCTGCAGATGCCACTGCATATATAATATAAAATATTTTATCATTAAATGTGAAATAAGATGAAATAGTAAGGTAATCAATAATAATTTTATTATTATTGATGATTATTGATTAATTAATTTTAAAATGCATAATATTTAAACTAGAAGCTTCCCTTTGTGCATTTTATTACTTACTATTAGATGAGTTGTAATATAGTTAGAATGCTTCAGCATTCTGTATTTTACTACTTGTTAAGTCAGTTCTTTTATTTTTTAAAATTAAAACCTATATTATTGCTAAAAAAGCTGAAAAAGAAGACTAAAAGAGATTTTATTGATATCCATGCAATAAATAATGATAATTGGGCTGCAATTTGAAAAAAATTGTAGATTATAAATTCCCACCGTCATCTGTCTGTTTACCTGTCTGTCATTCCTTAATCTCAAGAACAGTGTTCGATAAATGAAAGTCAAGACCAGATATGGAAGGCTTAGAGTAGGGGCCCGATTAATTATACACAAACTTTTGCTTTGGGCCGAAAGTCATGTTGTTTCAATTTAAAACTTTTCAGTAGAAACATACAATACACCTTATCGCTGAGAACAAACAATTTATTACCTAAAACTAACGTTTTCGGCCCAATTTATGGGCCATCTTCAGGTTACAGCTGTTCGATTCCGATACAAAATCGAACACATTCAAAATAAAACCAAAATAGAACATACGTTTAAATTAAACCAATAGAACAAGCATAGTACAAAATAATAAATAACAAAAATTAAAATAACACGAAAAATGTAAATGAAATTAAATAATAAATAACAAAAATTAAAATAACACGAAAAATGTAAATGAAATTAAAATACATATAAAATACTGTGACTGGCCGTCAATCTTAAGGAACCATTCGTTTTGCATTAACCCAGAAGCCTACTGAGTGACGGCAGACTCATTATCACGAGTGTTACGTCTTACTATGTATTTCCAGGATGACGGTAACACCGTCGCATCCTTATAATTTAAACATCTGCCAGCCAAACTCGCTCTGTAGATTTCACATTTCTCAGTTATGGACGACAGCGTTGGCGAGTGTACTTTTACAAGAATTTTGGCATTTTCCCATTCTACCACTGAACCATCTGCTTGCGCCATTTTGGATAACGCTGTTGTGCACCTGTTTTTTGTGACATCGTACCGATGCTCCTTTATCCTCACTCCAAGGTTTCTATTAGTGACACCTACGTAGTCCCTATCGATTCCCAACTGGTCATTTTTGTAGGGAATTGCATATACTCCCGCCTGTTCTTTAACACCAATTCTTTCTTTGTCATTTCTAATCAACCTATACACTGTGGGGGCCCTTTTGCATATTAAACTGGCGTTTTTGTGCCTCGCTATTTGCTTCATAATCGGGAAGAGACATTTATTATATGTAAACTTTGTGAAGTTACCCCCAGACTCCGGTTTCTTCTTAGAACTGCTCCTAGGCTTTATG
The DNA here is from genome assembly GCF_030686945.1 of Centruroides vittatus. NCBI lineage: Eukaryota > Metazoa > Arthropoda > Arachnida > Scorpiones > Buthidae > Centruroides > Centruroides vittatus. Next base: position 1,532,450 of record NW_027122485.1, read on the forward strand.
TACGCCGCTATTAAACGTTCTATAGTTCTTGTTCCAAACCCTAACTCCTTTGCTATCTCTTTGATTCTACCCAGCTCATTCATCGTGTCCATTATATTTGAGCAATATAAAAACGCTCTTCTGATTAGGGCCCTAAATGCGGATAATTTATAAACCGTTGGGTCATTGGAACTCGCCGGAATATACATCGGATCATGTGTGGGCTTGATGTACACCTTCGTGCATAAAGCTCCATTCTTAAATTCAATGGCAACGTCCAAGAAGTGTAGCTCTTTGTTACTAACTTGCTCAAGGTTAAGTTTCAAGCCATGTTGGTTAGAGTTCACTTGGTCTAGGAATCGCTGTATCATTGTGTCATTCTTCCAAATAATTAGAACATCGTCTATATATCTTTTGTACATGATTATGTGTTCATTATAGTTGAAAACTGTCATGCGTTCAATCCTTCTCACTACCAATTCACAGAGCAGGCCAGACATCGGGCTGCCCATTGGGACCCCTCTTAACTGCTTATAAACTTTACCTTGGAAACTGAAAAATGACTGAAAGCATATTAGATCTACCATTATCTCTAAATCTTTTTTGTGCTTGTATGCTTTTGGGTGCAACCCACATAACAGGTTCACTAACTCATCAAAACATGAGGTAAGATTTATTGATGGAAACATACTCTCGTAATCCATAACAGTCCCAATCTCATTGTCCATTAACGACATATCATGTAGGTTATTAACCAAACTAAACGGGTCCTTTACGACAAATTGGTAGTCTTCAATAAGTGGTGTTAAATGCCTATGCATACGTTTTTCCAAAATGTAGGTTGGTCCTTTACATTTCTCTACAACCGGTCTGATTTCTTTACTGTTTTTATGTATTTTTGCAAATCCAAACAACCTAGGTACCCCTGGGCAGGTAATGTGGGCCCCTTTTAGGAAAGGGAATAACGATGCTATGGGCGATTTTTCCAATTTTTTTAGTTTTCTGTCAATTCTTTCAACAATACCTCTGTCCACCTCTTCACATTCCGTTTTTCTTATATAGTCATCTAGGGCTTCATTATACCTTTGTTTCTTCATTAAGACCAAATGCTTACTCTTATCCGCCCTAGTGACCACTATATCGTTATCATTCAACCATCTTCTAGCCTGGTTAATGCACAATTCTTTATCTTGCCTCCTGGAGCATTTTTCAGTTTTGAATGCCGTCTTCCATCTGTAATAGTCCTTATCCACTTCACACATTCCTGTAATTCCTCTTTCTATTTCGGCTACTACGCCTCTCCAGTTCCTACTGCTGTCCGGAACATAATTCGGACCTTTTTCCAGAACACGTTTAACACACTGCGGGAGTTGCATCTGATCCCATAATATATACGGCCCAATTTATTACCTAAAACGTTAGTTTTAGGTAATAAATTGTTTGTTCTCAGCGATAAGGTGTATTGTATGTTTCTACTGTATTCATTAAGAAGCTGAGTCTGAGCAGAAGATTAAAACTTTTCTCCTGAATAGAGTTAGATACATGACTGGCATGTCTTCATTGTTAACAGGAAAAGTATGATGTATAGGAGCAAGACACTACTAAACTTAAGTGCATTGTGATGAAAAATTATTAAAAATTTCATAATGATTATTTAGTGCAATAAAAAATTTGAAAATTTAACTTTAGGAATTAATGTTTACATTTTTTAATAAAAAGATTTTAAAGTGAAATGAAAATAGAGATAGCAATATGCACAACTCTTTTTATTTTATAAATATTAATCAGTGGAAAAACTGCAATCTGAACCACTTAAATAATATAACACACTGAAGATGCTTCATAAATAGCAGGGAATTTTTTAAGATTTCAAAACATCAAAATTTATTAAAGCATGTTGTTGTCAAACTATTTATTTATTATTATTATTATTACTAAAATATATTTAAACTTTTATCATTTTTAGGATTCTTTATTCCTGGTTTCCCAAAATTACGAAGATTTCAGGAACATCACGATAGAATATTACAGAAATTTTTGCCAAAATTAAAAAAACATTTAGATAAATATGAAATTCATACCAGTTTATATACATTAAAATGGTTTTTTCAATGTTTTTTAGATAGGGTAAGATAAATTTTTGAATATATTATGAAAACTTTTGCAGAAATTTACCTAAAGAGAATTTTATTTTGTTCAGGTACCTTTTACTTTAACTCTAAGATTGTGGGATATTTACTTACTGGAAGGAGAAATCATATTGACAGCTATGTCATATACTCTTTTAAAATTACATCGTAGTAAGTAAATTTTTAAAAAATAATTTTGGAAAAACAGCTTAATGTTTCTGAGAAATGTTTATAATTATTCACTTGTTAGAAACAATGATGAAAATGGGAATGGAAGAGTTGGTGGATTTTCTTCAAGTTAGGCTTGAACATGATTTTGGTTATCATGATGATGCAGCAATTGATGCACTAAAGACATCTGTTGAGGAACTTCGCAAACATAAAATGCACATGCCTGATAAAGCTCCTTCCAATGAATTTCCTAAGAGGCCATTTGGTTTAGTTAATGAACCAGTTCTTGAGTCAATACAAGTTCCTGATAAAAAGACTGAAGTAAGAAAATATTTAATTATATTCATAATTGAAGTCATTTGTGTTTATATTTATTGTTAATTTTTAAAATAAATTATTAGTCATTTGCTGAATAAATTTCATTGAGTAGAATTCAGTAGGTTAAATTAGATTAAAAAATACATTTATCCTTATATTTAAAGTATAATAAAATAAAATATGAAAAGAATTGTAATGTTGCATTTTATGCAATATGGTAAATCAGTTTAAAAAAAACTCGATTGTCTTGCATGCTTACTAAAACATTTTTTTATCCTGAATTACAATATATGGTTAATCGTGATGAAATAATCAAAATAGTTTCATTTTATAATTTTCTTTTATTTAAATCAGGCAGTATGTACAAGTTTTAAATTTTTTCATATCTTTATTTTATAAATATGACATTATAAGAAATATATTATAAAATTTTATTCTTCTGTAAGCTCATCTTCTTGCTTAAATATTTAGGATTTTTACTAAACGTATCAACAGATTTAGTTAAAAACTCTCATATTAGACGAAAATTATTACTTCCTTATTATATTGACATTAAAAAACGTGGCAATCAGGTAAAACTACAGGATGATTATTTGCTTATAAATAATCAAAAAATTACTTATTGCTTTATTCAAAAACAACTGGTTTATGCCGATGATTTTTTAGAATTTTCTCCTTAACATATCCTGATCAATCAGTAACAATAAATAACATGAACCAATTAAATAACAAAAAAGAAAATCATGACAAAACTCAACTAAAAATAACTAACTGGAATAGTCAAGGATTAACTAAAGAAGACTACTGTCGATGACTTCATTTATCTTTTAAATAATACTGACATTTTGGGAATCACAGAAACCTGGATGACTTCAATATCTGATAATCTAATTAAATATAATGACAGTTATTATATTATATCTACTTTGGCTCAAAAACCACTAGGTCCAGGTCGTCCCTCCGGCGGTCTCTGTTTATTACTTAAGAAAAAATTAGGAGAAATTAAAATAACTTATAAAACTAATAACTATATAATAGTGATACTACAAATAAAGAATACTGATTTGATGTTGTTGAATAACAATTTAATAATGATTATACTAGTTTACATTCCTCCTGAGCATCCTCAACTTTTAAATGATATTTTCAAACAGTATGATAAATTGAAACATATTTCACCTTTCGCTATTATAATAGGGGATCTGAATGCCCGAATAGCACAACAAATGGATTTAGAATATAAAGGCCCGAACTCACTGATTTATAATAATCGTAAATCTAAAGATAAAAAATTCAATAATATGGGGATTCAACTACTTAATTATACTTCTCAATCACAGATATATATTTTAAATGGCAGAATTAATACTGATTATCCGGCAGAATGTACATGTCTAAATAATAAAGGATACTCGACAATAATAATATGCATAGGATACTCAATTTAATAATATGCACAGAACTGTTGGTAGATCAATGCTTAAATATACAGGTTTTGGATATCGACTTGTCTGATCACTTTCCGGTAATAGCTTCTTTTGGAATCCCTCAAAGTCAACCTATCAACTATGAACCAAAAACCTATTCAATAACACGATATGAATATCAACGATTTCAAGAGCAAATTGGTGATAAGGTTAAACATTTACAAAATGATCCCATTTGAACGGGAATGGATAAATATATTCAACTGGAAAATTTAATTAAGTCATTTATAAATATACGTAAGATAAAAAATCCTAAAACATACAGGTTTAAAACACCTTGGTTTGACATTGATTGCTACAAACAAAAATCACAGAAGAATAAAGCATTACAACAATTTCGGAAAACCAATTCGACAGCATCCTTTAACCAATATCGACAATCGAAAACTTCATACTTTAATCTGCTAAAGACCAAAAAGCTAAATTATTTTAAAAACTTACAACAACAATTAGTAGAAAATAAGAATAATGATATTTTCTGGACAACTATTCAACAATTACGGAAGAAAAATCCTGATCGATCTATATCTATAGACTTTTCAGTGTGGCTAAGCTATTTTAATAGATTTCCGGTGATAAACTCTCCTCCAATTATAGTATCATCAATCATGTCAAACGAACTTTTGGATTCTCTGATAACATATGATGAACTTGAAACTGCAATACGAAAACTAAAATCAAAAACATCTCCATGTCTGGATCTAATTACTACAAAATTTATTAAATTATTACCGCCGGCAAGCAAACAAATGATCCTAGAGTTATTTAATTTTTTTTATAACAATTCAATATACCTAACATCCTGGAACGTAGCCAAAATCCTCATGTTTTACAAAAAAGGTAACCGAAATGAACCTGAAAATTATCGACCAATTGCACTATTATCGACTATCAGGAAATGCTTTACCTCCATTTTAGCCTTGCGATTTCAAATTTGGATAACTAATCAGAAACTGAACTCACAATTCCAATTTGCTTTTATTAAGACCAGAGGAACAGAATCGGCAATTTTCTTTCTGTCCTCTATAATTCAAATTTATTTACAGAAAAAACGAAGAAAAATATTTACAGCTTTTATCGATATTTCTAAAGCATTTGATTCAGTATACGTTCCTACTTTAGTAAATAAATTAAAACAATACGGTGCTGGAATTAAATTCTCTGATTCTATTAAATATTTATTTTCATTGTACAAAATCAATATTAGCCACAATAATCAAACTTATCCGGAATTAAATTTAAATCGTGGAATTCTACAAGGAGAACCGTTATCGCCATATCTCTTCAATTTTTATATTAACGAAATCGACAACTTTTTTCTAATTGACTCTGAAGATATTAATATCCATGGCCGAACTTTTCATTATATTCTCTATGCTGACAACTTGGTACTAATGGCTCCCACACGTATATCACTGCAACGTAAGATTTCTAAAGTAAACAATTATCTAAATTCAATTTATCTATCGATTAATGCAGCTAAATCCAAAATAATCATTTTTAGAAATAATATCAAAATAGCTAAAATTGAGAAATCCTTTTACTTAAACGATTCACCACTGGATGTAGTCAATAACATAAAATATCTAGGGATCGTTTTTAACTGGAATGGCAGCTTTAAACTACATTTTGACTATTTAAACACCAAGGTCAACCAGCTTATTAATAATGTTATTTACTTAAGCTCTAACTTGAAAATTTCTGATTTAAGGCTGCATATGAAAATATTCCACACGATTATATTACCCGTAATCTTTTATGCAAGTCCGATATGGGCACTTGATTTATTTCACAATCTAGAAAAATTTCATATTATTTTCCTACGTAAACTACTTAAGTTGGAGCGTACTACCAGGATACGCCATTAGATCCGAAACAAATAGACTCCAATTATTTCCATTTTTCCTAAAACGGTTGATTAAATTTTTCTATCGCTTATTAAATACTAATGATGATAACATAAAATTTCTATATAACGTTATGAAAACTCAAATAAACGATCCATCTTATAATAAAAATACATGGGTTTCTAGTTTTAGTAAAATTCTTCAATCATTTGGAATTTCAATTTTATTATTTGACAACTCGGTTGAAAACTGGAAATCTGGTTACTCCCTTTTGATAGAATCAGCCATATCGTACTCTATTCACGCAGATCAAAATAACATTTTAAGTTCGATCTATCATCCTTGGTATCAGACTATCTTAAATATTCCTTCAAACCTGAATTTCATCGTTGAAAATTTTAATATAAACATAAAACGTTTACTACTTCAACTTCGTCTTAATAAATATTCTATTATAATCAACAACAATTATATTGACTTTACAAAGGACTGCTATTGGTGTAATTCTAATTTTTTCTCACTATTTCATATTCTCAACGATTGTCCAGCTTTACAGCAATATTATCGAAAATACCAAATTGACGAACTGTTTAATGGTACCCATGAATCAAATTTTAGATCTATTTTTAATCATTTATCAACTACATATATATATAAAATAAATAACTTTTTCAATCATATTACTAAAGATTTAAGAATTTGTTGTACTAGTGATACTACTGTTTAATTAATTTTGATTACCTTTTTCTAAAATTTATACATTAATATATCTATGTAAGATTGTATTGATCATCAATATAATTACATGTCAATTATTTATTTATTGTCTTATCTAACCCCCCTGTAACAAGGTTCCCTTAATACAATAAAGTTGTTATTTATTTTTAAAAAATATTTAGGATTTTTCATACACCAATGATAAGACTTTTAAATTGTAGTGTTAGTAATTATTTTATTAACAAAAATAAATTCCTACAATTTCATACTATTTCAGGAGAGACATCTATTCACTCTCTTTTTCAGCCTAATATGACAGACGAGGTATTGGTGAATATTTAAATAATGTACATTTTTTAGACAATTCAACAATACCAAGGAGCCAAATTCAAATTACTACAGTACTGTTGAAACAACTACAAATTTTTTTCATATGTAAGGTATAAGTGTTAAATAGCAATTTGAATTCAGCTCCTTGATATTGTTGAAATGTCTAAAAATGTAAGGATGTACAGTACATTATTTAAATATTCACCAGTACATTGTGTCTGTCATATTAGACTGAAGAGGAGAATGAATTGCTATCTATCAAAATATTATGAAATTATAGGAATTATTTTTGTTCATGAAATAATAATATTACAATTAAAACACCTTATCATTAATATATGACAAATCTTAAATACTTAAGTAGGTGAGTTTACAGAAGAATAGTTATATACAGTAAGGACAGAAAGCTTAAAGCAAATCAAAAAATGTAATATTTCTGCTGAAGTAAATGACAACTTGTTTAAACTTGTATGTAGTTTTATGTTAAATAACAGTAAATATCTACATAAAATATACATTGTGTAATAACTAAATAAAATAATTTTAGATTAATGATTATACTTAACACAATGACTACTAAATATTTTATAATATAATATATAAAATATTGTACTAATTATTTAAAAAATTACCAATTTATATTTTTAATTTACATGTATTTTTTTTATTATCCTAAAAACTACAGATTATTGATTAATCTGTATATTTGAGAAGTGGCTAGATTGCTAAAATGATATAAAGTGCTCCCAAAAATTATAATTTCACTACATTAATGATATATCCCAGATTATCCAAGTAACTGAAAAAGGCGACTTTTACAGAGTTGCAAAGAAAATTATTATAAAATGGACTTTTACATTTTTTTTTCTTTTATTGAGTGATTCTCTTGCAAAACTTGCATGTTAGATAACTTCATTTACACTTGCCAAGAAATTGTAACTTCAAAGAAAACAATGTTTCTATTTTCAACAAAAAAATTGAAAAAAACACAAAAATCAATAAGTAATTCAATCTCTGTTATGCTGAATTAACTGGAAATGGTTTGGCATACTTTCAATGAGGTAATCCATCATTTATTGCTCAAGTCTGTTTTCATGCTTCTCTTAGCTCTTGGACTGTACTGTCAATTTTCAACATAAATGCAACAATCTTGATCCCTCACACATTTTATATCAGGTAGAGATTTGGAGATTAAGTTGAATATTGCACAACTGAAATGTTTTGAACTTCTGCCAGTTTCTTGTATTGGCACTTGATGGATGCATCATTATCATGCATGAAGGTTAGTGAAATGTTATCATAATCTTCTAGAAAAGGAATTAACAACTCTTCCAAATTCCAGCCAGAGCTTCCCTTGTGCAGTGAAGATTTCCCAAACCATTAGAGTTCCACCTTCAAAGTTTCTTCTGGAAAAGTAATATGGTTCCTTTCGTATATCATGACTTGAATCAATCTGGCTCATCAAGATTTTACTTTTTAATTTTTCCAAATAATCAATTGTATAACTATTTAAGTATTACAAAAATACATATAGTACAATGAATCCCTAATTAAGACTCACTCTTATTCAGTCTCTTCTCATGTGCTGTCATCCAAATTCAAGTTGTTTTGTCAGCTGCAGTAATTGCTTTTTTGCTTCATTTTCTTCCAAATGATGTTTGAATTATCATTCAAGATGTTTCTTACAATCTCATAGTGGACTTCCAACTACAGTTTATGATGAATCTGCTCACAAAACTTAGAAGAGTTTGATGTTTTGCATACAATGTTGCATTTGTCTCTCCCAGAAGAAGCTTTAGTTTGTATTCAGTACTTTTCTTGTGCCATATTGTGCTGGAATTTTTAAGTAATTAATGATAACATATGGATATAGGCTTAATTTTTTGGTGAGTTTTTTGAGTAGGCAATTACTCTTTTCATCTTCATGTAATGCTTCAGTTTTATCTTTTTCATTGCTTTAGCTTAGTACCCACGGCAGTTTTTTCCTCAAATTAACAGAACTAATTAAAAATTCTAAACAACAGAAATAGCCCAAAATTTTATATACAAAGTAATGCAAATACTTTCCCTGAGGTTATAATTTCTTATCAAATGCAAGCAGCATTTTCTGTTGTTATGCACATTTAATAAAACAGATATAAGGGTATGCTTTCTAATCATTTTCTGCATAACTTTGTCATAGAAACTTTCTTTTAAGTTATTTAGATAATCTAGGATATATTAATGTAGTGAGGTTATACTTTTTTGGAGTACTTTATTAGTAATCTAGATTTGTCTTTGTGCTTTTTAATTTAAAAAGTAGGTTGGTGATTCATCAATGAAATGAGAGTATTTTAGGAAAGATAACAGCATTGAAAATGAAATTTTCATTTGATCAATATTTATATGATATTTATTTGCTATTAGTCAAAGAATTTTTATAAAATATATCAGTCCTAATATGTTTGATGTGTTCAAAAGGTAAGTTCTTCCAATTGGGAAATACTTCAAGACTGAATTTTGTATCTACAATTCCCAAGCAGTGGATTCTAAATATACATACTATACTTTCACATATTCACTATATGCATTGACACATTTGTGCATACAATTCCAGTTCCTATTTGCAGAATCACTTCTGGATAACATTTGCTGCTTTGTAGTCTGATGTAAACCTCTTCTCAGAGATTTTTTTTCATAGAGGCAGTGGCACACTCAGGATTTATTCTTAGAGGAGTTGAGTTGAACAGATATAAGAATGTTTAAAGTGAATTCAATAAAATACCCACCTTATGTGACTGCTAATTCATAAATAGTATAAAAATAGAAGATAAAACAGAATATAAATAAAAAAAAATGAATTTTAATTAGGAAAAGATTTTTGGGAAATTTTCTACTGTTTATTTTTTCTTTTTTTTCTTTGGAGTGGGTCCAGGGCCCCTTGGTTCCCCTGGGTGCACTACTGCATAGAGGTTCAAAGAGAGGATAGTTGCTAATAGCAAGATCTAGCCTGTATAGTTTAGGTACCAAAGTTTGAATATTCTGGGCTACTTGCTATACTGTCCAAATCTTTACTTAGCAACTGTTATCTGTTCAGATCTTTGTAGAAACACATCTCTAAGAAGATATTTTTATCAAACAACAAAGCAGATATTATCCAAAAGTGATTTTGCAAACAGGATCTAGCATTGTATATACAAAATATACAATGCTCTCCTATAACAATGTTGCAATGCATATGATGAATATGTGAAAGGATAATATGTAGAATGGATAATATAAAGGATAATATGTAGAATAGATAATATAAAGGATAATATGTAGAATAGATAATATAAAGGATAATATGTAGAATGATGTTAGGTGTATACCTAACATCATTCTACATCACTATCCAAATGGTTTTGAAGCAGTCTTGATTGAAACTTTTTGAACATCAAGTATTGAATGAAAAAGTATCTGCAAACTGATTAATACAATATAATTAATATATATATTTTTTATATTATAGATTGTATCAAATGGAAAACATTTTCCTGAATGGCAAGAAGAAAATGAAAGTGAAACAGATCAACAAATATCAATTAATAATTTAGTAAAAGGTATTGAAAATCAACTGCCAAGCAATGAAATTATAGTTCATTCCTCTTGTGATCAGGTGGAAACAGATGAATGTCAATTAACTACAAGTGAAGTTGAAATAATGGAATATCAAACAAACAGCATCAATCAACAAGAATCAAAATTATCTGATATTGGTGAAAATGATAATGGTAGCTCTGTAGTTGATCCGTTAAGTTCTCGCAATTCGTTAGCAGAGACTTCCCAAACATCTGTTGCTGATCTTTCAGCTCTCTCTGGATTTTCTAGTCCAAGTACAACATTATCTCGCAAATGGAAACCTCAAGAAGGATCACCTGTTAGTACAGCTAGTAGAGCTGCACAGTTACGGCGCACACATTCACTGTATGACAGTGTTGATAATAATAAGCAAGAGATAGAAACTAGATTACAACCCTCGCCATGTTCTGACCCAGCTTCACCAGAATCCATCAGGATATTTGTGCCATTTGAATCCCATGTTTCAAATCCTTCATCCCCCGTAAATCATTCCATTCATCATAGTCCATCTGCAACTTCAAATAATGATGTCACTCCCACCAATAATGGCCCATGCATTGCTGATAGTGTAATTGAAATGCTTGTAGAGAACAAAGAGAAAATACAGTCAGAAGAATTACAACCAACTTGATAGTCATTTTTGCACAATCTAAGGGCACAGCCATATTTGCAATTATCAAAAATTACAGTATTTATTTCACCACAAACAAAAATATGCAAATTACCTATTTTTAAATGTGATATATTTTGTGTATATTTTATTTTTTATTTTAAAGAGTGGCTTGTTTCACAATAATGCACATATGTGAAGTATTATTAAAATAGCTTTTATTATATTAATTAAGTATTCATAAAAATGCAATAATTATTATGATAATATATATATATATATGTTTAGATGTTCTGTGTATTGATAATGATCAAATTTTTAACATTTAGATTTTTAGTTTACAGTAAAATGTGCAAAATTAGGTAGTAATATGTGTATCAATATTTGTATATAATGCTCATTTTTAGGATGCTGTATTAGATAAAGTTGAATTTTAGTTATCAAAGGGCAGCAGTAATTTAATCTGTAAATTTTAAACTACAGATTAAATTCTTGATTTATTATTCATTAAATTTCTTTAGATTAATGTTTTGATCTCCAAAATTTGATTGTACAAACATTTTAACTTTTTCATATATTGGATTCGTATATTTTCATTTGTTCCAAGTAACTTTTAAAATATTAATTCATTTATTTAAAAAAGGTTTTTTAATTTAAAATTATTTTATATTTCAAATAAATTTAATCCAACTGAATCATTATTCAGAGTAAAATATTCAAAATTAGGCGTTAATTTTTGCTGTAAAATGCTTTGCGAACAAAATACTCTACCTCAGCAATTTTTGTTTAAAATAGTGGTTAAAATTTAGTCTAGTCTTTAATCTAGTTATTTTATTCGAGACTAGTCTCCATTTATTTTTTTAGAAAGCTTATACATGTGATATATTTATGCACAAATATGTAAAACATATTTAAATCTGATTTTTAATATTTAATGCTAGATTTCCATTTTAAAAAATTCATAACATTAAAAATTGTTTTGCTATTATCTCCATATACAGTTTGTCTATTTGCCAGCTGAAGAATTTCTTTTAAATGTTGTTTTTGTTTGAAAAGGGAATAATGAGTGGCATTTTTTTTATTTTATAAATAAATGATTAGGTTTTGGAATTTAATATTAATGTGTGAAATTATAAAATGATCAATTATGAACAAAATTTATTTTATGCTCAAGCTTACTATCTACCAGTTGTAAGATTACAGTAACTGTAAACAAATGTGTTAAGTGTTGCTATTTAATCATGCTTTCCTTAATTATATAAATGACAATCATATATTTAGCATCATATCCACATTTGATAGAACTAACTTTAAAGCAGTTTTTAAATGTGTTTTGTCTATTATTCTCACAAAGTAAGTTTATTTATTGGTAACAAAGACATGTTACTAAAGCAGCTATGTACTGTACTTTAATAAAAGTTTAATACCTGAATCTCCTAAAAAATATATCAAAATTTTAACATTTTGTTAATATATGCATAATATACATTTGTATATATGTATTGTTGATCACAGAAGGCAAATTGATATGATTTAAATTTTTACTTTACATTAAGAATATTTAACAACGATGGTTGTATCAAAATTCTAAAACTTATTTTGAATTATATCAATTTGTCATCTTTGTTGAGGAATACATCATGTTGAACAATAGACAAAGGATATAAGATTTTTTGATTATTTAACAAATATTATTTTTAATTTACATTTATTAATTTTTTAATAATAATTATTTTGCATATGTTATTAGCCATACAATTAATTTAAATGAAATATTTTAACTAAATATGATAAAATATTGGCTACTAATTTATAATTAGCATTTTATGATATAGAAATTAGTATTAACAGTAAGATCTAATATTCCATTATAAAAATTTATTATTAGAGACTATGACATTAATTTTTTTCATCTCAAATAGATGAAAATTACTGTGGATATGATTATTATAAGGAGTTAAATTATACAATTTAAATTGTATTTTTATTTGAATGTTATGCAATTGCATACTTATACACTTGGAGAGATATTTTAAATTGTGTTTGTTTACTTCTACTGCAAACTTACTTTGGACAGAGTATATTATATAAATATGTACCTTGTTCAGATTAAGAAATAATAATATACATGAAATAGTTAATATACATATTTTTAAATTATTTTAAAGATTTGTGTTTTTGGTGCCTGTAGACCTGTTTGCATTTGAGTGATTTATTTTTCCCCCCATTTATTTAGAACCCAAAGTTTTTTGACTAAGGATGGCACAGTTATGTAAATAAATAAATAAATATACATATTTTTAATCTGAATAATAATACTGAGGTTTTGATAGTTTCAGTTTTTTCTATAAGTTAATACATTTTTGAATCTATTTTATTAAATATAATTCTTATGTTTTTGTGAAGTGTAGTTAATTTTTTATAGCTATATTTATAGAATAACTTTTAATTAAGTGAATTTTTACTATTTAATATTTTTACACTTTTTTAATTTTATTTTTTGCATGTAATATTTTTTAATTTTACAAAGTTTGTTTGCACTTATTAAGTTATTTAATAAATTTAACATTTCTAATTAAGATCCTGTTTCAGGCAGAACTTTTTTAATACATGAAAATCAGTTTAAAAGCATTTAAAGATTACTTTATTTACATTGTTTACAGCTTCTAGTTCAACTTGTATAATAAATTTATTCATTTGTGAAACTTGTGTGTTTTTTATACTGTCATATTCTATTATATTAGCTTCTCTCTTTTATGATACAGGAAGACATAATACTTTTTCATTGTTGCTATTTTAATGTTTATTTCAGATTTATAATTTCAGGTTATATATTTATAAATTATTACTCCTTTTTTTTTATCGCTCAAGATCTTGCCTTTCATAAACATTTATTGATGTATGTAATCTTGAATTGTTTTGATAAGTAGGAATTTTTTAAAAGGGAAATAAACAGATTAGAACAATATTGCAAATCACAAAGAAAATGAATAATTTGAGCAATAATGTTTAATCTACAAACATAATACATTGATAAGAAATTACATTGTTATATATGTTAAAGCAAAATTTAAAGTTAATCATATAAACAGAGCTATTATAGAGAACAATAGTAAATATGTAACAGGAATAAAATAATACACTTTATTGTTAACAAAATAATTTAATGTCATAAACAACTAGAATATACATACACACACCAAAAAAAATTTTAGTTTTGATTAAGTGAATCTTTATTACACTATGTTTTGAATGTAAAATAGAATATTTTATATATGGTCAAAGTATGCTACTTTTACCATACTTCTATTTGTGTAAAATACAATTTTTGCTTTTATAATTTTATTATTATTTAAACTTTAAAGATAATTCAACGATGACCTTAATTAACTATAATCAAAAATTTTTGTGTATATTACATGTTTATTAAATTAAATTTTTATGATAGTGATTGAATTTTTATTCTTGTTATAATATTAAATATTTCATAAGCATAAATACTAGATATTTATAAGAGAAATATATTAACTTCTAATATAAAATTGATATTAAATGGAAATATGTATTAGCTTTAATTTATGTTGGTATAGTTTGAACTGAAGCAAGGGCAAAGGTATAGTTCATAAAGTAAACAATTTTGTTCTCTTAATGTTAAACTTAAATTTATTTCTTGCAGTGACTGATAAAAACTTGCAATAAAAATTTACAGTTCTAGTATTGAGTTCCAGGTCATATCAAGTAAATAATTTTAGGAATTAAGTTAATACAAAAAAACCCAGTGCAATAATTTTTTCCCATAACTGCCCAGCAATATATTACCTCATATTAGTTGAATAAACCTTTCTTCTAAAATTGATTTTGTATAAAATGATATATTGTAAATATTAATTATTGTAAATAACTATTAATATAGGCTCTGCTTGTTAAATGATAAATAAATTAAAACTGTTGGAGTATTAAAGTTAAAGATATAATTGCCAATTTGCTTTAGAATATTGATAGTATTTTCATAAAATATTCTGAAATTTAGAAGAAAAACTTCTATGTGTAGTCTAGTTAATGTTTGTTTTTAACATCTATTAAAAAAATCTATGTGCTTTTATGAAAATAAAAGAAATATTGATTTATGCTAGTTTTAACTCTAATATTAACGAAATATGTAAAATATATTTGTAGATATAAATATTAAATGTTGCTCTTTGTTGAGTTTTTGCATATAAAAATGATGCAACACAATGATTACATACAATGGTTAAACTTGTTAGAATGAATTTCCTTGTGTAAAATAAACATCTTTCCTTCTCTTTGTCTGTTTGTCTGTCTTATTTCTTAATTTTAAAATAATTATAAAAATTGTTGCTTTCAAAATCCATCAAATTCTTTAAATTGATTTTTGTTACTTATACATCAAGATATTATTTTACAGCAAATTATATAATAGGATGTGATAATTGAGAAAGGAAATAAAGTAAAGAACACACTTGTACATCTACAATCTACTTGGTATATTGGATATATACTTAGTGATTTACATCTTTCAGTTCTAAAGTACAATACTAACATATAACCTTACAAATGATGGTATGCTTTAGTCATCTTAATCCTAGGTCACTTTAAGAATTTGTTTCAGTTTGAAAACCAGTTTGAATAAACCATATGATGTGTATAACAGTGTGCTTTACATGTTTTATGCTTTATAATAAATAAATAAATATAAATATATAGAGGATTAAAATTCTCACTAAAATGTTTACTCATGATAGCTTTCAGCAGTTTTTAAGCAAATATTTTCTTATATAGTACATTGAAATTTTTGTTCCAAATTTAATTTTTATCTTGTATTATTTGTAAAAAATTTATTAATTTTTATGTTTATTTTGTACATATAAAATTCTATATTGATGATTACTATGTTTGTGAAATGCATCCCCTAAAGTTTTATACATTTCTGTGCAGTAATTGGTCTTAACTTGTTCAAATCTTTGTCATATACATGCTCAGGAATGCAATTTGTGCACCCATCACAAACATATTTCATATTAAATTCAAATGAATAATGCTAGAATATTTTGTAGTTTTAAAAAATTATTGAAAATTTCAATTACAAAAATGAACTTATTCAAATGTATTACAAATGTAAATAAAAGTTTTTACTTAGTGTATGCTTTTAAAGAAAAAACATTGTTTCAGTTTATAGGCCTATTAAAAGGTTAAAATGAATACAGAACAATATAAATATGATAATTTTTTATATAAGAATTTCTATTTAAATGGTTTCTTTATTTATTAATTAAATTTCCTTTATAATGCTTATTTTAGAATTAATGAATTATATAGCTGTTTGTATGTATCTATGTATATTCACACACATCTTTTATAAAATATTTTCAGACTGTTGAAATAGAAATATTTTAATAGAATCTTTAATGACAGATGATTGTATGCAAAAATTAATTTATTTTTTTATGGAAATTATTAAACTATTTATATAGTTATAATATATAACTTTAAAATTACTTAAAACATTTAATTATTTATTTTAAAAAATAACTTTTTTTATGTTTAAAACAAATAGGATTGTCATTATATAGCTATATTAGAAATTTCTGTACTTGAGATTAGAATTGCTTTTCCTAACAAACAAATTTGTTCTAAATGAATAAAAATGAATTGTTTGATGATAATTTGTACCCAGACCATTTTGATACAATGTTTAATATCAGAAATAGCAGAGCCAAAAATTAGTAAATAAATATTACTAATAAATAATAATTGTTAAATTAAAAGAGATGATGATAAACTGAATAAATCAGAACAATAAAATTAAATCCATAATTTTAATGCCCGCTAGAATGACTTTTTTGTATTTGAATGATTATAATAAAATACTACAATCATTATTTATTACTGCAAATGTTATTCTGTGAAAAATAAATCCTACATGTTGCTTTCCAGATGAATTCTGACCTGCTCCAGGCTTGCCATTGCTGTTCTAGAATGTTAAATTAGAATGAATGAATTAATTTTGGAATAGAAAACGTGCTATTGATGCAAGTTTCATCTACATATCTCCATTTGATGGTTATTGATTGCATCATAGCTACAAAGTTTTTATTTAAGCTATCTTAAGTATTAATATTAGTTTCATATAAAATTATTTTTCTGCTTGTCCAACTATAAGAAAGACTAATGCTTAATAATAGTTAATTCTCTTATATTAAATAGTGGATTTTCTTAATTTATTGAATAGAATATATGTTAATATTTCTTGATTTATATAATATATACTATAATGTGCAATAGTATATAATAATTTTCATATTATTTCTATAGATTAAAATTTTTTCATAAGTATATCGAATAGATTAAAATCAACATCATTGAAGAAAACGTAAGGAATATTTTTTAATATTCCTTATGTTTTCTTCAAAATGTTTCTTTGATTTTAATCCTTTGATATTTTTAAGATGAAGCTGCAAATCTTAAAAATGATTTTGTAATCTCAATATTAAATAATAAATGTATTATGGGTTATACTATAAGTCTCGACCAAATTAATTGTTATTATTAGGATACCTTCTAGATGAAGCCATAGATCATAAAATGACATGCAGAAGCAAAAAAATTATCTACTTAAAGTCACATTTAATTGCTTACGGCCCTATTTTTTAATGGATCATCACAGTCAAAATTAAACCGCCCTAAATATGCCACTTCAAAAAGTAGAATGTGGCACAGCTCTGTTTATAAACATCCGCATGCACGACGAAAGCTTAGAAAATCGATGCAATATTGTTGAACGATTCTACTATCGTGCAAAAAACTCGATACTCGTAAATTAAAACAGCAAACCGAATCTAAACGAAAGTTAAATAGACTAATTCTAGTTTTTATTCGAATTATCAACTGGTACGAACATGGCAAAAACCTGTCAAAACTCTCCGCACGAAGAACAGGAAGTTATGAAAAGGTGTTAATCGACCTTTTACAAGGTTTTTAATCATCATTAAAAACCTTAAAACAATTTTCTCTCTCTTTAACTTTGTTTAAAACTGGGATCGAAGGTCGTTTCCGGTAAATCGAATAACCTAATAACCTCGACATTACGGAAGTCCTAAATTAACATCTTCGTTCGACCTAATTTTTGTAAACAAATTAGATCAAAACAGTCGAAAAAACTAACCTTTAGGAAAAAATTTCTTTTATGATCTCATTTTAATTAAATACGTGGCATTAACATACTGACATATGCAAGATGCAATCTACTTTTAAATGCATTTATTTGTTTGGGGATTTAAATTTATTTTTCGAGACGGGCGCTTCTTTTTTGTTCCTGTTTTTAACACTTCCAGGTTACATTCTGCCTTTAAGGCTTTGAGAGAATGTTGACCGAGTACCCCTGCTTGCTCGGCCTTTATATATAGTCTGACATCACCGAAAACATTTCAAAATTCCGAGTTTGATGTCGGGATAACATTCGGATCACCCGTTCCTCTACTTAAACAGGTAATGCATTTTAATATAACCTCCCTTACATCATGTTTTTATTGATATTCACTTGTTTACAGAAAGGATGAAGTCTTTCGTGTGTTTGTTGTTGTCGTTTGTGGTTACCTGTCACGCACAAAATCCTTTAAGTAAGTACCGTGTATTGTTGTTACATAAAACTTATATAATACGTTGTTTAATATAACTTTAGTATTAATTTATAATAAAGATATTCATATTTCCTTTATACTTTTTGCCGGATTTGCCGTCAGTTTTTATACTTTTTCACTTTAAACTCATACATTTAACAAACATAATGCGATGTAAGATTATATGCTTTTGTATGGTGTAGAATAATAAGTTATTGAATATGAAGGCTTATGATAATTTAATAATCTTGAATTTAAAACACAATATTAATTTAGTTTGAAATTGGTCATATTCTGAATCCATTTTGTTCTATTTATCGTGTTGAGCATGATTTTTAACCATGCTGTCACTTGAAATTATATTCAATGGAGTTTAAGAGCTTAACTGTTTTTATAGCAGTTTACTGGGTGGAAAGTGATTAAGCTCACTTCCCACCTTTGGTCTTATCTTTTCCACATTGCTGTACCAGACCATCGCTAAATTTACTATTATCTAGTTTAATTTATGATTATTAATTATTATAAAAACGCTTATTGTGAGTTAAGTTTTAATTGTCATTTGTATAGTCCACTTTGTATATTTGTTTATTCCAAATTAAATGCATTTAGTTTTCATTGATCTGATATTTTATTCGTAAATTTTTCGACCTTTTGTAGATATCCTATCGCTGGTCCGTCTACAGAATTCAGCGTGTCAAGGTGAAAGAGGAGATCAGGGTGTATGTATCACATCTTCGGAATGTGCTCGAAGAGAAGGATTAAATATGGGAACCTGTGCAAGTGGTTTGGGAGTCTGTTGTTTCTGTGAGTGCAACTTAATTACATTGTTTACATACAATCATTTATTCTTTTACATCATCTTTGTTTCTCTTCAGTGCGTTTTACGTGTGGTGGAGTGACTACGCAAAACAATACTCTCTTCGTTAATCCTAATTATCCAAATAGCGAAAATGGTACAGATACTTGTCAAGTAACTGTAGAAAAACAAGACAACGTGTGCCAACTTCGACTCGACTTTCTCGAGTTTACACTTGCTCAACCGGACTATCTGGGCATGTGCGCATGGGATTCGTTTATGGTAAGAACCACAGTTGGGGAACATTTGCCTATTTTATGTGGCGAAAATGGCGGCCAACATTGTAAGTATTTATTATTTTTTGATCATTACTATTCATATTGCTGTACTATTTACTGTTAATTAAAACATTTTTGTGTAAGTTAATATAAAATTTTTTTTACAGTGTACATTGATATGGGAAGAGGATCCGGCAATCCTGTAGTGTTGAGTGTTGTCAGCAACGGTGACAAGGTAGCCAGAAAATGGAAAGTCAAAATCAGCATGATCCAGTGCAACAGTCTGGATATGGGTAAGTTTTATTCAAAATCTTACGATATGATGCATTCTATGCGATAACGTTTGCGATGGAGACAGCATCATCTCTAAATCTAATAAGAGATGCCATTGTAATATTTCAATTTTTGCAGTATTAGTTTCAATTACTATTGTCTATTGTAAAGGATTTGTGCATCGGTTCTCTCAATTGGTCAGTTGCTTACTTTTAAATTCAATTGCATTATTGCAGCTCCTCCGGGATGCGTTCAATATTTTCGAAGCCCTAGTGAGACTGTACGCAGTTTCAATTTTGGACCTAAATTAAAAGGCAGAGTTCGCTACTTAAGTAATTTGAGATATACAGCGTGTGTTCGAGTGGAAGAAAATTTTTGTTCTATTAAATGGGAATTAGAAAATCCTAATTCGTTCGCTTTCGGAGTTCCTTCTGAAGATGGTAATAGTGGCGAAGTATGCAATGACGATGATTTCATAGGAATCGACCAAGGATCTCTAGATGGCTTTGGACCAGGAAACGATCGTTTCTGCGGAGAACGTTTGCTGAATAAGAACGTTGTCATTTGTAAGAAACTTTAACACTGATATTTCTAGTTGAAATGCTTCTATAATGACATATCGTACAATATTCTGTTTTTAGCACGAAGCAAACCCTTCATGTTAAAAGTCAAAAGCAATACTGATGCCGTCATCAACTCGAATTATTCACAAAATGGCTTCTCTCTAAAATATACAGAATTACCGTGCATGATATAGGTAGTAGAAACTAATTTTGTATCTAATTTAATAATCATTTTTTAAATCGTAAATATTTTTAATTACTTCTTTCAGGATCATTCTACATCAATTCTTATTTATTTCAAGTTTTCGCACATTTATTTATTGTTTAAGAAGTTTGCAACGTGTACAGTTTACGATGGATATTTTTATAAAAATAAAAATTTAATTACCGGCGAGTAACAGTTTCACTTGTGTTTGGAGTCAATGGCCTTCGAGACCTTGACCGTGCTCCACTTCCGCATTACTCGAGACTCCGGTTCTAACCCCGGGATATTTTAGTCGTCTGTCAGTTACGAGAATTTGCGGAATTTTGTGACGTCATTGCTTTGAGTTTAACTGGTACGTCAATGTCACAAAGTTGCAGGATACTGTACAGTACATGATAACTTATTGCGACCGATTGTGTCATATAATTTGCAAAATATCTTCTGTGGAAAATTTCGCGAAAAGAATTGCTCTCTTGGTTTAGTAAAGTTAATTCTACCCGAAACTAAAATCTGACTCTTAAAACAATATAAACAGTTTAATGTGCTATTTGTTACTGAATATCCTAATTCTTTTGAGATATAAAACTTGGATTCCAGTAAAAAACACATTAAATACAATTATTTATAATTTGTTGAGACACTATAAATTCTATTTATTTTTATTGATTTTTTAATTAAAAATTCAATTGTTTAAATTCAATTTGTTTCAAGAATGTTAATGACAATAAATCCGGTCAAATATTATTATCGATATAGTGAGATTGTTCATTTTCTAGAAATTAAATCCGATCGTTTAAAATCGTGTCGTGAAAATTTTTATATTTGGATCTATATATTAAAAATTATACATTCTTATACCATATATTGAATCTAAATGAAAGTAATAAGATGCGATTGAACATTATCTGAATAGAATTTTTTGTGAACACAACTTTATCATCAGAATTTTATTTTATTATAAGATTTTACTCTCGATATTTCAGATATATTTTCATTTTACGAGGGCGAGTCAAAACAAATTGAGACTGATTTTTCTTTTACATTGTAATCCCTCTGGAGTTCACTGCTGGATGATTGAAGTGATTAAGGCGCCAGCTTATTGCTCTGGGGGTCCGGAATCAAATCCGGGCAAGAAATTCCGGAATTTCTCATGCTATGTCCGTTCTGGAATATGTCGAGTTTCATCCCTCACCATCCGGTCATCCCATTGTGTAAACATAGGCGAATTCGTGATTGATGTAATTAAAAAGATCCACTAGTATCCATGGGGTGAAAAAAAAATGAAAAAACGGGTTGTAGCGACTTTTTTCCATAATATTCCCCATAGAATTCAATATCCCTCTGTCTTTTCCGCCAGTTCTTGAAGACGTGCAGCACTTTTGAAATGTTTTTCAGGATCGCCTGGATGCTTTGGCTACTGGATGAGAAATAGGTTCCACGTAACTTCGACTTCAGTACTAGAGATACAGGAATGCAAAATCACGGGATATCAAATCTGGGCTCTGCAGTGAATGAGGAATGTATAAGGTGTTTCCTTAACTAAAAAGTCAGTCAACATCCTAGCAACATTCTGGTGCGCATTTCCATGGTGGTGGCAACTATTAGCGTGGAGATGGAGCATTTCTGCAGACGCAACATTGTGGACAGACATAATATTGTGCAAAATTGACAGGTAGTACTGTCTGACCTGTTCTATGCAACGACCACACTCGTTTGGCAATCAGAGACAGTTAACTATTACTTTTCCAGCTGATGGAGTCTTCTTTACAGTAGCTGATGATTGATGGTGATTTCCACATTACGTTGACTCGACCACAGGATCGAAGTGAAGTAGTCAGATTTCATCACCAAAGACAGCTAATTGCAGAAATTAAAATCAATTTAGTGATTTCCAAACTTTTTAAAGACCAGACCCCTTTTGTAAAAATTGCGCTTCCCTTACACTTCTGTAAAAGCATAGGCCCTACTGAACTATAACTTTCTTAAGGCGACTTTTATTCTAATAAAACTAAAGGATTTGTTTAATAGTGTTTGTTAGTACACAATTACATTTCAACCAAAATCAAAGTAAAATAGCATAAACTGACTCTTTTCATTAAATAAAATTAAATGATGTAATAACCAGAGATGGGGAGCCGACGGAAAAATACACATTACTCTGGAGTCGGTATTTTTTTAAATCGACTAAGACTTCCGACTCCAATAAAAAGATTCGCCTCCCGACTCAAAAAAAAAGATTCGACTCCCGACTCCAATAAAAAGATTCGACTCCCGACTTCGATTGTCCATCCCTGGTAATGACTACAATAGTTTTACCTTATGTATTCAAAATAAAAAATAAATAATTGCTTGCCGTTTGCATAGACAGACACAATTTTTATACCATTTCATAATCATTAATTGGTTATGTTGTAAACTTCCAGGTGAGTCCCTTTTTTTCTCTTTCCTGTTAAATTTTCTGGTGAATCTGAAACATTGCTAAGGCGTAAAAACGTGATATATAAAATGATTGTTTGGTGATTATTAGTGATGTAACGAATATTCGGTTACTACCCGGTATTCGGCTTGTTCGGCCTATTTTTCACTATTCGGCCGAATACCGAATACCTAAAAACAGGAGTAAGAAATAACAAATACACAGTAAATTAATCATTTTTGTAACTTTTATTAATGCTGAACATTAAACTATAATTATTAAAGTTAATAAGAAATAGCATCTAACTCTAGTATTAAATTATTTCATAATTAAATGATATTATAACCTTTATCTAGCCCGATATCTTATGGCATTGATGGCGTGTAGGTTAGAATGTATCGGGCGTTAATGTTATTATTTAGTTAATTATGTTATATTCGTATTCGCGTATATTTTAATATTTATACGATATATTTGAACTGTTCCACAACTGGGGAGAAACTACACCATATTATGTCACCACAAAAGTATATCCTTAGGGTACTATTCAGTCTACAAATACGTAGTAAAAACAAAATTTTAGTGTTTAATTAAAGAGTTTAAATGATCGATTGCAAATAAAATAACTTATAAGTTATAACTTACATCTAAATACCAACAACTGCCGAATCATAGCGGGCTATTTACGGCTATTACATAAATTATAAACCAATTTGGCACTAGAGGTAGACGTTAGGCTCTATCTCATATTAACTTTAATAACTATAATTTAATTAATTAATTTAAATAATTTAGACCTAATGGAAGAAAAAATCGTAGTGACAGCGGGCCAATAGAGAGCACGGTGCGCGATCTTTGCCATAATGCGGTTTGCGCGCCAATTTTCGTACGTCCATTAATCAAGCCGAATAGTTTGGCCGAATATTCGGCCATTTGGCAACGCTCCTAGCCGAATATTCGGTATTCGGCCACGCTCCTAGCCGAATATTCGGTATTCGGCTGAGGCTGAATATACTATTCGTTACATCACTAGTGATTATAGACCTTACAATATGTAGATAAAGATAGTTAATGAAAAACTTACGAGGAGAAAGTGTAAAATGAAAATACTGTTCAGATTTCACTTTACAGGAATTTTTCCCAATTTTAGGTTTTTGTCAAGGATCTATATTAAGTTCTCTTTTCTTTATAGCATATATTAATAGAACTCCAACAATTCCTGATTACTAATCAAAAATTGTCGGAGTTCTATTAATATATGCTATATCAAAATAATAAATGCTGCAATTGTCATAAAGTTACAGAATGATTTACAACAACTCTAGTCAATACAGCACTAATAAATAATCTTATAGATAACTGATCAACAACAAAAGTATACAGACATACATACATACATACATGAAAGACATCGACCGTACATGAGATATTTAGCCGGCGAAAAAGAGGGTAAGGGAAGGGGGAAGAAGGTTTGATGTTAGTGTGCAGTTTTCAGGCTGCAAGGCCGTAGTCCCCCGAAGGGTCTAAAAGAAAACCTGAGTGTAGCGAACACCAATAATTGAGTGCCGCCACGAACAGCAAAGTGTAGAAGTTAGTGCCAAGTGGCTGTTAGTAGAAAGACTTATATATACTTAATACTAATAAAATTGAACGCAAACGCGAATCTTAATACTATTAACAGCTAGACAGACTGTGAAAACAAACGAACACGTCAAACTAGACAAAACGAACCGGACCGACAAAGACAAACGAGCAAGACCACAATTTTTTATTTATTTTATTATTATTATTATATATATATATATTTATTTTAAACATTAACTTACTCACTAACTAAACTAACCTAACATAACCTAGGACCAGTGGTGATATTCGAAATATTTAACAAAGGGTTCGCTAGCAGAAAATTTTTCCCTAACAATCACCGACAAACAAAATGGAAGTTTTGGCTAGAAATAAATACAATACCCTTTCTTGCGATATATCCTATAATCAGTGGCGTATACACAGAGAAATTTTTCACCCCGAATGGCACTGCTGATAATAGACAGATGTCATCATCTCTCGAAATACAATATCCCTTTTATTTCGCTGTCCACAGCCATCTTGTATTATCTCGCGCGCGTGAGATTGTAGGATCTCTCTTACGACTGGATCTAGTTTCAAGAACTCTCTTGAATCGATCGCGATTAAACCTCGTTTCGGTCGAGAGAGATCGCACCAAGGCATAGTCCCCGACCTTGCTCACAATCTAGATTGAAATGCTCGGTGCGAACGGGGTATAAGGGTCTAGTTTAGTAGTTTAGTAGTGTTACAGAGTATAATACGTATATTTTAATATATTTTTTAAAAGAAACAAAACCACTGAGAAATGTTACGTGTGTTTAACAAGGTTCGGGAAACTGAAATTTTACCAACGGGTTCGGCCGAACCTATGCGAACCCGCTGAATATCACCACTGCCTAGGACGAACCAAACCAGACGACTAAAGCTAACAACCCTAATCTAATTTAACCTAACCTATTATAACCTGCCCGGAAACCAAGCTAAGAGTACTGTACTTAATCTAACTTGCCTGCTTCTTGCCTGTGTTGGTGAGCTTTTTGCTGAGGTCTACTTTTGTGTTTCTTGGTATACAGACAATATAATACTTACAAATAAGGGTAGCATAGCAGAAGGGTTGCTGAGAATTCTTCAAAGAATAAGTTTGATTGGAAAAAATTACGGGATGAATTTAAATGTAAACAAAACTAAGATAATGAAGACAAATGAGAAGGATTCTGAGAGTATCTAAATGGACAAAACTAAGGAATAATAAATTCGAATACCTCGGAAACTGGATAGCATGATGGAAAGTCTGTGTATGAAGTAAAATAGAAATTCAAAAATCAAGAATTGGCATTTAAAACAATTATTTGAAGTGTTTGTGATATAATAGAGAATAAGCCCTTTGTTGTATAATTTGTTTATAAATGATCTTCCATAGATATTTCATCGTCCTGCTCTTTGGGTTTTTACCTAAAAGTCAGCTGAGTTGCATTGTCTTTTATGCATTCGATGTATTATTACTAGCAGACTCGAAGTCATCTTTACAGAAGAAATTGATTTTATTTGATTTATGTTGCAAAATGATCTTTCTGTTAATTTTCAGAAAGCAAAAGAATTGGTATTTCGTAATGGAGGAAGACTTCATAAAACTGATAAAATTTTTTATTAACAATGTAGAAATTAATTTTGTTCCTCATTTTAAATATTTAGGATTGAATTTTTCCTGCTCTGGAGTTTTTAATTATCGTTTGGATAAAATAGAGAAAGATATGCTACAGAAGACAAGTTGTCGTCTGGCACTAGAAACAAAAATGAGGATTAACATTCATTCGTCTTTATTTCAGGTTATTGAGCATCAAAAAGTTTAAACATTTTAATATGCTATGTTAAAGTCTAAATTGACATATTTGACTCTAGTTTGAGATTTGGATCTTACTGAGTAAATTGAGAAGGTGCGATTAAGATATTTCAAAAGATTATTTAACTTCGAGGAGACCGACTCTATTTCGTCAGGCTGGAAAACGTGTAAAAAGTTATAAGTGAAGGTTTCTTCTTCCAATTGTCAAACTAGTAATATTTATCACGTCTTTCTTAATTATACACAACTAGCAGAGACCGAGATTAGAACAGTTCTCTTTATTTCGCCTGTTTAAGAATGCATTTTGGATTGGTAATTTTCTAATCCCTATTCGGGCTCACGGCTTCAGTGTCTCCAACATAACGAACAAAAGGTTAGTTCGCCTTAATATACTTGTGTTATCCACAATGATGGATATAGTGCACATCTTAATGGTGTAGTTTCTACATATCAGTCTCTTGCACTTCTTTGTTTATTTTTTATGAGGAAATGCAACGCTTCTTCCATTTCACACAATTATTAACTCCTTATTACCTCTTAGAAGGATTTTAACTTCAATATTGTGGTTCATAACACGACAAAATGTAGTTTGTCATTGGTTTCAACTTGTGAAAATATTTACAAAGTTTTCACAGACAAACTACAACTACAGTAGACCCCTATAACACGGGTTCGTATAACACGGCGAAAAAATTGCGATCGTATTCGTATAACACGGTAAAACGTCATCGCCGACTCGTGTCGCGACAGGATTGGTCGAATCTGGACCAATAGCGGATATTGTACAAACCGTTGAGTTAAAACGAGCACTGGACCTACTAAAAAGCGTTTATTATTTAACGGCCATAAAAATTATATTTTTATTAATGATGTCTCCAAAGTTAAGTTATTTTTCTGCGAAAAATTCGCTGATCAGGAGAAACGCGCTCGCCGTTCGATGAGCCGCTCCGCGACGAAAACAAGCTTAAGCAATGGCGTTGTCGAACGGTGCACATTCGATAAGTAATCGTACAATTTTTTGTTTATAGCATAGTTCATATGGATTATTCCCCAAAAATTATACGTGATTTGAAAATGTTGAGTCAAATTAGTCTAGAATCGATTAATTTTATGGAAGGAAACGTTTCAAACAGCCGTAACCCCTAAACTGCACACGTGTCGGTCGGACTGTGATTGGCTCATGTATTTAAGTGACTCGTACAACACGATTCATATAACATGGAACGTATCTACCGTATTATAGGAGGGTCTACTGTACGAGCAATTGTTTATGTATTGTGACGCCGTCACAAAGCCAGGGATGCAAATTTTAATCATATTTTTAAATCATTTAATTAAAAACATGTGCTTTTCACCTCAAATTAGTAGTGGCTTGCCCCTGTACATCATACTTTTTCTTTAACAATAGAGTCGTGTCGGTAATCTATTAACTGCTTTCGGGGAAGTGGAGTTTTGAATTGAAAAAACATAACTTCCGGTTTGCATCGGAAGTTCTTATATAGTTAATTGGACCTCCCGTTCCCAAGGTTTCCATATCTGGTCTCGGATTTCATCTAACTCAGTTCTCGAGATTAAGACAGACAGTGGGAATTTAGAGGTCTACAATTTTTTCCAATTGCAGTCCCCTGAGGTCACGGGTCGACGCAAACTAACGGCTTGCAATGCCGATGGGAAACATCCAGCTTTGACTCTGACTCTGGTAGACATGACAAAATTTGAAAATAAATGTAGATTCCTTCGAAAGAAAAATTGTTGCGTTAATAAGTAATAAAGGCAAAAAAAAAAAAAAAAAAAAAATTCTTAGCAGTCAAAAAATAAAATATCATGGCGAGCGAAAGTTTCAAAGTTGAATCAACACTTGGTCCGCAAGTCGAGTGGAAGTGTCAAATAGATTAACCGATCAAATTAAGAATTTAGGGGACAGATCCTTTAAAATGCCAGAAATTCAAGGAGAATGGTGGTCCCCGTTGTCTCGGACTTCATTTTCGTTCATTTCGTTCATTACAAAGGTTTTTCGGTATTTTTAATATTAACTTTATCCAATTTGACATTGCATTAATATGCGAAACCCGCAACTCCGACGGCGACCGATGAATCTTTCGGTAAAGCGAAATAAATCGAAATCATAGGAATTTGATTGATTTCATTCGATGGCCGAAAATGGACGAAAAAGATATTTATCAACGTATTCAAACGAATTTTCGGAGATGGCCAAGCCTTAAGACATAGAATTTAAAAAGATCGTCTTTTATCTCTCCACGGTGGACATTCTGCACCATGTAAATGCAGAAGATAATTTATTTATCAAATTCCAAACACCAGAAAATGGTTGAAGCAAAATTTAAAAAAAAAAATTATAAATTAATTTAAAAAAAAAATAAAATTGATTTTTTTTATTCGAATTTTTACGTAATTCAAACATTGTTGACGCGTCTTTTAAAGTGGCAGCCTACCGCTGTAGGGCCCGGGATCGAATCCGGACGGGTCGAAAATTCCAGGAATTTTTCGGGGGGTGGTCCGCTCGGCTATGTCAGGTCCCGTCCCTCGCCATCCGGCCGCCCCATTGTGGGCCTGGTCCGAACCCATAATGGGCTTGCTAATGGAGGTCCTCTTAGTGGAAAGAGTTAAAAAAAAAAGTTCCACGTAAAATTATGCATACGGTAATTTTACCGGTCTGCGATGAGAAAAAGGTTGCAAAACACTGCGCTAGAGGATGACTAAAAATATTTTTATCGAATACGCACTTATCAAAGGCAAAATATAGCAATCTACAGCTATTATCCGATGACGGATAGCAGCTGTGGATGCTATATTTTGCCTTTGGTAAGTGCGTATTCGATAAAGATATTTTGATCAAATTGTTCTGTTTTTTAAAAATGAAAAACGATTAACCGAAAAGAACCCTATGTGTTAGTAATGACCTGATATTAGCGTAAATAAAATGATTAAATTTGATTTAATACATCCAGAGGGCGTTGTATTCCTTAAAAAAAAGAATGGATCGTTTATGGAGATGATCTCGTGTTTCGATTATTTTTTAATAAATTGATACAAAATATTCTCGTGCTAAGGGATACTTTAAGGTAATGATTTCTAATTTTTAAATAATGAATGTCGAACTAAATTTAAAAAACGCATTTAATTACCGCAGTATCTTGATTGTTTTTTTCCGTTTTGAAATGTAAACAGATTCTGAGAGTTTAAAGCCATAGAAATAAGAAACGAACTTGTTCTAACGTAATATAAAAATCGACGATATTTAAATAGAATTCGGTGCGAGTGAAGAATTCACTATTTGTACTAACACTTTCGTTCTTATTACAATTAGCATTTGTTTCCAATGTAAGGAATTGATGAAGTAGCTCAATGCGACTTTCTCATATAACTTTCGTTTTTGAAAATGATTCTAAAGGCGGCTTCGTACACAAATGCGGAGTAAAAACATTTGGTCGTACTGAGTAGCGTGGATGATTTACTTGCGATTTCCCTCGATAAATATTTGGTATTTGCCGTTTCCCGCTTGTCGGTATATTGTGCCAAATTGAAGGGAACGAATCACGGACAAATGTATGTAATTCCCACGACAGACCGGTGCCCGGCAAATAATCACGCATGGAAATTAAAGGAGGCCTTGTGAAACGTCTTAAATTTTCACGTTGGTCGTGATCAAAGGCATCAATACATAAAGGATAGAGGAGGATGTATCCGCCGATATTTCTGTATTGGCAAATTGTCCTTCTCCCGAGATATATTTTTATTTCACATCATCATAAAAAATTAGGAGTAGAAATGAGTACACCACACACAATGGATATATCTTATTTTTTTATATCCACTCTAATCTTAATGACAAATTTTTCTTTGTTCTGTGCTATGTATGTACTGCACCATTCGAATGGTGAAGATAAATAAGTGGGTCGTGCCTGGAATAGCCACAATGATGTGCCGACTGGTGATGGCCATAGTGACTAAGTTGAAATGGATTTTTTTTGTTAGGCCTGCTGGCAGCTGAGCGGTCTTCGTTCCCTGAACACTAGGTTCACGCCTCGCTCGGACGGGCTGGCCATGTGGAGTTTTCTGGGTTTTCTCCACATCTGTAACCCCTAAATAGGGGCCAGTTTCCTTTAAAAAGACCTCCTGGAAGGCATTCCCCGTAGGCAGATTGCCCAAGTCTTGCATTGCCATAACTAAACAAACCAAACCGATTCTTTTTGTTTCCTACAACCTTGTAGGAAACAAAAAGAATCGATTCACATAAATTCAAAGTACAGTGGAACCCGGTTAACGAACACCCTGGTTAACAACAAAATCAGTTAATAAACTTTTATTTTGCAAAAATTTTGTCTCGGATAATGGATGAAATTCGGATAACGAATGTAATGGTTTTTTGTGTCAAATTTTAGTTGCTGTTAGGCATGTGGGAGTTAAGCATTGCTTTTCTGAGTGTTTGTGCTAAACTTTTTTCAGTTACGTGATTTATATATTTAATCAATATGGCATCTAAGAAAGAGAAAAGCAATAGTGGCGATAGAAAATGACAATGCAAAATGAATGACAATGTGCTATCACATTTGAGAAAAATTTTGATTAAAAGAGTAAGACAATCAATTTTAGATTAATTTTTTGTTCCTTACCAAAAGAAACCTTGACTCGAAGAATCTCCTGATGAAGTGCTACCTGTTATTTCTTTGGGGGGATTTCCCTTCTACACATTAAGCTCTGTATATCTCCATTCCTCTGCCACCAACTACAACAAACAAAAATATGTACAGTGCTATTTTATTAAACAGAGTTTATGTGTATGTTGCTGTAATGATAGATACTATGTTTTCCTACATATTCATTAAAGAAAACCTACTGTATTTTACAAATAAAATCGCAAAAATTTCAGAGGCTAGCACGGATAAACTGTATTTGCATTCATTTCTATGGGAAAAATTGCTTCGGTTAACGAACAGTTCAGTTAATGAACAGAGTTGCGGAATGGAATAAGTTCATTAACTGCGGTTCCACTGTATTAATACAATCAATCATATTCATTAAAATAAATCACAAAAAAAGGAAACTGTAGACATCTAGTCATTAGTTTTTTAACATAATATAATTAACAATAACAATGATCAAATGTGGAGCTCTACTTTGTACACATTTCTTAAATGTGCATACAAATTTTTCTTCAAAGTAAAAACTTTGTCACCATCACAACATAACAAAGCATCCACAGTTATATATTGATGTTTTGTACTAGTAGTTACTAACATCTTTATAGACAGATCATGCCTGGAATAGTGGCAAATCATTGCAGCTATTCCAGGTGTGATCTGCTTGTGAAGATAATTCTTTGCCCCGCCTTGGTGAACCAAACTCTGACTGGCCTGACTCTCCCATACACTGTATATACATATTTATATTTATGTCAATGGTTATAATACTAATGTACAGAATTGTTAATATCTCAAACTGATGCATTTTTCACCTAAGTTTACAAAGGTTTTTTTTTACTTAGTGTGATGTGTACTATCTACCATATAAATGTTAAATGCATTTTTTAAACACCCTGTATAAATGTTTTATTCTATATCATGCAAAGAATATGTACTCAGATAAAACATACAGTACAATGCATTTAATATAGTTGATCATCTAACAATAATGCAGAGCAACAAAAACATTTGACTTCTTTCCCTTTGTTTTCTAGAATGATTAGATAGTTTGGCTTTTGAGCATTTTGGTAAATTGTTTTAACTTGCTAAAACCATTTATTTATACATATTTTTAATTGTACTTACAGCAATATTAATAATAATTATTAGATTTATAATTAATTTTAAAATTATTGGATCAGACCCAATTCAGATTAATAAAAATTCAAATAAACTGAAATATTGAAATAAAAGTCTAAAATTTAATACTGAATGTGAACTTACATGCTCCACTGACTTGAAAACAATAGGAACATCAAAATTACTAGTATGTACAAACAGTATGTATTTGCAAACATGAGATTGCTACATAGGTACAGTACATATTAAAGTTGTAAATAATGTTTCAGTTAACTCAGAAATTCCAGAAAATAATTTTTCCACAAAATGTGTAAAAATTTAAAAAGATACAACTATTGAAACCAATCCAGATAAACGTGATTTGACTGTAATTATAATTGCTACTGTTGTTAAAATTACAGTGAAGCCTTCAAATTTAATTCATTCCAGAAGGCTGTTTGAACTCTGAATTGTTTGAAGTCTGGATTAATTTTTCTCATTAGAAATAATGGAAAGTGAATCAATCCATTCTCAGACCCTAAATAATATCCATTTTGATAAACTTATACAAATACATATAATTTAAAGTGAAAATAACAAAATTAAATGCCCTAAATCAGTGTTTCTCAAATTTTTTAAGCCCAAGGACTAGTAAAATGTCTGAAAAAACCACTAAGTTATGTAAGCCTAATTTTTTTAAACTTGTGTGGGTATTACTAAGGTGACCAACCGTCCTCCTTTTGTATGTTCTGTCC
The DNA here is from genome assembly GCF_030686945.1 of Centruroides vittatus. Classification (NCBI taxonomy): domain Eukaryota; kingdom Metazoa; phylum Arthropoda; class Arachnida; order Scorpiones; family Buthidae; genus Centruroides; species Centruroides vittatus. The sequence continues at coordinate 1,565,729 of NW_027122485.1, forward strand.
TCCCTCGAAAAGTGCCCTCCTACATGTTCTCCTTTTCGATATTTGAAGACTAATCTGTAAATCTCCATATTTGATTGATGCCGAGCCGATCTGTTGCATGTAATGTGATGTGATGTGTTTGTATTTGACATGATGGTTCATCAAGGCTCAGTACAGTGCAGCAAAACACAATTATGAAACGCATGTGCTCTGCACAGGAGACCTTGAGAGAGTGCACTGCATGCAAGTAGCTTTGTTTACCTTTTACCGAAACACAACACGGCACATACGCATGCACAGAGGCGTACCGAGGGAGGTGTTGGGAGCGGTCCGCCCTGGGTGTCACCCGTTCAGGGGTGACACCCGGTGCGTGTAGGGGTGACACCCAACTGTGAAAAAATAAGTTGTGAAATAAACCTTGACAACGCGCTTTAACATTAAGTCATGGAAAGTTCGACCGACTCAACAACCCATGACTAAAAAAAAAAGGTCAACAGATTCACGCTAGTCAATATAAACCTATGTGATGATATCGCTTATTTGATATAGCGTTCAAGTTTGCTCTAGTGCGGGCATATTACAATTCAATAATCCGATACTGTTTTATAAAACAGTTAAGAAGGGTGACACCACGATATCCGCCCTGGGTGTCACCCATGCTAGCTATGCCACTGCACCTGCAGTAGAGATTATTATAGTGTATTATTATTGTATTGAATAAAATGTTTCTTTTATTTACAATATTTTCTCCTTCAATTTATGTGTCCTCCTTTTCATTATAAAAAAGTTGGTCACCTTAGTATTACAAATATTTGGAACTTATTGTGCCATTTTTATAAATCTAATACATATAATACATAGAGCATATTTTGAATACATGGAAACATAATTAATTAAATTAAAACTATGTTTAATAGAGATTGGAAGTAAATTATTAATTTGAGTCTACCTGCCAATTACCTGTTCCATCATTGCAGACTGCAGGTTAAGAAACACTGCCTTAGAAAATGGTGGTTTTTTCCAATATCTGTTAAGACAAATTTTAGTTCATAAAATGAGGATCAACAGTATAAGTCAATTTTAAAACAGTTTTTTCACAATATAAGTTAAGCCAGTTTCTTCTTGAATTGTTGCAGGAAACAGTTTTCTAGAATGACTTCAGAAAATGAGATCAAGGTTCATCCTTTGACTAAAAATCCTTCAGCAGCATGGGAATCTTTTAAACCAAAACAAACTGCATTCAGAATAAAGCATTTACCCATAGATCTGCCTGTCTCTCATAAAGCCATTCGTTTTGTGTGTATGTCTGATACTCATTCTCTGCTATCAAGAAGAAAATTTAAAATTCCACCAGGAGATGTATTTATACATGCAGGAGATTTCACTAGACATGGAGGATATAATGAAATCATTGAATTCAATAATTTTTTAGGTGAGTTTAAAATTATTCTGATATTGTCATATTTATATGTATGATATATAATTGGACTACTAAATAATTTAGGTAATCTCAGCCATAAACATAAAATAGTCATTGCTGGAAATCATGAACTGACATTTGATCAAAAGACTATTAGTAGTTTTGAAATTAAACAAGCAAAAAAAGCAACTGGACAAGATGTTCCATTAGACACTGCATACTTCAAGAATCTGCTAACAAATTGTGTATATTTAGAAGACAGTTTGACAGAAGTATATAATATTAAAATCTATGGCACTCCATGGTAGGTTCATTAATGCCAAGCAATTTGTTTCTTAGGTATCAACGGAGAATTCTTTTATTTTAGGCAGCCAGAATATAATAATTGGGCTTTTAATCTACCACGTGGAAAAGAATGTCTGGAAAAGTGGAACATGATTCCATCTGGTATAGATGTTTTAATTACACATACTCCACCAGTTGGTCATGGAGATCTTTGTATACTTGGAAGAAGAGTAGGATGTGTTGAGTTATTACAGACGGTTCAAAATAGAATAAAACCAAAATATCATGTTTTTGGCCATATCCATGAAGGTAAGAAAATTATTTATATTAAATAGTTTTAATTATTAGAGTTTGCTCAAAATTAAGAATCCAAGTTTGTAGTTATGACTGAATAAATATCAGGATGATCAGAGCAGTGATCAAAAGTTTTATTGAAATAAAAACAAATGTGCATGGCCATAAATATTGAAATTTTATAATAATTGAACATAATACAGGGTGATCATATTTTAAGATTCACTTTGAACCCCCTATAAAATGAAAAACTACTGGATCAAATGTTTCCAAACCTGAAAATATTATAAAAAGAGGTCATGGGATTTCATATCTTGCAAAAAACTAATTAGTCCAAAAAGTCACCACTAGGAGGAAATATCATTTTATTCCTTGCCATCATAACACATTTTACAAACAGTCATGGCAGTACATGATCAATGTGCTGTCCATCATTTCCTGCAACCAGGTTAAAGAGCAATATTGCACTCTTCACAGTGGCTCAAAGCATATCAGCTGGAATGTTATGAATATGCCAGTGAATCACATCACACCTTTCAGCTCCAACAAATTTGTTGGAGCTGAAAGGTGTGATCTTATGTTGTTGCAATAAACTGTGCTTTTGAGAGAACTCCCCATAGCCAAAAGTCACATGGGTTGAGGTCTGGTGACCGAGGTGGCCATGCAATGGGAAAGTGTTGACCAATAGCCCTATTGTCCATAAAATGTTGCCTAAGTAATCGTTTTACATATGTATCAATATGAAGTGGAGCCCTGTTGTGTATGAAAATCGTGCTGCCCAAGATGCCACACTGTTGAAGATAGGATACGTCTTAACATGGATTCATAGTGAGCAGCAGTTATGGAGCATGTGATGAGTCCTGCCACAGATTGCTTTTCAAATAAGAATGGTCCAATTATGACACTGGTGACTTTAACCCACACCAGACAGTGACTTTAGGTGAATGCAGAGGGATTTGATGAATAACGGTACACTTTTCTTGTACCCAAATCCTGCAGTTATGTGAGTTGATGGCCCCATTTAGGTAAAATTTGGCCTCATCTGTTCACAAGATGTTCCATGAACAAGCATTATCAATCTCCATTCATGCAAGGTATTGTAATGCAAAAGCATCTTTTTGAACAGGATCAGCAGGTTGAAGTTGCTAAATGCATCTGATTTTTGTAAGGGTAATAATGCAGCATTTTACAAATGATTTTACATACAGTAGTGAATGGCTGTTCCATATGCTGCAGCTCCTGTGTGCACTTTCCATGATTGCTTTACATGCAACAGATTCCTGAGTTTCTACAAGAACAGGCTTCTTTTTCTGTCGAGGTATGATGGATAACACACCTGTCTGTAGTTTCAAGTTTTATCATTATTGTTTTCAAACCTGGAGCAGTAATTGGTCCTGTTCATAATCTTCTTAAGGCTCAATATTATTTTAATGCACTCTGTTCATTGCTATCACATTGATGATAGCATTTCACTAGTAGAGCACAGTCTTTCAAAAATAAAGGCATTGCTGACTTGCAACAACTGAAAGCTCTGCCAAAATGCACAGTTATAGTGTAAAACCATTTGATGCACAATATGAATTTGCATAAACACTGGGGTGTTCATAAAGTGCTTATACTTTCCCTGGTGGTGACGTTTTGAACTAATTAGTTTTTTGCAGGTTATGAAATCCCATGACCTCTCTTATATTTCCAGGTTTGAAAACATTTGGTCCAGCAGCTTTCATTTTATAGGGGGTTCAAAGTGAAACTTAAAAATTATGATCACCCTGTACTTTCCCTCTAGTGCAGGGGTCACCAAACTTTTTTCACACCGGGCCAGATAACAGAGAATGATGAGTGTGGGCTACATAACCATTTTGTTCAATATAGCCCACGGAATACACAAAAAATAAAGACAACCACCATATTTGTTTACCAATACACAAACAAGATTGCTACAGCAAGTTCATAATTGCTTTTCTTTGAAACTTCATTGCAGGTACTGGTACTTACACAAAAAGCACTCTAATATCCAAAGTTGCAAAAAATCGGCAAATTTTTTATTTCACTGATTTATCTAAAAATTATATTACTGTCAGATGCAAAAATCAGATTTTAAGTAAAAAGGCCAAAAGTTGGTTCATTAGTTTCAATTTTTCTACATAGTAAGTTTATCTACAATCTATGATATTTCCATGTAAATAATTATATTTTAGTTCATTTCTGGCACAGTGCATCAATGGGCCTGATGAACTGACCTCTCAGGCTATATTCAGCCTGCAGGCTGTAGTTCGGAGACCCCCGCTCTAGTGCAATGAATTGTTCCCCTTTACTCTGGCAGTGTTTTAACACTTTGATAGAGGCCACCATGCTGGACCATGTTATTCAATGCAGTTTTGACTCATCCCAATTCTGATATCAAGTAATGTTTATGGCAGCTTCTAGAGATCTAAAGTAGTTGAAATCAAAAGGCTGAAGACCAGGGACCGTATTCTGGTCATCGTCTCTCATCTCTCACAAGCTGGTCACTGATTGGCTAATCATTTGTTTACATCTTGAGAGATCGTTGTGTCTCTCCAAACGCGATTCTGGACAATTGTTTTTTTCTCTCAAAGATTCTCTCATTTCTGAGACTAGCAGATAGTTGTCTTTCGATCCGTTTTTCGTCTTTTGCCTCGATTTCGTTATATCCATTATGGACAACTGGATGCTACTCGTGCTGTACAATCATATTAGAGAACGTTCTTTATCTCAGGAAAGAATATTTCAAGAGAAAGAGAATAGGCACTGTAAAAATCAGAAGCACTCAGAAGTGCCACTGATTCCATCTTTTTTAATGATTGTACATCAATTACTGAACTATTGAATATGATGATAATTTTATCCGTCTCTCTAAGCATTTTTCAAAATATTATCATCTAATTTATCCTTAACTAAGTACATATGCTTTTTTAACTTTACAAATAAAAATTTTAATAACCTATGTCATATTGTCTCTTAACAATCTGTAAAAATGTTATAAAACAAAAAACATATCTTTGTCAAAATTACGTGCTTTCCTTACCACATGATCTATAATTTCTTACTCTTCACTTCAAAAATTTTACAGTTTCATTGGTTAAAATTCTGTGATATGTTGTGCACATAGATTACCCAAACATGTATAATCAACCTAGTAGAATCATGACGTCAACAACAAAGACGAGATCATTATGAATGACCAGAATCGCCTCTGTCTCTGAGAGATGAATTTTGTCTCTTGTTTTGAAATCATTCGTCTCTGAAAGAAGAGATGAAAGATAAGTGACCAGAATACGGCCCAGGTGAATTGACAGGTTGAATTCAAAGTGAAATTCTTTCATATATGAAATAGCCCAGAACCAATTTAGCAGTTTGGGATCTGGCATTGTCATGAGCAATAATAGGACATAGTATGTTGTTTTTACTTTTCCATTCTTCAATGTAGTTCTTAATAAAGTTGTCAGAGATTTTGTCAGTCACATTGGTTTTATCAGGCAAGAGCCACCAAAAAGCAATTCCATGAAAATATATAGCTATTAATTCTTTAACCACGAAATCGGTCATATTTGTTTGGCCTTATGTGTTAAAAGTGATTAGACTAGTTTTGCTATACAAGTTCCCCTTGTAGCCTGAGGATAAAAACGATTTAGTAATTAACAAAAGAGATGGAGTAAGTTTCAGAGCTTAAAAAGTTAAGAGCATATTTTTCTTTTGCCAAAAGCCTCTTTTAACTTGGGTCCAGCCTACTGAATCACAAAAAACCCATGTCCAGCTTGTTTGTACATGGGAATCCGTGTCTTGTCAATCATCAATATACTTTCTTATCTTATCAAGTTAAAGCAAATTTGACATGCTATTCAGGGCACTTTTTGATCTGTCAATTCATATTGAATCCACATTTTTATGCACTTTGTTGACACCAAGATTTTCCTTTTAATATAATCTGAATTATTTTGTGTGGAATGCCAGCTGTTGTCTTAATAGTATGCAGACTGCAGTTCCTAGATTCTCTCAAAAGTTCCTTGATCTTCTCAATGTGATCCTCTGTTAATAATCACTTCAATCCTCTCTACCATCTTTAATTTGAGCAACTCATCAATGAAAAGTATAGGCTCAATGACCTAATGCTTTTCTTAGGTTTCTGTCAATATCAGCTACTGATCAAGATACCAAACTTCACAAAAACCCATTATTGAAAATCATAAATTGTGTTTTGAAGTTTTGAATAGTGAATAAAAATGGTTCATTTTCATTCACTATTCAAATATTTTAAATGAACTAATTTGCATACACCATAAGCTGTGTTTCATGTGACATTTGATTAATACAATGAAGTCACAGAACTGCTACTGAAGTGCTCACTTTGCCCCAGTCATCCTGATATGAAACATGACATTTCAATGCAATGGTCCCAGTACTTGTAAAGTTCTATCATGTCCTATATTAATATTTGAATAATTTTTAATTCAAAATATGTTTAAAAAATATATATTACATTGTATCTTTTCTTTTTATTCAGTAATGTGGAATAAAATAAGAGAGACTATTATTCTGTATATATGTAGTGGCAGGAATGGATGGGGCCATTGGAAAAAGGAATTTTCAGAGGAGCCAGTAGAACTAGTGTCCTTTATAATCATAGGTGCTGGTGCATATATTTCCCATACTGCTTAAACAAGTCCCATCCACCCATGTATATATAATATAAAAATTCACAAATTTGTTATTGGTTCTACTATTAGGTCAATTTCCAAGAAAATTCTTGGAAATCTCTAGAAACAATTCCTTTTGGAATAAAAGAATATTGAACTGATGCCACATAGCTATCTAGGTTTATTCTAGCTTGTTCTAGAATCTATGTTAATTAATGAACAAGATATTAATAACTAAATAAGAATTTTAGAGCAGTTGTATGTCTATTTTAACCTATCCCATGTTGAAATTTTTTTCCATTGCATATTACTCCATGTTGAATTTTTGTCGATGCTAAGTCTAATGAAAATTCCATGTTTTAGAGCCGCCACAAACTACAAGAAGCGGGAGCTAGCGTACAATTGGTCGCGCACCCAAGCCCCGCCTTTTTTCCCACGAAGCTATGAACCATTTTTGCTAGGTAAGTTATGTGGGCGGAAGCAGCCACAAACTACACAACATTTGCTTGCGTAACGTAGTCCACATGACATGGATTCCACAGATGTGGACCAGCTATAGAACAAAGATTTTATTATAACCTATAATTGTAATCAGTCAATTTTCGTTCCGAACTTTGAAACAGCATGGGAAAACATGCCTACTAGTTATATAAAAATAGTTTTCGGCTAGTTAAGCTTAACATTTATACTATTTTCAGTACTGAATGTATTAATCATGTAATTTACGTACATTGATAAAATTCTATTATTTCTTTTTTGACATGTGACATGTTATGTAGTCATCCATCTTGCCTGCTCTTGCTGTTGAATTCTGTGAACGGCGAGCGTATTCTCATAACGCTGCACTAGCAAAGGAAAAACTGCATGGGCAATAAGAAAGGGGCAGAGCCTTTGACATCATCGGTTGTGCTAGTGCACGTTTGCTAGCGTTTTGCTCTCGCAAAGTGCTAGTTTGCAGCAGCTCTTAGAAAAAAATAATTGTGGCTATTGATTGTATCGTCCAAAATTATTTTGTTTCTGCAAAATAAAGAATAGACATTAATAATGTAAAAAGAAAAAAAATTATATTTTGGAAGTTAGTTTTAATATACAGGGTGACAATAATTAACCCGTACAAAGTTTGTAGCAATGCTGCACCTGAACTTTTTTACTGTCACCAATTTACATACTATTGTTTAATTCTCCATGATTTCCTGCCTGTGTAGATGTACTTTCGATGTAATAAGGGTTAGTTCTTTATTTTTTTAATGGTGTCGAACAAATGTTGTGCAATTTTGGAGCTATTCCGGCAAAGAAAGCATCAATGTGAAATTGTTCGTCTACTTGGTGTTCCAAAAATGACAGTCTCAGATGCAGTTCAGCGATTCAAGGAGCTTGGCCACAATGGTGACCGTCCCAAACGTGGAAGAAAGCGCACTGTCAACACGTCTAGGAACCACAAGATCATCACAAAGTGAGTTGACTGACATGCAAAGGTCTCCATGAGAAAAATTGCTTGTGAGATCAGAATCAATCGCGAATCGGTGCTGTTAATGGCGAAAAAGGAACTTGTAGTTGAGCCCTACAAGTTCCAAAAGGTTCAGCTCCTCACCGATGAAAACAAGTGCGTGAGACTCCAAAGATCCCGTTAACTCAAGCGTCAGGCAGCAGGTTGACAATGGGAGTGCATTCTCTTCACAGACGAAAAACTTTTCTCCGTACAACCATCAAAACGACAGGAACTGGTCCGCGGGGGCTCCTGGAAGCTCAGCCGTCATCGAACATCACAAAATCCAATGTCAGTCATGGTTTGGGGCGGAATTTGTGCGAGCGGCAAGACACCCCTTGTTTTCATTGATCAAGGAGCCAAAATCAATCAAGATGTGTACCACCATGACATTCTCGAGGCTGTGGTACTTCTGTGGGCTCAGCAGCATTTTGGCAGTGCGAAATGGACGTTTCAGCAGGACTCGGCGCTGACACACAGGGCGAAGAAGACTCAGGAGTGTGCAACGCTCATTTTCCCGGTTTCATCTTGTCTGCGGAATGGCCACCGTACTTGCCGAATCTGAACCCAATGGACTACAGTGTGTGGTCCATTTTGGAGGCCAGGGCCTGTTCTAAGCGC